>NW_012117376.1:5748233-5797878 GCF_000951035.1 Colobus angolensis palliatus
TGGGGGTCGGGGGGTGAGGGACCTCTGATCTGAATCACCAGCTTGCATTCTCAGTCCTGTCTAAGGTAGGCGAGACTCCTGGCAGCTTCTCAGGGAACACCCAGGGAGGCTCCACCTTTAGCCCCCAGGGGCTGTCACCCAGCCCATCCCTACTTGGAGAGGAGTGGGGCAGGGCTTTGCAGGCCTAGGCAGAGCTACCCTGCCTGCTGAGTTTCCGGCCTGGCCCCTTCTTAGCTCCTCTCCCCCTCAGTTCCCTGCTCCCACCTTTGCCTGGCTGGGGACTGCTGAAAGAACCCAGAGCCCCTTATTCCTCCACTACCAGGACCCACGGCGGCGGATATGTCCAGGCCACCTCCCCTGACTCCCCAGCAGAGAAGTGTCCTCCTGCCACGTATGCCAAGGGGCAGGGCACATGCGGACACAGATGCCCTTACCTGAGTGGCTACTCCTCAGGGCTCTCCTGGCTCCCAGCAGCCGGCAATAGGACTCAGCAAGCAGCTGGAATTTCATATCCAGAAGCGGGGACGGTTTTCGGGGAAGCCTGTTGAAGCCTGTTACCAGGACAGAGCCTGTTGGGTGTGCCGGCCCAGCCCGGGAGGAGGAGGAGTTGGGGCCTGCACTGCCATTGGCTGGGCCCGAGCCTCCCCAGACTGCTTCTGATGAGGCTCAGGAAACTGAGGGGTGCACTCTTCCCCGGGCGCTGAGCCTCGAATCCTGGTATCCTCTCAGGGGAGAGGCACAGGTCCACTCTGACTCCTTATTCATCCTCCCATCTGTGGGCTTGTGTGGGAGAAGCTGAGGCCTGAATCCCAGCTCTGCCACTTTCTCACTGTGTGATGCCTCGTTCTCTGTGAAAGTGGGAAAAGAACAACTCCTACCTCAGAGGGTGGATGCATGAATTAACCCAGCCGCAGGGGTAAAGTGCTTAGAACAGTGCCTGGCACAAGGGAAGCCCTGTCTACCATTGCCGGTAATGCGTGTAAACTGTCCAGCACAGGCCTGCCGTATGGTATGTCCTCAAACAAATATTTCTTCCTCCCCCTTTTCCTTATTCCCAGGCCTTTTCTTTCTGAGATACAGGGAAGGCAGAGAAGAAGGGTGGGAGAGAGAGACATATTCACTAGAGAAAATCTCATTTGGATGCATGTTGTCTTTGGGTTAAAAAGGCCAAACCGAAGCCAGGCAGGAACCACAGGAGAGGTGGAGAAGGTGGGCGGGGATGCCTGGGGAAGGCTTCTCGTTAGTGCACAGACACAGTCTGTTGGCCTAATTAACTTCTAAGGTGCCCTGTATCAGCAGGTCACATAGGGTCAGGATTCAACAAAGTATCCAGGAGCCACAAACACCACATGTCCACAAGCAAACACAAGGTAGCTTCACATGTGCATACTGTTACACACAGGCCACAAGTATGGGCACAGTGTTGCACACACATGCAGCAGTGGCTTTATTTTATTCACTGCTCTACCTCTTGTGCCTAGAATGGTGCCTGGTGTCTTGTCCAGTTAGGCTTCAATTTATATTTATTGAATGAATGGTGTGTGAAATGCACACACCCTGCAGAGAGTCACACATTTCTATACTCCTTCAGGCTCTTTCCAAAAAGCTGTTGCCAAGTACAGGAGAGAGGAGGCATATAAAGAGATCAGTTACAACATTGGGGAGAAGTCCTAGAAAAGACATAGATAGAGAAGGGAGTTTTAAGTTCTGCCAGAGGGAGACCCAGGGAAGGTAACATTTAAGCTGGGTCTTGAAGGATGTATAGGAGTTCACCAAGAAGAGATGCTGAGGAGGGACCTTTGAGGCAGTGGGCACATAGTGTGCAGAGGACCTTTGTGAAAGATCATGGAAGAGCATTAGAGAGTGGGCTGGGTAGTGGTGGAGGCACCACATGGCCAGGTGCCTGGAAGGTCAGCAAAGACCTTCCAGACCATGAAGGACCTGGAATGTCATGCTAAGGAGTCTGAATTTATCTTGGGTGCAGAAGGAGGCCTGAGGGAATTCTTTTCTTTTTTCTATTTTTACATTTGTGCTGAGGCAGAAGTGAGTTCTAAAAAAGGAAGAGACATGGTCAGATTGATACCTTTGATCTTATTATTCAAGGTAGTTATATTCTATAAGTCACCAGGAACACCAAGTTAGTGCATATTGAAGCATTCTTCCTAGAGGACGTATGAGGTTAGGTTCCTGCAAGCTTCTGTTTGCAATGTGGTTATCAACTGATCAATACAGAAGTCTGTTTTGTGTGTGTTTCTGAGGACACCTTGTTTAATATATATTGTTGACTCATTAATATTGGACTCATAGCCAACACCACTATAACTCGACTGAATGAAGCTTTTCTGACACACATATTTTTTCCATAAGGCCCATCATAGTCTTCGTGTGCTTAGAAACACTAGATGGCTCTTCAGCACTATACTCAGGGCCATTTCAAACAGCAAAACCCCAGCAAAAAGCAAGAAATGAGAAAAACATGGCACTAAGTAGACCTCCAGTAGAACATATGTTTATAGTATTAGAGCTGAAAGGGGAAGGCAGAATGTCACCTTGTTCAGCCACAGCTGGGAACATGTGCATTGGGAGACTCAAATTCTTGCCACTCTGTTTATGTTATAAATGGCCATGAAAGTGTCTTAAGTATAAATTTTGGATTAGAAATAAATTGTGGTGAGCTGGAGAAAGCACAATACAGAATCTGTGAATAATGAAGATCAACTGCATGTTTAGAAAGCTCCCTCTGTTTGAGAAAAGAGGTTGGAGGGGCTTGTGAGACCAGTATGAAAGTTACTGCAATGATTTAGGCAAGAGATGAGCAAGAGGGTTGGATTTGGGAAATAGCTGGTAAATACAGCTGGCAGCTTTGGGGGACTGATTGGATGTAGGGTGTGGGGCAGGAGGCTGACCTAGAATGGTTCACAGGTTACTGATTTTGGTGATTTGATAGGTGGTTGGGCCACTGATAGAAATAACCCTGTGAGGTAGGAACTCCAATGGCCCCATGTTCCAGATGGGAAAACTGAGGCCCAGAGAGGCTAAGAAACTTGCCTGGGCTTGCACAATCAGTAATCAGGAGAGCTGGGGTTGAAATTCAGGTAGCTGAGCTCCAGAGCCGGTGCTCTTAGCACTGTAATGCTTCAACATCTTTATACCCAAGGATTTGGCAACACTGTTGGCTCCTTTATGCTTGATAAACAGAACCATTTACTCATCGTCAAATATTCATTAAGCACCTACTATGTGCCACGTGTTGTGCCTGATGGTGGAAATAGATCAGTAAGCATGATTCTTATGGTTCAACCTCTGGGCATGGTCCTCTTGAAGATTACAGTCAAAGGAGGAAATAATACATTAAACACACACACACCAATAACTCTAAAAATACAATTGTGATAGACACAAAGGAGAAGCACAGTGCCAAGAGAATGTATACTGGAGAACCAGACCTAGTTTCAGGAGGCAGGGAAAGCCTTTCCAAAAGAGTAAGATGTAAATTGAGGCCTGGAGCTTTCTCCTCTGCCAATAACCCTCTGCCTGCTTCCTAAAATGCCAGCACTCTCCAGAGCTCTGCTGGATTCTCTTCTCTCAGTGCACTCTCCACAGGCTGTGGCTCCTACCACCAGCTTGGGGCTGAGGACTCCAACTATTGCTGCCACCTTGTGGCCCTGGATAGTTCAAGTGGCTCCTACTCGGCACACATAGCACCGAACTCATTAATTCCAAACACATCTGTACGAACCTATGCACCACTTTTCCCACTCACTCCCCCTGCTATGCTTGGAATGTGTCCCCCAATGTTCTCACGTACTGAAACTTAACCCCCAATGCAACAGTGTTGGGAGGTGGGACTTTAAGAAGTAATTAGGTTAGTTAGATGAATATCATTATCATGGGAGTGGGTTTGTTATCTTGAGAGTGGGTTTATTATCTGCTGTACTGAGGGATGGGACTTGGGGGATGCTGGAAATCTAGGAGCGAGCTGGAGGTGGGAGGGATGGAAGGCGGGCATGACAGAGAAGAGGCAAACCTGGAAAACAGGGAAAGAGTTGTGTGATGGGCAGAATCCACACAGACCTGGGCTCAAACCCCATTTCTACTCCCTAGCTATGTGGCCTTGGTCAACTCATTTCTTCTGTCTGAGACTTAGTTTCCTTTCTTTAGAATGTGGAAGGGTGGGGGGGTGCTGTTGTGAGGAGTGCTTGAGAGGATGTATGTAAACATGGTGATTTACAGTTGGCATGTCCCACACATTCATTTTCTTCCACTCTGTGGGCTGTTGCTCTCTGACCTGTTGGGTGGACATTTGTTTTTCCCCTAGGACGAATGGTCATGCTCTTCCCCTATGGTATGCCTCCCTTCCTGGGCCTCTAGACCTACTCCACCAGCTCTGCCCATGCTTCCAAGCTCAGCCCAAGGGGGCTGAAATTGGAATGTGCCCCGTGGTCTCTCCCTATGATTTCTGAGGCTCTGTGTGAGCTGGGTCATGGAGAGGCTCACCATTCCTGAGACTGGGGCCCAATGCTTCTAAGTATCTTCATCCCTCCAGCCCGGCCCACACTAAAGCTGAATCGCTGGTCTCATTCACACAGTGTTTTGTTGTCTCTGGGCGGGTTGTCTCAGTTCCATTTGGGGCCTCCCTTTTAGAGTATTGAGGGCTTATGAGCAGTTCCTGAAGCTTTGGCCACTGGCTGCCACCTTTCCCCTTGCTAACCAAGAGTTCCAAGGCCAAGGACCTTCCTGTTGGGCTCTTGCCTGGATGCTCAGAATCTCTGCTGAGTCATGGTCCAGTGTGGGGACCACATGACTCACTGAAAGTAGCCAGACAGTTCTGGATTTTAAATCTGGTTCCATCAAGTGGTCAGTACATGTAGCAGGTGCTATCAGTATCAGCTCCACGTCCTCTTGGCATACTCCATTTCGGTGGTTAAGAGGACCTTGTATAGCACAATGATTTACAGAAGCAGGACCAGGGTCCAGTGGCCAGCACCTGCCATTCTGCCTGGGGCTCTCTGGGCTTCTGGGCCTCTGCCTGCAAATGGGGTAGGCTGGAAGTGCTAGTGAACTGATGCCCCACTGGGAAGAGCCCTCAACAAGTGACTGATAGAAGTTAGGGTATAAAATCTCCAGCCTCCTCAGCCTTTGATTGAGATGACTGTGAAGCCATTTTCTGCTGTTTCCCAGCAGTCCCCAGCAGGATTAAGCTCCACTGCCCATGGAGGTAACTCACTCAATTAAACAGCCTTCATTAGCTTTCTTCCCTTCTCTGACTCACTGCCCGTTCCCATGCTGATGTTTCCTGGGATGGCCTCCCAAATAAACAACTTGCATGCAAATCCTGTCTCAGGCTTGGCTTTTGGGAGAGCCCAAACTAAGACATCTCTTGTTTGAACGGAGAAGCAATCTCATTTCCTGGGGAATTCGCCTATCCTCACTCTAACCAGCCGCATCTTCGCTCATTGAGTGTTGATTGGCTCAGGGCTGGGACTGGACCCCAACTGAGCTAATCAGTCATATGGATCTTGCTCAGTGGATTGGTCCAATGTGACAGCTTAACCCATGCTGATCTGCCAAGGGGTCTTCCCTGGGACTTTTTAACATGGGACAGGGAGAGTGTCCATCTGATGACAGACATAGTGAGAAGTGAGGCTCCGGAATTGTCGGCAGCCTGCTGTTTGAAAAAGCTGCTTTGCTGAGTGAGACAATGAATCTGATGCAGAAACGGAAGCAGAAACAAAAGATGAGCAAGCGAGTGCTTGGGAGGCTCTGGAGTCCCCGGCTTGATGTATCTTGGGAGCCCAGCCATAATGTTTTCTTTCCTGCGTGCACATAAACCACTGCATTTTCCTTTTGTTTTAGCCTGTTTAATTTAGGCATCTGCCATTTGCAGCCAAACATACTCTCTGTAACCTTGGATTTGCCATTTAATAGTGCCTGGTGCATAGTAGGTGTTTAACAAGTATTTGTTGACTGACTTGTACCCTCTGGACCCTGTTTCCCTTACTTGTGTGTCGGGGGTGATAATAAGTAGCTCGTAGGGCCGTTGCATGGATGAAAGGATGAAATGAGAAAATGAGAGGGAGAGGGCTGTCTTGTTGGCCTGTTTCATGCCGCTGCAACAGACTACCACAGACTGGGTGATTTATAAAGAACAGGGATTTATTTTCTCACAGTTCTGTAGGCTGGCAAGTCCGAGACCAAGGTATTGGCCTCTCGTGAGGATGTGGCCTCTGCTCCCAAGACAGTGCCTCAAACACTGTGTCCTTCAGAGAGGAGGAATGCCATGTCCTCACGTGGCAGAGGCAGAAGGGCCAAAACGGTCAAACTTCCTCTGTTAAGCCATTTTATAACATCATTAATCCATTCATGAGGGTGGAGCCCTCATTACCTAAACACCTCCTCAAGGGCCCCACTCCCCAATACACGGGGGATGAAGTTTCCAACATATGAATTTTGGGAGACACATCCAGACCCTAGCAAGGGCTCTGTCAACTACGAAATGTCAGAGCCACTCAAAGAGCTTTGTTATATGCCTGTGAGCCAGGGAGCGTGCCAGGGAGGATGCCAGGGAAGGCAGGGCATCTTGGATGAGGTGCTCAGAGCCCTGCCTGGATCTGTGGATGCACAGAGCCAGTGAAAGCTGCATGAAGATGAAGCTGATGGGAGTGGAATGGGAGGAATGGCTTGGGGAGATTTTTTTGTCTTTTGAGAGAATCAATAAGAAGGGCAGAGAAGGGAATTAATGTTTATTGACTCTCTGTTATGTAGCATTCACTGGGCTCAACTCCTCGCATACATCAGAGAGTGCAAACTGGTGACCCGGAGGCAAATGTTTTGTTTGGCCTTCACGGTGCTAAAGAAACATTTCGATTAATTACCAACATATCAAAATCTGGAGGTTCCATATAAAAACATATTTTGGGGGAAGGTCTTGAAAAATCAGAAGATCTGGCAGCACGGGGTCTGTATTCCCTGTAGCATCAAGAGCTGGAGCTGACAGGCGCTGCCCTCACCTTGTAGTCATTAAGATGGTAATCCTGGACACGGTCAACTTATCTTCCTAATAGCCCTGCAAAGCCCACTTAGTTCCATTTTATAGATGATAAAACTGAGAGAGACAAAGTGATTTGCACCAGACCACACAGTTAGGGATTGATGGAGCTGGGGTTGTGGCTCAGTTCTTATTGACCCCAGAGTCTATTCTCCTACCACAGTACGGAGACTGTCTGGCTATCTGTGGGAGGAGAGTGAGGAGGGAGAGAGGTTTGGTATCAGTGATTAGGAAGGGTTAGGGTGCCACAGGTAGAGGCAGGAGAACTTGAGGATGGGGAGATGATGATGTCAGACCAGGCCATTGCCAGTTTGAAGGGACCACAGGATGTCCAGGTGAAAGGGTCCACTCCTAGGTCACTTTTAGCACCTGGAACCTGGGCCTGGTGGTCCAAGAAATAGAGGATTGTGGCTGGAGATATTTTGGGGACCTGGTGGCTGATTAGCCAAGGGGAATGAGGCAAAGGGAGGAGACGGAAATGCTGCTCAGGTGTCTTGCTTGACAGCCTCGGTGGCTGGCCCTTCAGGGGATCAGGGTTGGAGCGGGGGCAGGAAAGGGGAGGAGAGAGAGGTTGGGGGAAGCAGATCTGGTAGGGGGAGATGGTGCATCCAGTTTGGAGGTGTTGAGTTGGAGGGAGATGTCCGGGGACAGTTGGCTGAACAAGTCTGGAGCGCGAGAGGATGCTCCTAGCTGGAGTTAATGATCCAGAGAGTAAGCTGTGGTGCCCAGTACAGACCAAAGGGACCAGACCTGGGTGTCCAGACCAACTGTGGCCTTAGTGCTCGGTGGAAGTTGGAGGGATGCCCCCCCATTCAGTCTCTCTGACCTTCCACACGGTAATGAGGATCCCCCCCTCCTCACCCAGCGGGCCCCTCTGTAATCGGCTTCCCTGGGGATGTTTGAGCGAAATGGAATAGCGAGGCAGGCAGGGAAGAAGGGAGGGAGAACTGGTTATCGCTTCCCCTCAGCTCCAAGTGGATAATTACACAGCTCTCTGAGCCCCAGGACTGGGCCAGGCGGCAATCCATGCAGACAGCCTCTCAAAATTAATGGGACTCCAAGGGGTTTGGGGTGGGGGAGCACCAAGGCTGAAAGAGGCTGAGGAGAGAGAAACTAGACTTGGGAAGACTGTGTCTGACAGAAAGAGCCCAAGATGCAGCGTCTGAAGCAGAGATGGAGGGAAAGAGCAGGGAAGTTGAAGCTCAGAGAGGTTAAGTCACCTGCTCGGAGTCACACAGCAACAAAGCTGGGATTTGGCCTCTGTTTGTCTGTGTCCAGAGTGCATGCTCTTCACCCATTCCGTGGTGGACCTTCTCCCTCACTGAGAAGGTCCCTGGAAACAGGCCTTCAGCACACAAACCCTACATCAGAGCTGCTTCTGCTCTGAGTGAAGGTGGGGACCTAGGGAAGAGCAGTGACTTTTGTAGATGTGAGGGAGGAAAAGGGAGCAGGTGTGACGGATCCTTCCGGTCAGCTAGCACAGGGCCCCTCCCTCCCCTGTTGGAACTGAGGGCACCTCCGCATCCCGCCCCTCTGCACCCCTAGCAGTATGCCTCTCTAGCATGCTTCTGGATTCATCTGGAGTTTGGTTTATAGTTATTGTGCCAATGGTAATCTCTTAGTTCTATAAATGTATCATGGCTATGTGAGATGTCATCAGTAGAAGGTATACAGGAGCTATTTGTACTATCTTTGTAGTTTTTAGATTCTTCTAAAATAAAAAGTTTATTATAAAAAACCCAAAACCAACAGCAGATTCCAGCTGTTGGTTGGGGGCAGGGAAGGGGGCTAATGAGGGGAGAGGTCAGGGCCCCAGAGGGGAACTGGGGTGCAGAATATTGATGCAGGCCCCCACGGCAGTGTTCTCATACGAGGGCCCTGTGGCACTCGAGTTAAGCCAGTCGGGTTAGTATCATTCAGCTAGGTCCCCATTGGCCATGTCACCAGGGCCTCAACCTGAGTCTACACTGTGTGCACTCAAGATTCAGTCCACTAGGAGGGGTGAGGATGCGTGGGTAGGGGGTGGTGGGGGGAGGGGAAGCACCGGAAATATCTACAACTTACTTCACATCTGTTACATGCTGGTAAGTCTCCTAAGCTGCTTCATATACAGCATCAATTTGAATTCTCACAAAATCCCATTTCCTGGAGGAGTCTGAGGCACAGAGAGGTTAAGTAACTTGCCTAAGGTCACACAGTATGTTCTGACCAGAACTCTTCTGATAGCCAGGATGGGAGACCTTTTAAAGCTTGTCCCATGAAAGGGACACACTGTAGGTGCGGCAGGACTTCCACGTCTCCCAGGGCAGGAGCCACTGGACCAGCAGGTTTCTGGCGGCCTGCAGCTTGGGAGCCAGCAGGACTGAGATGGGCTCTGGCCTCTCTCCCGGGAGCTTCTTGGGCATCTTGGCTTGGCTTTTCTCTGCATGGTTGCTCCGTCCTCTCTTACACCTGGTCCCCAAGGCTATTCTGTCTGCTCTACTCCACAGTGGAGCTCAGCGTCTCCTCCTGGCCCCTGCGCCCACTGCTCCCAGTCCAGCTGAAGGAGTGACTGATTGGCCCAGCTCCTCCTCCTCATGATTGGCCGCCCTTAGGTCCAGGTGTCTGTGACCTGAACGGGCAAGACAAGCAGGACAGTATGGTTCAGTGCCATGAGCTCCAGCTCTGCAGGTGGATTGCTTGATTTGAATCCCACTTTCTCCCTGTGTGACCCTGGGCAAGTGACTTCACCTTTCTGTGCTCTCAGCTCATCCTCGGAGGTAACAGTGCTACCTTCTCCATGTGAAGACTGAATACATGATGCTGTGTGAATGAATGCATGCAGAGCCCTGGCCCAGAGGACGCACTCTGCTACCACCGCTTGTTGCCATTATTATTACTGCCGTCATAGATCACGGTGTGTCTACTTGGCAGGGGCAGCGAGTAGGGCAGGGAGTGATGGACACCCCTCCTACACCCAGCCAGCCCAGGGACTGCTCATCTTCATGCTCCTAACCTGTCTGGGTGAAAGACTTCCTAAGGAAGGGGAGAGTTCAGGCTTCAGGCTTCAAGGCGTGTGTGTGTGTGTGTGTCTGTGTGTGCACGCACACGTGCAGAAGTAATGCCCCCTCTCCCGCCCCCACTGCCGTTCCTGAGCCCTTGGGCTATGGCCTTGCTTTGTGTCTTATGCCCTGAGAGTGGTGAGGGAGGGCTCTTCCCTACTCAGCAGAGCACAGGTAGATGTGTGTGTAAATGATAGGCTTTTAGGGGGAAAGTAAGGACTTTGCCTCACAATCAGGAATCTTCCAGGATTACAGAAGACTCTGACTGCATCTGGGTAAATGAGCAAGTGGGTGCTGGGAAAGGAAGGCAGATCTTGTGGGCAGAGCTGCAAAGCCTGAGCTCCTCCCATCCTGGTCTGTGGAACACCTACTTCTCCCACCTCAGAGTCCTGCCTAGAAGTCTCTCTGCAGCCCCAACCCCCGCCCCCCGCCTCCAGCTGCTGGGCACATTGGTGCAGATTGCAGGCACAAGAAACCTGAGGGCTCTGGTGCTAGGATGGCTCAGGCCTTCCGGTATGGGGCCCAGGCAAGGCGTGGGATGGGGAAGAAAGGCCAAGAGGAGGCTGAATTATCCTAGCAAACAATAAGACATTGCACATGTGCACACCTACAAAGCACCTAGAAACATCTCTAGCTCATGGTGAGTGCTACCTAGGTGCTATTAATGCAAATGAAGATAGATGAGAATGAAGAAACCTGTGTCAGAAGCTGCCAGAGTCCGCTGACAACCAGAACACAACCTCCTCGGGACCCCACACCTGCTGGAGAGAGGGGACACCAGCACGGGATTCGGTGCTTACTTTGTGCCAGATAAGGTTCATTTAATCCCAACAGCCACACAGTGAGATGTGACAATCATCGTCCCATCTTCCAGGTGAGAAGATGAAGGCTGAAAGAGGTTAAACAACTCTTTTTCTGTTTATTTTGAGCACGCCAAGATGATGTCTTTGCACCTGCTCTTCCCTGTCTGCAGTGCTTATGCTCTGCCCTAAAATATTCACAAAGCCAGTATATGAAGCTATAATAAATCACTCCCAAATTTAATAGCTGACAATCAGAAGTGTTTATTATCTCCAGGTTTCTGTGGGTCAGGAATTCTGGAGCAGCTTCAGGAGCACATGATGATGTTTATGGGACCTGGGCACTTTTGCCTTTTTTGGTCTCTTCCCTTTTCAAAGACTATTCGAAAAATTACATTTCATGATTGTGTTGGTATAAAGGTAAATATATTAATGTTATAAATTAAAAACATGTTCTTTGACCTAAAAGTTCCTTCTTCCTCTGATTTTAAAGAAAGTGTAAAACATTTTCACTAGTCCTAGATGTCTTGTAGGCGCAAGGCACGGTGCCTCCTGTGTTTAGTGGACAAATTGACCCTGAGTGGCTTAGCCAGGTAGTTCTGGCTCAGGGTCACTCATGTGGCTGCAGTCACCTGAAGGCTTGACTGAGGCTGGAGGGTCTATTTCCATGATGGTGCACTCATGGTTACTGGCAGGAGGCCTCTGTTGCCCGCTGTGGGCCTCGCAATGGGTTGACTTGAGTGTCCTCATTGACAGCTGCTTCCCCTAGAGTGAGAGAGGGGAAAGTAGGGTGGACTCCTTTCATGCCATATCTTGGAAGTCATCCGTGGTCAAATATCATTACTTCTGCCACATTCTTCTTGTGAGTCATTAAATACAGCTTGCATGTAAGGGATGTAGGGGAAGGGAAATTAGGCTCCACTTTTTGAAGGCAGTGGACAGGCATATTCAAAAACCATCATACTTGACTTCAGACAGGCCAAGACCCTTCCCTAGGTCACCTAATTTTGACCCTTGTTGCCACCCTCCAAGTCCGCTATAACACATCACTCAACTTATTGCTATCAGAGATTACCTTGTTCATTGATCCAATTGTCTGTCTGCCCCAGTTGGAAGGGAAGCTCCTCCGTGGGACGGGACCTTGTCTATCTGTTCTCTGCTGTTGTTCTAGGGTCTAGCATAAAGCCCAGCACCCGTGAGGCTCTCAGTAAGTATTTGGTGAACGAAGGAATGAGAGAATGAATGAGCGTTGGGGTTGGTGGTGGGAGAACCTGCGGTCACTTCAAACTGGTGGTGGAAGGGGCGTGTGCGGAGAGGCCGAAGCGCTCTGCTTGGGGTTGGTTGGCCTGGGATGGTCTCCAAGGCCCAGGGGATTGGGAAGGAGGTCTCGGAGGGAAGAGCAGGGTACAGCAGTAAGGGAGTGAGAGGCCTGGAGAGGCTGGATGACCAGAAGGCATGGGATTATCTTGTGAGTGGGGACCCCAGATTTTAAGATCTAGTGGGGTCTAGTTGCTACAGATGTAGGAACAGGAAAATTACAATGCATTATGGCAGATGCATAACAGGAGTGTGTTCAGGATCCATTAGGCTGGACGCTGATGCTGACCAGTGACGGAGGATTTCGCTTTTGGCCACACCCTTGACTGTGGACTTTGCTCACTCGCGGAGGTGTTAGGGGATTGCTGAGTCCCGGGGAGACACTTAGCTGCTGGTCACTGCAAGATGGCTCACCTGTCCGAGCTGCTCCATTCAGCCGCTGGGGGGCAGCAGAGGCCCAGGCTTGGCGGCGGCGCCAGGGCTTCTGAAGCCTCCGCCCTCAGAGCCGTTCTCTGCCGCCGGCTACCAGAAACCAGCTCCTGCTCCTGTAGGGGCAGAAGCTGCTGGGTGGGGTGGAGGTCCCAAGTTTGGGGTGTTCCAGTCTGTGCTCCTGCTTCTGAATTGTTCCTTCCACTCTCCCCTGAGCCTTCTCCTAGTATCCTTTCCTCCTCTACAAATCTTCCCAGAAGGTGAAAGCAGAGAGGTGGGGGTAGGGTGGGGGCCTGGAAATTGTCGACTTCAATGAAGGAGTTGGACTTTACCCTAAGAGCCGTGGAAAGTTCACTGAAGTGCCTGATTTGTGTTTTCAGAAAGGTACCCCTGGTTATCGGGAAGCAGAAAGCCCAGACAAGAAGCTGCTTCAATGGCCCAGGTGGGAGAGGGGTTGGAGAAGAACCAGTAAGACAATGAGGCGGATGGTGGGTACCCCCTTCTGGGACATGGGGAGAGCTGGGCTGAGTGCAGGGGGGCAGTGCTGAACCCCAGAATGAGCACACTTTTGCAGTGGTGGCAGAGCGTTCAGGACACAGGGCACCCAGCCCAGATAGGCCTGAGTTCAAGGCCAGGATTCCTTTCATGGGGGTGACAGCAGGCAGGAGGGGAGCAGCCCCCCATCCTAGATGGACTGGCTTGCTAAAAAGTGACTCAGGAACAGGGGCCAGGGACGCACAGCTGAGCACAGAGTGAGGAATTGGGCTTGACTGTGGTGGAGTCTCTGACCAGAGCTAGGCTCAGAAGGGCAGCTGGCCCTCTAATTCCTAAAGGCTGTTCTCTCGTGCCATGTGCTCCAAAAGTGCTGTCACCAGACATCAGGGACAGTGTGAGGAAGCCCTAGAGGATTAGCCTGGTCTTGGCCCTGATCTCGAGTTGACTGAAGTCCTACACTTTTCTACTTGGGACTGAATCCACAGGCCTCACCAGCCTTTGTGCCTGCTGCCTGCTGGCCTTCACTCCCACTGGCTCCAGGTCCTCCAGGTCCTCTGGGTTGATACTGAGCTGGAAGCTGGCTGTGTGATCACAGGTGGCCTTGTGCCCAGAGACTACACTTGGGCTGGCTCTAGCAGAGGACCTCGCTGCCTCCCAGGGATCATAAGGGGGACTGCTACTCTAAACTCTTGCTGTAGGTGGTGAAGGACTCATCCCTGAGCCTCCAGGAAGGTTTGGCCCAGAGACTGCAGTTGGCCTGGGTCTAGCAGAGGGCCTGGCTGCCTCCCAGGGCTCATGAGGGGGACCACTCCTGTAAACTGTTGCTGTAGATGGTGAAGGACTCATCCCTGAGCTGCCAGGAAGATTTGGGCTTATGCCCCTCTCCCCCTTCCCACCGGCTGTTCCTGGCATCTACAGCATTCTCTCACTGCTCTCTTTTACCTGGCCAACTCATAGTCATCTTTATGTCTCAGTTTAAATGCCACTTCCTTGGAAACAATTTTAGTGCACCTGTTATTCTTGCTCAGAGCATCCTTTGCTTTTCCTGAAGTGTATTTATTACAACTTATTATACTTTTATTTTGAGTGAGAGAGTGAGAGAGAGAGAAAGAGAGAGAGAGAGAGAGAGAGAGAGAGAGAGAGAGTGTGTGTGTGTGTGTTAACATCTTGACCCCCTGAATAGACTGGAAGCTCCCTGGAGACTGGAAGCATGTCTGTTTTACTCATCATTATAGTCCCCAGGCCTGGGATACTGCAGGCACTCTAAAAATATTTGTTGAATGGGTGAAGGAAAGAAAGAATAAATGCATTATGGATGCCCCTGGGGACGCCCTATGTGTTGGGAATTCATAAAGCCACAGAGTAAACCTGGCATCTCACTGGATTGTCAATTTTACTTGATGGTAAGGAATTAGAAGTATTCTATTTACTTATTAATCAAATATTTTACATTACAAAAGTAATACATGTTCCTTGTCAAAATTCAATCAATAGGTGTTATTTTTATATTGAAACAAACCCTGACACATTATGGAGTAAAATGAAAAGTTCACTTGACTTTTAAAGAGAAAATATGAGGCTTCAAAGACATTTTGAGCTTAAGAGGGGCCAGACTGGCCTGCGGTGCAGGCTCCTGCAGGGATGAGGTCACTCCTGTGGGTTAGGGCACCTCCATGGGAGAGGCTGAGAAACTGCTGTTAGGCAATTGCACTGTTGTTGGCATTGTGGCTGCAGAGCCCGGTTGCTGACTGCACTTGGAGAGAAAGCAAACGCCTGCTTTATATAATCAGAAGTGGGCTGGTCAGACTCCAGGGGCAGGGGCCTGGAGGAGAAGAGTGTTTTTATGGAGGAGTGGGGATGCGGGGAGGCTTTCCAGGGGGTATCAGGAAGGAAACCTTCCTGGTAATGATATAGTAAAAATCCTTTGGAAAGAGTGAGAGAATTTACCCCCAGGGTGAGGGTGCTGTAACAGGTCAGCCACTTCAGAGGGGTTGGTTGTCCCAGGCTGGGGGCATCAGGGCTGGGGAGTACCGGAGAGGTGGGGAAGTAAGTGGCGGGGGGTGTCATTGGATTGGCTGAAGGGGTAACCCACAGCCATCCAGGGAGACCAGCAGCGAGCGGGCCATGGAGAATGACACTGTTACGTGCAAAATGTACAGCTCGAGGTGGAGTCAAAGATGTGGGCCTGGAGCCTGACAGATCTGGGTTCAAACCCCAGCTCTGCCGTTTTTAGTGATGTGACTTTGGTCAAGTCCTTTCCTCTCAGCCTCATTTGCTCCATTGGCACAAGGGGAATCCTGATCACCATCTTGAAGGGGGTTGTGATGATTCCATTAGGAATTTGTTTTCTGGAAGTTCAAATCACCTGGGTAGTGTTTTAAAAAATACTGATGTCTGGGCTTCAGCTCAACTACCTGAAGCAGAATCTCTGGGAGTGCATCCCCAGCATCTAGGATGCTTTGGCAGAGTCCCAGGTGATTCCGTGTGCAGCCGGGGAGAATCCCTGCCAGAGGTGATCTGAACACAGCCTTGTGATTGTCTCCAGCAGAGGAAGAGGCTCTGGCTGCCCCAGGCTTTGTGGTCAGTCCACAAGCTGCTTTTGTGCCTCTCACTGGGCTTTTCTCCTCTGCCTGGCTTGTTTACTCTTTGTCTGGGTCCCACCTGTCAGGGGCAGGGCACAAGCCAAGTGCCCACCGGGATGCAGCTGCTTTCTGTCCAGTGGCCTTGGGAGTGACAGATAGATGCTGACCTACCGGGAGAATGACGCAGGGGCGGACAAGCCAGGCCGAGAGGGAGGAGCACCCTTCCTTCCCCGCAAGGAAGATCCAGAAAGAGATTGACTTGGTGCTAAACTTGAGCTGCACCACAAGCCCCGGGGATTGGGGGAGGGGTGTTAAAATACAAATCGCCAGGTCCCCGATCCCAGGGCATCTGATTTGGTAGGTCTAGGGTGGGGCTGGGAATGTGCACTTCTGACAGATTCCCAGGTGACACTGCTGGCCCCCTGGACTACACTTTGAGAACCACTGACTTAGAGGCCCACAGAGAAGTCAGCTACACACCAGCTCCGCCCACACATACCCAGAGCCAGAGAGCAGCAGGCCCAGAGGAATGGTGGGTGGTCAAGCAACCCACAGACACGCTCTAGTCGGAGGAGGCACCGAGGAGGTGAGAGACCCAGACACACATCAGCAGAGCTGGGGAGACAGGGACCCCAGTGTAGACCCAGGGAGGAGACACCTACGGGACAGAGGCAGTGACATCTTCCTGGTCCCTCACCCCAGCTCAGAGAATGACCTCAGGAGAGAGAGTGGTAGGCTGACCCAACGACAGACAGACAGACCTACTGGAGGACAGAGAGGCGGGTGGAGATTGGCAGTGCGTGAGCGCCGAGCAGCTGGGGGGGAACGACAGATGGATAAACTGACTGGAGGACAGAGAGGCGGGTAGAGATTCGCAGTGCGTGAGCGCTGAGCAGCCGGGGGGAGCTCTAGGGTGTGCTGGTGCCAACGTGTACCCCTCAGTTTTTAGGACATTTGCCAGTGAATTGTAAACCCTTAATTGTTGGAAGTTGGCCCTGGTGGGATTGTTCACCCCGGGTGAACACCCTGTAAACCCTATGTGCTGGCGACTTTAGAAGCAATGGCTCCTCTTTTCTGGCCTAGGTTTGACCCATGTGGGACTTTTTGCCGTTCTGCTCAAAGGTCAGGTCCTGCCACCTCCTCCAGGAAGCTTTTCTGACTGCTCCACCCATGCGGCAGATGCTTGTCTCCTGGGAGTTCTGTGGCCTCAGCTTCTCAAGCCTTCTGTGGATTTTTCAGGGCTTTGGTTCATTGTTTTTGGTGTGACTCTGGCTTCCCGGCCCTCAGTGTCCCCAGTGGGGATTGGCTGAAGGATCCCTAGGGCCTCTTCCACTTGAACTAATTTGTGTTTAGTCTCTTTCCTACCTTTTTTGATTGTGTTCCCCTGTCCTTGAAATTTTCTTGAGTAAGGCCCATCAATATATGTATGTTTATTTATGAAACCTGTACATTATGAGACATGCATAAAGTGTAAATTTAAAAGGATGAGATAAAAAATACAAATAGAAGTTACTCTGTGTGTATATATACACACATATAAATATATGTAAATAAATATATATTTATATATTTATTTTCAACAGTGCTTGAGAAGTAATATAAATATACAGTAACTATAAATATTCTATTACTGTTATCAAATAATCAAAGAACAGGGGTAGCTGTTCACTCATTATCTGATAATAACAGTAATAGAATATTTACTCAGTGCTCTTGTTATGAGCTGGGTACTGTGCTAATTGCTTTACATGAATTGACTATTTTAAGCTCCTTAACAGCCCTATGAGGTGGGCACCATCATCATCTCTACTTCCCAGGTGGGGAGACTGAGGCACAGAGATGGTGGGTAACTTGCCCATGATCACACAGCCAGTAGATAGTGTGACTGGGATTTGAACCCTGGTCCAGCCACCAAGCTCAAGTCACCTGTTAGAGGGCACGTGAGGGAGATTCTGCCTCCAAGCCCTGGTCCCTCAACCGGCATGCTCCCAGACGTGAGGGTCACGCTGTCTGTGTCTGTTTTCTTTTTTCTTCTTCTTCTTTTCTTTTTTTTGAGACTGAGTCTCACTCTGTCACCCAGGTTGGAGTTGGAGCGCAGTGGTGTGATTTCAGTTCACTGCAACTTCCGCTTCTGAGGTTCAAGCAATTCTCCTGCCTCAGCCTCCCAAGCAACTGGGATTACAGATGCCCGCCACCATGCCCGGGTGATTTTTGTATTTTTAGTAGAGACGGGGTTTCACCATGTTGGCCAGGATGGTCTCAAACTCCTGACCTCCAGTGATCCACCCGCCTCGGCCTCCCAAAGTGCTGGGATTACAGGTGTGAGTCACCGCGCCCGGCCCATGCTGCCTGTTTTCATTAGAACCACTGTGAAATAGTCTCTGAGAACTTCTTGGACTTCCGGCGTCCTGTCCAGGAGCTGTACCTGCATTATCTCATTGACTCTTTCCTCAAACCTCACCAGGGCAGTATTGCTATCTTTACAAAGCCTGAGCCCAGGAGGCAGTGCTGTTCCCAGGGAACTGGCTGGGCACTCTCCTACCCTGGTTGAGCAGGAGGCTGAGATTTCCCCATAAACATTAGGAGAACATTAGGAGATACATCAAGCTGCCCTAGAAACTAGGCTCTAGTTAAGTGCTTGAAAAGTAATTATAAACTCCAGAATATCTTTCAGCTGAGCAGGTGGCTGGAAAATTAGAAATCTATTTCTGAGACACCTTCTGCTTTCCAGAAAGGCTGAGGTTATGTTTCAGGCAGGTCAAGTGCTGGTGGCCTCTGTGGAGTGTGTGTGTGTGTGTGTGTGTGTGCACGCGTGTGTGTGCATGCAGGGTGCAGCACTGAGGGGCCAAGGAGAGAGGAGACGCCAGTCTGGGGGTGTAGCTGTCATGCCTGCCCTTCCCTGGCACTCCGTGCCGTGTGGAGGCGGCAGGCGCCTCCTCTCTGGTGTCACCCCTTGAGAGCTGGGTTGCTAGGACACCGGAGCCGAGGAGATGCCAGTTGATTTGCCAAACAATTTTTCTTCCAATTAGGAATAATTAGACAAAGGGAGAAAGTGTGTGCTTTGATGGTGGCAAGAGAGGCTTGGAGCTTGGGGACCGCGAGGAGATGTTAGGGTTTCGTGGCTGAAGATGGATAGGAGTGTTGCGCCACTCCTGGGAAGGAGCCTCTTTCTGGACCCGTGGCACCCAACTTGGGGGAGACAGGAGCAGATCTCACATTTATTAAGTGTCTACTACGTGTGTGCAGCCCTCTTTCATGCTCACGACAAGCCAGGAAGAGGGGTTAGGATGTCGTGTGGTCTCTTCACTGCTTGCAGCCATGTTGGGCTCCCTCAGTTCCCAAACTGCTTGAGGTTCTTGCACACACTCTTCTGTCTGTCCAGAATGCTCGCTCTCCTTTATGCAGCCGGCTCCTTCTCGCCCTCCAGGTGACCACTCTTACTATCCACAATAGGCCCTCACGCCAGCTTTCCCCCCACAGCCCCTGGCTGCCTCCCTGCGTGGTACTCATTATGGCTTGCAGTTATTTTATTTGTTCGGTCACTTGTTTTCTCGTCTGTCTTCCTAGCTAGAACATCACATTCATGAAGGCGGTGTTTGGCACATGGAAAGCGCTCAGTAAATATTCGTGGAATGAATGAATGAAGATCTCTGTTCAAAAGGAAGTGGAGGCTTAGTGAATCTGAAGTTCTTCCCTACGGTCTGCAGCTCAGTAAGGGGTAGGGGGTAGACCCAGGCCTTCACCTTGTGTCCCCCTCGCCCCCAAGCTGGCGCTCTTCCCATGGCATCACTCTGCCTGCAACCAGGGGCGGCCTCTGTCTGTTCCCCTCTTTCCAAAGAGGCTTGCATCAAGGGAAGGCTGCTGGGCCTCCTTGGACATAAAGACTCCAAGTGCTGGCAATGGAGCAGTGCAGGATAGTGGTCCCTGGAGTCTAACTGTCTGGGTTCAAATTCCAGATCTGGGCTGGGTGCAGTGGTTCACACCTGTAATCCCAGCACTTTGGGAGGCCGAGGTAGGGGGATCATGAGGTCAGGATATCGAGACCATCCTGGCCAACATAGTGAAACCCCATCTCTGCTAAAAATACAAAAATTAGCTGGGTGTGGTGGCAGGCGCCTGTACGCCTAGCTATTCAGGAGGCTGAGGCAGGAGAATCGCTCGAACCCGGGAGGCGGAGGTTGCAGTGAACTGAGATCATGCCACCGCACTCCAGCCTGGGAGACAGAGTGAGGCTCCACCTCACAAAACAAAACAAAACAAAAACCAAAATTGCAGCTCTGCCTGGCTGGGCCTCAGTGCTCCTGGCTGTAATGTGGAATGACAACAGAACCCATTTCTCAAGGGTCTTGTGAGGATATAATGAGACAATGCACGTGGAATGTTTAGAGTGGTGCCTGGCACATAGGAAGTGCCTCCTATGATATAAGTTATGGGAAAAACTGGGGTGACAGAGAGCTTTGATCCTTCCTGCTTGTGTCAGTGATACATAGTGGGCCAGATGATGCGGCCCTTTAGGTGCCTGGTGTAAATTATTCATCTTGGCATCTGAGGCCCCAAATTCTTAAGAGCTCCACTATTAGGAAGCTGAGAGAAGCCCAATGTGAGAGAGCCCAGTAGAGTGTCTGGCACATAGTAGGTGTTCAGTAAAATGGCAGTTGAACCACTCTTGAAATAGCCAGGCCGAAAGTCCAACTGACTGTCAAAACTCTCCACCTGGGTATGCCTTTGGTCCCTCAAATGCAAGAATAAAAATAGCTACTGAATTATAAGGCCACTGTGCCTGGATTTTTCATGTACTTTTAACTATTTGAAATTATCCTATTTAACTCATTTATTACCTGTCTCTTCCCACTAGAATGAAAGCTCCAGGAAAGAGGGATTTGTCTCCTTTTTCATGGCTCTTTTCTCCATGCCCAGGGCAGTGCCTGGCTCGTAGCAGACCTCCAGGGAAATATTTGTTGAGTTAATTGCCGTCATGTCTGTTATGGATCCTGTATTAGACTCCTATCATTGTAACCAATGACCACAAATGTTATGATTTAAAACAGTAACATATTTAATATCCTACAATTCTGGAGGGGAGAAGTCTAAAATGGGCCACAGTTTGTGTTCATTTTGGAGGCTCTGGGAGATCATCTGTTTCCTTGTCTTTTCTATCTTCTAGAGGCTTCCCACAATCCTTGGATTGTGGTTCGGCGTCACTCTGACCTCTGATTCAATCATCACGTCTCCTCTGACTCTGGCCCTCTTGCCTCCCTCTCAGACCACTCAGAGAATCCAGTATAATCTCCTCATCTGAAGATCCTTAGCTCGATCATACCTGCAAAGTCTCTTTTGCCCTATAAGATAACCGTCACAAATTCCAGGAATTAAAATGGGAACATCTTTGGGGGGCTGTGATTCTGCCTACTGCAGGCCTGATACCCCGTCTGTTCTTTCTGATGATTTATTCTCTTTCTCTCTACTTTCTTCTTTCTCCCCCATCCCACCGCCCCACACCCCTGGTGCCCCAGGCTCCACAACATCAAGGGTCTGCCCGTGGTTTCTCTTCCCAATGGCTCTTCGCTCTGAACTCTGGGAGTGATAAGGGGATTCTAAGACTTCTTAACATTTAATATTCAGGTGCTCTGGTACACTGTAGTGTTGTTAGGCACTGAAATGCAGGCAATTTTTGTTGTACTGGTATTTTTTCAGTATTTTAGAAACATCTGAATCACAGCTGTCTGACGTCTACTCAGAGAGTGATACACTGCACTAAGATTTCCAACTAAACAAAGGTGTATTCCTGTAGAAGGCATGCTGAGCACCTTCCGGCCCTCTCTGAGACCCTTCCAAGTCCTCTTAGTGTGGTTTTAATTCCCTCACCCTGGGCGATAGTGAAGATGCAGAGCTGAATGTCTTTCCCCTGTTTCAGCCACTGTGTTCCCTTTAGAGCCACTTTGGGTCTGTGATGGAGTCTACCTAGGATCAGGTGGTGGGGAGGACTTTAAAGAAAATGGGAAAAAAGTTTGGTGAGGAGACTTAGGAGAGAAGAGAGTGGAAGATTTCCTAGGGAGATTTCCTAGACCCAATTCTCAGACTTCTCCACTCTCTTCACCAATTTACTTAACCAACCCTCATTAAGAACTTAGTATGTGGCCAGGCGTGGTAGCTCACACCTGTCATCCCACTACTTTGGGAGGCTGAGGCAGGTGGATCACTTGATGTCAGGAGTTCAAGACCAGCCTGACCAACATGGTGAAACCCTGTCTCTGTTAAAAATAAAAAAAATTAGCTGGGCATGATGGTACATACCTGTAATCCCAGCTACTCAGGAGGCTGAGGCAGGAGAATCGTTTGAACCTGGGAAGTGGAGGTTGCAGTGAGCTGAGATTGCACCACTGCACTCTAGCCTGGGTGATAGAGTGAGACTTTGTCTCAAAAAAAAAAAAAAAAAGAAAAAAGGAACATGACATCTTAACATGTGCCAGGCACCTTTCTAAGCACTTTATATATATTAATGAATTTACTCTTCAAAACAACCCATTGAAGTAGGTCTTATGATTAACCCTGCTTCACAGACAAAGGCACAGAGAGGATAAACAACTTGCTCAAGGTCTCACAGTGATGAGCGGAGCCGGACTGGACCCCGGCAGTTTGGCATCAGATCCCACGAGTTCACTACTGCACGATGCTGGATTTTGCCTGACAGCTATATTCCCTCTGATTTCCTCCTCCTTCTTCCTGAGCCAGCTCTGATATGGTTTGGCTGTGTCCCCACTGAAATTTCATCTTGAATTCCTATGCGTTGTGGGAGGGACCTGGTGGGAGGTCACTGAATCATGAGGGCAGGTCTTTCCCGTGCTGTTCTCGTGATAGTGAATAAGCCTCACGAGATCTGATGGTTTTAAAAAGCAAAGTTTCCCTGCACAAGCTCTCTTCTTTCGTCTGCCACCATGTGAGATGGGCCTTTCACATTCTGCTACGATTGTGAGGCCTCCCCAGTCACATGGAACTGTAAGTCCAAATACACCTCTTTCTTTTGTAAATTGCCCAGTCTTGGGTATGTCTTTATCAGCAGTGTGAAAATGGACTAATACAAGCTCCTTCCTCATGGGCCCTGTTCCTTCTTCTCTGATAATTTATTTTGGCCAGGATCTTGTCCTCCATCATTATACCTGGAGAGACTCAAGCTAGAAAGATGGAGGAAGCTTAGTCGTTTATCCTGGCCCATCTCAGGTAAAGCAGCATTTGAGGACCCTGTGTAGGTTCAGTGGTGATCATAGTTTGCTTTTTAAAAAATTAGCATTTTACTATCATTTTAACAAATTATGGAAATACAACAAGCGATTGTTTTGCTCCAGAACTGCAGCCACTAGGTCAGAATCAGAGCCTGGTTAACGATGAGGCCATGGGGCAGTGACCTGGAGCATCCGCCTATATGGAATTCCACACCTCTTCGGAATAAACTGCAAACTAACTGAGGTTTCTTTACCAGACCCTGTATGTGGCATGTAGAATGTCAGTGAGTCCTACTTCTGCAACACCCTCAAAGGGAACACCGCACAACATCTTGGACATAGGTTATTTCTTTTACTTCGAATAGCAGTTCTATGAAGTATGCATTACTACGTGCATTTTATAGACGAGAAAATTAGGCTCAAAGAGGCTCAGTAATCTGTCCAAAGTCACAGCTAGTAAGAGGCAGAGCTGGAGGGTGAATGTGGAGTTGGCTGTGTCCAGGGCTTGTGGTGTTAATGTCGTTCCTCTGCTGCCCCAAGAGGTGGATAGTGGGGGAAGAAACGGCCCGCAACGCTTCCTCCTCCCTCTCCATCTCACAGCCAGTGTGGGGCAAAAGTGCCTGCAGTGAACTTAGGTTGGTGGCTCGTAATAAGTACTTGTGTGTTGTGGAGGTGCAAGCATCGTGACTGGAAGAAAAGGGAAAGGAAGGAAGACAAGAAGGCTTCAAGAAAGAAGTGGCATTTGAATGAGGCCTTTGATACAGGGAAAGGCCTGTCTCCATTTATGACTGTGTGCACATGGGTGGGTTCATTCACTTATGATTTCCTGAACCCTTACTATGTGCCAGATCCTATGCTGGGCACAGAGTACACATTAGTGCGTAGAAGAGGCATTGCCCTGCCCTCTCTAAGCTACAGTCTGTGGCAGCACTATCCAAGGGAACTTTCTGGGCCGATGGAAATAACTCACGGTGTTCAGTGGAGTAGCACATGTGGTTACTGCAGGTTTGAAATGTGGCTAGTGGCCGGGCACGGTGGCTCACGCCTGTAATCCCAGCACTTTGGGAGGCCGAGGCGGGCGGATCACGAGGTCAGGAGATCGAGACCATCCGGGCTAACACGGTGAAACTCCGTCTCTACCAAAAATACAAAAAATTAGCCGGGCGTGGTGGTGGGTGCCTGTGGTCCCAGCTACTCAGGAGGCTGAGGCAGGAGAATGGTGTGAACCCAGCAGGCGGAGCTTGCAGTGAGCAGAGATCGTGCCACGGCACTCCAGCCTGGGTGATAGAGCGAGACTCTGTCTCAAAAAAAAGAAAAAAAAAAAAAGAAAAAAAAAGAAATGTGGCTAGTGTGACAGGAACTGAATTTTACATTTTTAAATTAATTTTGTATTTAACTTTAATTAATTTAAATTTGAATAGTCACACAAGGCCAGTGGCTGTGCTATTGGACAGTGCAAGTTTAGAGGGAAAGGCAGACAATAAAAATAAAGAAGTGCTTATGGTGATGAGTGCTATGCAGGAAGCAAGACCCAGTGGATGAGAATAATGGGGAGTGTCCTGTTTAGACTGAGTAATCAGAGGAGGCCTCTCTGAGGAGGTGACAGTTCAACAGAGACCTAGAAGATGTGTGTGGGCCATAGGAAGAGTCGGGGCAGAGGGAACAGTGGGAGAGAGGCCCTGAGTAGGGAAGGGGTGGGTGTGCCTGAGGCAGTGCGAGGACGCCAATGGGTGAGAGTGTTGTGGGCGAGGGGAGAGGATGCAGGAGATGAGATCAGGGCATGAGGGGAACAGGGTCTGATCATGTAGGCTTGTAGACTCGGTTAAGGAGCCTGCACTTATGTAAAGCGCAATTGATGTCATAAAAAGGTGTCTTGCTCTGACTGCCACAGATTGTAGGTGACAACAGTGGAAAAAATGACCTCAGGGAGGAACTATAGCAATGGCCCGGGTTTGGGGAGATGGGGGTATGGAGTGGAATGATGGCTTTGGAGATGAGGGATCTGACTGAATTCAAGACATACTTTCAAGGCAGACATGGCAGATAGCCTGGTTGTGAGGGATGAGGAAGATCCTCAGGTTTTTGGCCTGAACCACTGGGCAAATGGTGGAACCATTTTCAGAGAAGAGAAAGTTAAGAACAAAAAATCAAGAATCTAGGCAGTTGCATGGTCATCCAGATGGTTGCTGAAGTCGGAGGGAAGCTGAGTGTTTATCTGATTATGTTGTGTCTCTGTGGGCTGAGTATGTGTGCACAGTCTGTGTGGGTGAGTATGCATTGATGTTTGTACATATTTTTGCTTTGGGGAAAGTAAATGCATCCATTTGGGGTGGGGTGAGTGTGTATGCACGTGAAGGTCTGTATTTGGATGACTGTATAGGAATGTCTGCACACATACGTGCAGGTGTGGGTGGGGTCAGTGTGTGTGAGTGTGTACCTCTGTGTGTGTCTGCATGTGGGGTGAGAATGTCTGTCTCGGGTTCATGGTGAGCCCAGGCCTCATTTATATCTGTGAGATGCGTATACGGGAGGTTTGTGTGTATGCATCTGTGTGTATGCAGGGTGAAGGCGTGCGCGTGTGTGGGGTGACTGTGTGCAAGTTGCTGTACATGTGTGGATGCAGCAAGTGCGTATCTTCATGCAGGAGGGTGGAGCTGCATGTAGTTGCCCATTTCTTCCTCTGTGAGGCGTGAGTGTGTGTGTAGGGTCTGTGCATGCACATCTATTTGGGGGATCATATGCGCAGACTTGTGTGTGTCTATGGGGAGAGTGCATGCACATACGTGTACAGGCATGGAAGGGGGATGCTCCAGGGATGAGTGTGTATGGGGGCGTGTGCCCATCTGTGCCCTTTGAAGCTCCTGTGACTGCAAGTCACAGAGGCAGCAGCTTGCGGAGCGTGTTATGTCATGTTTATAGGTCTCTCAACCTTCATGCATTTTAAATTTCCAACCCAAGGTGACCCCAGTGGATGGCAGAGCCATTTGTTCCTCGCTCTGATTTAAAAAGAACGTTTCCAGAGTAGAATCCCTTCTGCCCCCAGCGGGGCAGTCCCGCCTGATTCTTTGACTCTTCAGCGGAAGGAGGACCCAGACGTGGGTTCCCAAACAGTTTGGGTGGATGGGGACATGGAGAGCGAGCTGGGGAGAGAGCTCTTTGAGTGTGGAGAAAGAGGAGGGATAGAGGCTGGAGTGATAATGGGAACGAGGAGGTGGGGAGAAATCGAGCCCTCTCCTCACTAGGGCAGGCCCAGGACACAAAGGCTTGCAGACCTGGTCTGTTTTGCATACCCTCTTTCTTTCTTATCTTCTTGAGGATTTGCACTTGGTCTTTTGCTTCTCACACTATGCACACTCTCTGAGCAACTTGACCTCTAGCTGCTCAAGGCAACCCCTGATACCATAAATCCCTTTCCAAGCTGCCCTGGGCACCTTCTGGGACCCCTCCTGTGTGCCTTTGTCAACCATGAGTGTCCACCACTTTCGTTTCATTATACTCCAAGTCGCTGTGGTGATGTCTCCTGTTCCTATTGAAGCCCAGAGTGTCAGCTGTGTCCCTCAGACAGAAGGGGCAGGGGCCACAACTCCTGCTTGTCACAGTGTGTGCTGAGGGCCTGAGGGGCTGCTCCCAGCTCAGCTGCTTGCAGAAACCCACGGAGGTAGGAGAGAAACAGCTCCTCAAACTTCAACTTGTAAAGGTGAGGAGATGGAGGCCACCTTGTGCCAGATCTCAGGGATGAGGTGGTTGGGGTTGTGCTGGAGCACTGAGTGACACACAGAGCTGTGCTAGAACCTCCTTTACCCTCATCTTTGGACCAAGTCTTGACCTCAGTTTTCCTTTCTCTTAGATGAGTTCTCCCTCCTTCATGGCAACAGCTCGTGGTGGGCCTGCCTCACCCCTCCTGCAGATGTGCTAGAGTCCAAGGATGCACATAGATTGAACCCTGGCTCTCAGACCTCTGCACCCGTTGATACCACCTCTCTGGTGATCTCTCTTGCTAGCCATTTGGGTCTCATTTGAAACAGATATTTAACATAACACGTTTTTCTGGCTTTGAATCAGGCATGAATCTGGGGCTTGGAACTGAGTTCCACAGGGGTCTCTTTCTTTACCATTGGTCAGTTGTAGACTCTCAGGATGGACCTCTCACCCCACCATGGGATAAGCCTACAATCTGGGTCTCCTTAACATCCTTTCCACCATGGGACTTCCTGGACCAGATCTTGTCATGTCCCTTGAACTTACCTTGTAGGAATTCTGTCTATACCCCCAGCTAGTAAGGGGGCAGGAGAATCCTCAACAAAGACCTGGGGATATGTCTTTTGGAAACTTAAGGCACCTTAAAGCCAAGTTGATGACTTTTTTTTTTTTTTTTTTTTTAACAGAGTATCGCTCTGTCGCCCAGGCTGGAGTGCAGCGGTGTGATCTCGGATCACTGTAACCTCCGCCTCCTGGGCTCAAGTGATTCTCCTGTCTCAGCCTGCCTAGTAGCTGGAAGTACAGGTGTGCATCACCACGCCTGGCTAATTTTTGTATTTTTAGTAGAGACAGGGTTTCACCATGTTGGCCACGCTGGTCTCACACTCCTGGCCTCAAATGATCCGCCCGCCTCGGCCCCACAAAGTGCTGAGATCACAGGTGTGAACCACTGCACGCAGTCTTTTTTTAAATAAGAAAAATAGTCTTACTGTTTTCATAGAAATAGTGTCTAATCACTGGAGGAGGACAGCTTAATGGCTGAGCACATGGGCTCTGGAGCCTGGCTGCCTGGCTCTGACTCCTGTCTTTGTCACTTTCCGGCTGTGTGACTGTGGGCAAGCTATTTGACCTCTGCATGCCTTAGTATTCCAGTCCTCTAAGATAGAAGTAATAGCAGTATCTACTTTATGGCGTCATTATTAGGATAAGATGAGTGAACATATATAAGGGATTTACTGGAGTCTGCAGCACAGAGTAGGTATAATAGATACACCTTCATTATTATTCTTGAACACTTTCAATGCGGATGAAAGCAAAATTGACACCAAATGCTATCACCCAGGGGACCTTCACCCAGACATCTCTCTTGGGGCTAAAACACATAGTTTTATATAAATGTGATTTATGATATGTATTGTTCACATACCTTTTTTTCTACTTAACCGTCTGTCTTAGAGGTTTTTCCATATCAGTCCCTATAGATCTACTTCATTCTTTGAAAATTAGTATTAATGAGCTACAATTTATTTGCCTGATCTATCACTGACTTGCGGGCGTGAAGCTTGTTTTCAATTTTTCTCTATTGCAAACAATACTGTGTGTGTATGCTATGCATATGTCTTCTTTTGCGTTTGAGCTGTTATCTCCTTGGGCTGAATTCTAGAAGTGGGAACGCTGGGTTAACATTTTACGTCTTGATATATGTGGCTAAGCTGCCCTTTGGAAAGGTTGTCCCAGTTCCTAGTTTACACTCTTTCTGTCCTCTCTCTTTGATGTCTTCTTGTTGAACCTTTTTCATTTTGATTCTGGATCTCCCATTATGTCCCCCTTGTGCCCTGAGGTAAGGCCACCTGGATGCAGAAGGAAGCTGGATGAACACTTTATTTTTTTTTTAAATTGGTCCATGAGATCATGAGCTGCCAGGAAAGTGTTGCCACTGAAGGCACTTTCTGATATGGCCGTTGAGGGGCCTGTTGTGCCACTGCAGTTCTTCCTGAAGCAGAAAGGGTGAACTGTGAAGCATGAGGAAGCCTGTTGAAAAGTGACTTTGATGAATGTTAAGCATTGTTCTCTCCAGGCTGCAGATCGAAGCAGCCCGGGTGATTTTACCGGATTTTGCATGTGAACAGAGGCTTAGAGTGGCAGATTACCCTTTTCAAAGATGGTCACAACAATAGCGTCCAAGCCATATGTTTGTGTACAATGGGAACCTTGCCATGCCCCATCAAGAGGTGGAGTCTAATTCCCTTCCTCTTGAATCTAGGCTGACTTGTGACTACTTCGACTAATGGAGCCTGGTGGAAGGGATGCCCTGCTTGAATTCCGGAACCACAAATTTGGAAGTAAAATAAAACGGTGGTCATTCTACATTTCGGGGGTCATCTATTACACAACCATAATATCTGGAACGTTTAGCTACTGCTTATTGGGGAAGACAGTCCAGTGAAGTGCAGCAGTTTTCAACCTTAGGGTACCTGAGCGTCAACTGGAGCTCTCGCGAATGATGCAGATTCCTGGGCTCCACCTCCAGAGGTTCTGACTCAGTGGACTTAGTGTGGGGCTGCGAAATCTGCATTTTAAAAATAAGCACCCTAGGAAATTCTGACACTGGGTAACCAATCGAAAACTTTGGTGCATCATGTAAGAGCAAAAGCTGAGGAGCCAGAAAGACTTGGATCTGAATTCTGGTTCCGTGGCTACCATCTCTCTGTGCCTTTGTTCTTCATCTGTAGAGTGCAGGCAGTCATATTTCCTACTTCATGGTGGTATTGAGGGCTTAGATGAGATAATGTGTGTGGTCCTTACCATAGTCCTGACACATAATGAATACAAGGAAATAGTGTTTGACATTGTAGCCTCGTGGGGCAAGGATTCTTCAGGGATTCTCCCCTGTGCTTTGATATTAAATAGAAAATGTTGTGTTTCGGTGTATTTAACTAGGAGTGGGGTCCACAGTTTTAATCAGATTCTTAAAGAGTTCTATATCTAAAGAAGGTTGAGAACGCTCAAAAGAAAGTTTCTGCTGTTTGACCTGGCTCCAGCCGCAAGAGCCCTTTTCCTTCCAGCTGAAGCCTCTTGACCATACCCACGGGGTTGGCTTCATCCCAGAGCATGAAAGAATGACTTTCAGGTGTCCTAGTTTCACCTTCTGGGACTCAGTGAAAGTATAAGGTGGTTGGAACAGCATGGACAAAGATCTGGAAGTGGGATTGAGCTGGAGCCCACAGGACGCAGCAAGCTGATAATCAGAGAAAGAGGCAGTTTAGAGTCAGATCACAAATATTTAGAATGTCCAGTTAGGGAGTGAAGAAACAGGGAGGCAAGGCCAACTTCTGAGCAGGAAAGTGGCAGGATCACCCTTGCGATTGAGCAAGACATCTCCGTGATGCTGGTTGAGGCAGGACGGTGGCTTGGTTGTTAAGGCAAGGGAAGAACCTGGATTCAGGAACAGGCTCAGTGCAAAGGCAAACTGTGATGTTCCTGCCTGGGAATTTTGGAAGAGCTGTTAGCAGCTGACTGCTTCTGTACCTCCCGTGCCTGGGCGTGTATGGTTAATGGAAGAGCAAAGGACTCCATTCTTTGGGCTAGAATGCCAAGGCCTGGGTGGTGGTGTGGCAGAGAGAAAATTAAACTCCGGCTGTGCCCTTGAGTAAGCCGCTCTTGGCCTCAGTTTTCCCATTAGTAGAATGAGGGGTTAGGAGACCTGGGTAGGTTTGTGACTGCTTCATTCTGTTTCTTGGAGCCCTGCTATCACAGAGTAGGAATGGCAAGTGTGTTTTAACTTCTGTGCCACTGCTGTCTGGAGTGTGTGCTGAGCTGGATTCTGAAGTGGAATCTGGGCTCAGTGGGGAAGAGCTCTGATAGATTAGCAATGCCTGCCCTGGTGACTTGGACAGTGGCCTGTCTCGTTAATGTCCCATCATATGGAAACCTTATGTTCACATGGCATGACTTTAGTCACTCAGGTTAATATCGTCACAATTTTTGCTCTGTCTATATACCATCTCAATTAACTTAATTTAAAATTAGTATTTATTAAAACTTGACTCATTTTGAAATTATATTGATTGTTTACATGATTGTGAATCAGGATTATTTAAAAACACACATGCAGCTAAGTCTAATTTTTATTCCTAGTCCCTTTCCCCTGTTCTTGCCCGTCCTCCCAGAGAGAATTGTTTTTATTTGTTTTTGGTTTATCTTTCTATTGTTCCTTTTTGCAAGTTACACAGTACATTGTTATTTTTCTAAACTCTGTTGATCCGTAAAAGGGCCAAATGTTATTTGCTTTTTCTTATCTAAGTTAAAAATGATAATCTTATTGTAGTATAATTGTGGTATAATGTATATACAGAAAAGTACACACATCTTAAGTGTACAGCTCCATGAGTTGAAAATTGGAAACTCGAAGAGTGAATGTATCCATCTAATCAATCAACTCTCAGATTAAGAAAAGAAAGTATTCCCAGGTCTCCGCAAACATCCTGCAGGGTTACCAGTTTATTAGATGTTTGGGCATCTTCTTTTTTGCAGTGCCTATGTCTTTGGGTAATTTTTCATTTGCATTTTATCTGCCTTTTTGCAACTGGTGCGTAGGGTTTCTTTATACATTCTAGTTGTGTGTCTAATGCTGATTACAAATATTGCAATAGTATTCTATTCTGTGGTTTTTATTTTACTCTCTCAGTGGTGTCCTTTGAAAAAAAGAAGTTCTGAATTTTTAAATAGTCTTGTTTATCCATCTTTTTCTATATGATTAATAATTTTTTGTTCCATTTAAGTAACTCTAACCCCAAAGGCATAAGGCCCTCTTATGTTTATCATCTAGAAGCTTTCTTGTTCTATCTTTAAAATGTAGGATACTTGGAACAGACTTTTGTGTATGTTAAGGTAGGGGTCTGAATTCCATTTTTTCCATACAGCTATCCCACAGGCCCAGCACCATTTATTGAGAAGACAGTCTCTTTCCCCTGTACTTCAGGAAATCCATCTAAAAAAATTGAGTATCATTTTGAATCATGAGCTTGACGTGCTAAATTGTTTTTGTAAAATACATTAAAGTAGATATGTATGTGAAAATAAAAAATGTTTAATGTGCATTAAACCACCTAAAATCATCTTATGTACGACACTTTAGGAAACCCCTCAGTGGAATGTTGAGATAACAGCCACAGGTAAGGGAAGAAATTCTCAAAATACATTTAAAAAATTCCTTTGGCCGGGCACGGTGGCTCAAGCCTGTAATCCCAGCATTTTGGGAGGCCGAGACGGGTGGATCACGAGGTCAGGAGATCGAGACCATCCTGGCTAACACGGTGAAACCCCATCTCTACTAAAAATACAAAAACTAGCTGGGCGAGGTGGCGGGCGCCTGTAGTCCCAGCTACTTGGGAGGCTGAGGCAGGAGAATGGCCTAAACTCGGAAGGCAGAGGAGCTTGCAGTGAGCTGAGATCCGGCCACTGCACTCCAGTCCGGGCGACAGAGCGAGACTCCACCTCAAAAAAAAAAAAAAAAAATTCCTTTAAGAATTCATTATATAAGAAGTTCGTATTTGTTTTAGAAGCAATAGAAAATACAGATAACTATAAAGAAGTAAGTAAAAGTCCCCTATAACCCTCTTACCCAGAGGTAAATACTCTTACCATTTTGGTATATTCTTTTTCAGCCATTTTTTCCCCCATACACACACACACACACACACACACACACACACACACACACACACACACACTTTGTATTATATAAAAAAGGGATAATGAAATACATACTACGTTGTATCCTTAATTTTTACTTAATATGTTCTTAACAACTCTTCGTGTCGATAAATCATATTTTTACATAATAATTTTATTAGATGTCTAGGCATGATATGCTAACTGGCTCCCACTTCTTCCATTCTCCTAAATGTACATTCTTATTCCTTTCTTCCTTTCGCTAAGCCCTTGCCTTCCAGACCCTCAATTTAATAGTACCTACCACCAAGCTGAAGAAATAAAAGCAGGCTGGGTGCGGTGGCTCACGCCTGTAATCCCAGCACTTTGGGAGTCCAAGGCAGGCGGGTCACGAGGTCAGGAGTTCAAGATCTGCCTGGCCAACATGGCAAAACCCCGTCTCTACTAAAAACACAAAAATTAGCTGGGTGTGGTGGCATGCTCCTGTAATCCCAGCTACTCAGGAGACAGAAGAATCGCTTGAACCCAGGAGGTGGAGGTTGTAGTGAGCCGAGATCATGCCACTGTACTCCAGCCTGGGCGACAGAGGAAGACTTTGTCTCAGAAAAAAAAAGAAAGAAAGAAAGAAAGAAAGAAAGAAAGTCCTCCTTTGATTCCTCCTTATCTGATTTCATTTTCTTTCCTGTCTCCTGAGTCACCATCATCTACAGCTAGTGCTTCTAAATAATTTAACATGCCATGTATGATGTGCACTTTTACTATATTCAAGTATATTCATTAACAATATATAGTATTGCTTTGCAGGTTTGAAAACGTATATGTAAATGACACCATACTATACACATCCTTTTGTAGGATACTTTCTTCACTCAAAATTATGCTTCTAGGTTTTATCCATGTTGCTGTAGGTAACTGTCGTTTATTCATTTTTAACCACCATGCCCTAGTATTTCCTTATATGAGTGTACCACAATTGAATCATCCATTTCCTTCTGTTGGGAAAAATAAGGAATGATGCTCTCTGTTTGAGTAATCTGTAAGTGTTTCTTTAGAGTTCATACACAGGACCAGAATTTCACGGTATGCAATTTGACTTTACTAGTTATTGCCTGCCCGATTGTTTTCTAAAATGGTTGCAAATTTACAATCCCATCAGAAATGTAGAAAATTTCCAATTTCCTTGAGTCTCAACCACCTTTTGATATTGTTACATTTATAAATTTTTTTCTACCCAATTGGGTAGAAATGACATCTACCCATTGGGGTGAAATGACATCTATATTAGCCAGATGGGGTGAAATGACAATTGGGGTGAAATGACATCTATATTAGCCAGAACTCAGAAAACCAGACACCATACAAGGTATTTCAAAGAGAGTGAATTTAATACAGGAAATTGGCTACACAGATGTTGGAGAGCTGATAGGGCACAAAGGGAACACAGGGGTAACTCAGGGATAATAACTGCGGGAAGCAGGTACCAACCCTAGGGCTACAGGAACCAAAGAAGTTTGGGAACTAGGACCTAGGAACTCAGAGTATGGGTCCTGCAGTCCTGCAGAACTGGTGCTGAGACCTGGGAATGGTATGTGACTGCTATTGGTATATGGAAGGATTGCGGTGAGGCTGGGTTTGGGAGTACAAAAAGAAAGTAGGAGCTGGAGCCAACTGCTGCTGCTGGAGTGATGCTGGCAGGAAAGGAAGAAACAGGAACCAAGTCCCTTCTCTCCTCGTCTTGCCTTCGAATCTTCCTCGAGTGCCTTTCATTGCAGGAACTTAACAGGAAGCCAGCTGGTTCTGGAGTCTGGGAAGCATTGGGTTTGGAGTCCTGGCCTCAGCAAGAGCAGAATACAAAAGGGTAGATGTGAACTGAGAGACACTGGGTAAATAACCTGCATAGAATCGCACTGTGTGTATATTACATCTCGGTTCTTTCCATTTTTATATGTAGCTATTTTAAATGGTGCTTCACAAACATCCTTGCACATACGTTTTCCTTAGAACTTGTTTCCAAAAGTAGAATTATAGAGTCAAAGAAAATGCATATTTTTAAGGCATTTGGTTCAGGCTGACAAAATCACCAGAGAGTAGGGTTTGGAGGAAAGGGAGTCCCCCCACCACCCCACACAGTGTATTCCTGGAAACCGCATCACAGAGCAGATGGTAGTGGAGGAGATCATCTTTCTATGCTGGGGTGCACTTACCTGAGGATTGCTTCCTGCCCAGGGAATGAGTACCAGGAGACTGCAGTTCTAACAACGCTATCTCAGAAAACGAGAGCTACAGCCTGAAACTTCTGCATCATTTATACTAGTTACATTAGTCTCTGAATTTTATATGTATTACCCATTGACCACAGTGAATTATAAAGTGTACCCACACAACTGAAGCACACAAAGATGTAATTCCACAGTATCACTCACGCAATCTACCACCAGTGATGTATCCTTCTGCTGAGTGCTCAGTATTAAATTAACTGTGGATTTGTTGGCTTAATTGGGCTTACAGGGGCCAGGAGTGTGTGTATGTGTGCAGTGAGTCTGGGCAGCTGGAAGGCAGAGGCTAGAGCAAGTGTAGAGAGGAGATAAAAGTCTGAGTTTAGGAGGGTGAAGAAAGTCGGGGTCAGTTGGCACAATGTGAGCCCCAGAGGCATTTAGGGGAACAGAAAGTGCAGTGGAAAGAGGGATGCATGGGTGTGAAGGCCTGGGAATCCATGGGGCAGTGCTGAAGAAACACCTCACCTGTATCACCAGATAGCTAAGAACTATTCCGCCTGGCCCAGATTCTTTGGCCTGTGTCTCTACTCAGCTCTGATGAGTGCATGAATCCCTAATCAGATGACTGCAATCACAAGACTCCCCTCCAGCAGATAATCAAGAAGCCAAAGCCCCTGAACACTGGGCCAGGTATCCATCTCCAAGGGAGCTGCCCCTCCCATGGTCACCGTGGAGCAAAGCCCTGCAGAGGGACATTGGCCTTGGCTGGGTATTGTGGGAAATGCAGGGTTGAAGTCTGGGCCTTGAAGAAATCTTCTCATAATTAACACTTTCTGAAATGTGTCTGGGGCAGTTGGGAGAAGGCCCCCAAGCCACATCCAGCCCTGACTATTCTCTGAATTGTCTCCTGGATGTCTCTTGGTATCTTCCTCTCACCAAAGCGTAACTCCCATAAGGGCAAGAACTATGTCTGTTTGGCACACCGTAATATACCCAGAGCCCCATGCAGTGCTTAACACAGATACTCAAGACATACTGATTGGATGAAGGAATGGAGTTCTAATACAAAAATGGTAACTTTCCACCTGCAAACAGTTCCATCTCTGGGCTGCCTTATCTGTCACTGATGTTGCCATAGTCATTGTCAAATTGATTCTCCCTCTTCCTCTTTCTCTCATCCAATTGGTCACGTTCATTCTATCACCACTCCAGTGCCCTAGTGTCATCCTCTTTCTGTGCTTTGTGCCGTCCTTCGACTTCACATCCAAAACCCCCATCGGTTCCCTTTCACTTTCAGGATAAAATCTGAACTTCTTAGTTTGGCCTTCAAGGCCCACCATTGGCCTCCAGCATCCTTCTGTCTGCCTCATCCATTTCTCTCCTGCATGTCTCCTGATGCTGCCAACCTGGTCTCCTCACATATATTCTGGATTTACCTGTCCTTAGATCTGGGCTCATCTACCTGCCTGTAATCTCCTCTTTTTACTGGCCAATCCTGTTTGATGATTTCTCCTTCCACTGAACTGAGAATCAGATTGAAGTCACAATATGAGACCAGCTCTGTGTCATAGTAGGTGTTGGGAGCTGGTGATGAAGCTGAGGCTCTGGTATGTGTAGTGATGGCCGAGGTCACACAGCTGGTAATAACAGCTGCCACTTATTGGCTGTCTTCTATGTTTTAGGTCCTCTTCTAGCTGTTTTACACACTTTCTTTCCAATATGCTCAGTACACTTGCACCATATCATTCAAGTAAGCATTAAAAGATTCCACAACTGTGCCCATTGCCAGGCAGGACCATTGCGGGAAACTGGCTCAGTGATGGAGTAAGTCATGGCTGGAGTAAGGAGAGGATAGGATCTTGGAGTGCTGCTGAGGTCACCAGGGGTCACCTTGTATAATAAATGCTCAGTTCCTGGGGAAGGCAAGAGAAAGCAAAGGAGAGATGCAAGGAAAAAAAAATCCTCCATTTGTGTCAAATTATTTCTCTCCTGGAGGAAGAGGAGATAAAATCCGGAGGTGCAAATGGGGCATGGTTCTATCTACACACAAGACTCACCAGCTGAATTTTAAAGACATTAGTGCAGACTTCAATGTACTGCGTCTCAGGTGGGGCCTGGGATTCTGCATGTCTAACAAGCTTCCAGGTGATTCAGATGTTGCTGGGCCCTGCACTTGGGGTAACAAAGCTGTAGGAAGGTTCCATCTTCCTGTGACTGGGGGGTCTGGATTGATGTGTGACCAGGGCCTAGGGTCAGTCTATGACTGGGGAATTGGGTCAGTTCAAAACTGGAGAATTGTACAATTGACCGTACTTTTGATTTTGACCAACACTGCATCTGTCCTCCAACCTATAGCTACAAGTCATAATACAAAAAACCACACAAGAGTGAGGGAGGAAAAAAGAGATTTCCCCTGAAAGGGGAGGTGCAGAGCACGTCGGGGAAAGATTCCCATACTATCCGGGTTGGTTAGCTCCTTTTTCGTAAAGGTAATTTCTCCCTCTTCTCTCACTCTCCCGCCCCGCATTTTGCATATGTTCTTAACAAAGAAATATATGGTTAGTGCCACATCTGGGAGCCTTGTCTACAAGGCCTGATGGCAATATATAATCAGTTTGGGAGAGGGGGCAGCACAGCATAGAGAAAGGAAATGGTTTCTCTAGACTAGGAAAGAAAAAAGGAAGAAAAGGAAACCAACATGTATTGAGCTCCTGCTATACACAAGGCACTCTACTAGATGTTTATATGTAAGCCACTCATTTCATCTTCCCAAGAATAAAATACATTTCTTATCTTATTCCACAGATAAGGACACTGAAGCCCATCAAGGCATCAAGTACCCATGGTTGCTTGAGTGTTAAAGCCAGGACTAGATCTGTAATCTCAAAATCCTTGCTGCCTCATGTGACCTGGTCAGATGAGTGCAGTTTGGGACACGATGCATTTAAGGAGCCTGTGGAGTGGGTGGGGGGGCAATACTCAGGTGGAGTGGTTGAGGTCCTAGAATTCCCACATGGCAGAAACTGCTCTCTTCTTCTTCCTCAGTGTTCAGAATACCTGCGTTTTAGCTAGACCCAGCCATTTGGAATGAAGATTCTGCTTCTCATCCGCCCACAGAGCTGGGTGTGGGTATGTGTTAAGTTGTGAGTAGTGGGAAGTGTGGGAGGGTGGTTCTTACCTACCTTTGCCCCTCTGTGCTCCCTTTTCCTTCCTGCAGCCTGGAATGAGGCTGTGAAGCTCCAGCAGTCGTTTTGTGCCATGAGGCAGTAGAAACCTGGGTTCCTGATGACTGTGGAGTTGCCAAACTAATCTGGACCTCCAGATTCCATACCTGCAAGACACATGAACATCTGTCTTATGTAAACCATGACTACTTTTTTTTTTTTTTCTGTATGGCAGAACATAATTGTAAGTAACACAGAGGCCAAGGGCATCTTCTCCATTCAGGGCTACAGTTCTCAAACCCAGCTGCACTTTAGAGTGCCTGGGCCTCCCAAAGACCAACACATTGAGACTTGCTGGAGGGCGTGGCTGCACATTGGTAGTTTGAAGCTCCCTAGGTGATTCCAGTGTGTAACCACTGATCTAGGACTGAAAAGGATGTGGAGAGGGCATGTTCATAAAGAGAGAAGAACCAGGAGAGTGAGCTGTGAAGGCCTGAGGAGGGAATTTGAGTTAAAGAACAGGTGGGCCTCAGCACCGAATGCCTCTATTAGAAGCTGGAGGGAAGCCATGGAATTAGGTTATTGGGCTCCCTGGTGACTGGGTGAGAGGCATGAGGTCAGGGTCCAGTTTGAAATGGGCTAAGGAGGGGTGAGTGCTTCATAAGAAGCCTGGTAGCCCATCAATGACACACTGGATAAAGAAAATGTGGCACATATACACCACAGAATACTACGCAGCCATACAAAAGAATGAGTTCACATCCTTTGCAGGGACAGGGATGAAGCTGGAAACTATCATTCTCATTAAACTAGCACAGGAACAGAAAACCAAACACTGCATGTTCTCACTCATAAGTGGGAGTTGAACAATGAGAACACATGGACACAGGGAGGGGAACATCACACATGGGGGCTTGTCGCGGGGTGGGGGGAAGGGGAGGGAGAGCATTAGGACAAATACCCAGTGCATGTGGGGCCTAAAATCTAGATGATGGGTTGATGATGGGTGCAGCAAACCACCATGGCACTTGTATACTTATGTAACAAACCTGCACGTTCAGCACATGTATCCCAGAACTTAAAGTAAAACTAAAAAAAAAAAAAGAAGCCTGGTAGTGTAGGAAAGAGAGGTAGGCCACTAGCTTGATGGGATAGTGAGCTCATATTTGTACTAATGACTGAATTTCATTGAGTAATAAAAGGGCAGGCAGGGTGCTAAGCCTTGCCAGACATCAGCATCTCATTTCACGTGACCCTTCCTTGGAGTTAGTGGCTGTTATTTCCACTTCACAGATGTAGAGGCTGAAATACAGAGATGGAATGACTGGCTCAAGGTTGTGCAGCCGGTAGGTGATGGAGCCTGAACTTGAATCCAGATCTAAGTCCATCCTGGGAAGGCCACCTTTAGCCTGGAGGCACCTTGAGCCTGTTTGTTGCTGGAGGTCAAGGGAGAGGTTTTACATGCAGATCCTTGAGGTTGCGTGAGGGTGTGGGAACTCAGCTGTAGGCTTGGACTTGGATGAAAGAAGGGACCTTTCCTCTCTCTGAGATGGAGGTGAGGACGTGGGCAGTTGCGGAGAGGAGGGAAATTGGGGCCATCCTGTAGCACCCCCATCTTTCCAGGCGCCTAAGCAGGGTCATGGCAGGGCGCAGGGGCAGTAGGGACTGACAAAAGCTTGAACAGCAGGAATTTGTTCTCTGCCAGAGGGCAGGAGAGTTGGCCTATCTCTAGTATTGTACTGAGGCTGTGGGACCTTGTGATAGAAGCTTGATTCCAGGCTCCGACAGTGCTAAGCCAAGCAGAGCTGATTATTAAATGTCCAAGGACACCTCTTCTGATAGAGACATAGGTGAGTTTTCTCCCATCCCCTGCCTCCCATCCCCAGGACAGCCTGCTAACAGGATTCTGTTGTGGCTGCAAATGAATTTGCTGTGATCCCAAACTCTTTGATTCCAGCAGCCATCCCTGGAGAGGAGCCCTGAGGGAGAGCATCCAGGCCATCCGGATTTTCTGCGTGGGAGACCTGGCTGACCGCTGCCTGGGCTGCCTTTCAAGTCTCACCAAATTATGAAGTCAACTACTGGGTGTTTAGAATGTCTCAAGTTCAAAGACTAGCAGGCTGGAAGCAGACATCTGAGGGACCTTCAGGCACCTTAGCAGGAGGAATATTAAGATGTGGTATGCTGGGCTTATCAGGAGACTGGATAGGGAATCAGAAGGAATACATTTTTATTCTGCGAGCTGCGAAGTTTAGGAGTCGTTCTTCTGATATCAGGCCCATTGGTGGGTTTAGCTTTGGTGCAACTTTCTTGGCCATGGAGCTTAACTAGGAGGGAGTGAATTCCAATGGTTTTGGCCTGTGCTCCTTAGAGTCCCAGGGATCAGTGGGAGGTGAGTGGCTGGGTGGGTGGGTGGAACAAAGAGAACAGGGTGCAGGAGACACTGACACATATTTGTTTTTCCTACAAATATTTATTGAGCCTCTAAGTATGCACCAGGCACATTCCAGAAGAGTGACTCAGAGGTTGTTTGAAGTGTGTGCCAGGAACCACTAAGCATGGCCCTTGTCTCTCTTTGTGGGCCCTCTTCAGACACTTCCCCCTCATACACGGGATCTGGGATCACTAGACATCTCATTGTCCACATTTACCAGCCTTTGAATGTGCTACTCCTGCTGGAAAAGCCCTTGCTTCCCCTCTTCACCTGGAAAACTTCTATTCATTCATTAAGGCCTGACGTCACGTTTTCTGGGAAGTCTTTCTTGCTCACCCCCTGGCAAAAAATCAAATTTGTATTATTTATATCTTTGTGTTATTAAACTTCCATCACATTTCAGAGTTTCTGAGTGTTTAACTAACTTAACCTAAGTTCACACAGCTAATTAGAGTCTCAGCTAGGATTTGAACTTGGAACTTCCTGACACCAAAGCCAATAAACTTAACCACTAGATCCCATGTCCACTGAAATCAGTGGTTCCTTCTCTAGGCTCCCAGGGCCCCCAGAGTTTTGTCATGGAACTCATCATTCTTGATTGTCATTATTCATTTGCTAGTGAGATTTCTACGGGAACGGGCTATATGGAGTTGCTATGATGACTCAGCATAGAATCGACAGCCCAGGTGCTGGTAGGATGTTAACAAAGGTTATTAATATGCCCAGTACTGGGCTAACCTCTCCATATTCGTTGTATCATTGATTACTCATGGCAATCCATGAGACAGTCATTACTACTCTTCCCATGTCATATTTGGAACAACTGAGGCTTAGAAAGCTGAAACAACACGTCCAACTCCCACAGCCAGAAGAGGCAGACCTGGGGTTCAAACTCAGGTCTGGCTTATTCCAGAGCCCATACTTTTAACTGATATATCACACTACTTCTCCTGGACATGTTCTCTCAGACCCTATAGTGGTGCTGGGGTACAGAGACAAGTGCCACCAAGCTCCTACCTTCAAGGAGCTCACAGTCAAGTGGAGAAGACAGGCATCCCAATATCCCAGGCATCCCTGATTACCGTGACATGAACGGATAATCATAACACATGCTGTAATGTAGGTAGCCTGGAGAAAGGAGTAAATAATTAGTCAAACTAATTAGAGGGAGTGCTGGGGAAAGATTTGAAAAGCAGAGAGGATACCTGAACAGGGGTTTGAAGGTTAAATAAGTGTCTTCCAGGAGACAAGGAGGTAGAAGGACACCAGACATACAGAGCAGCATACACGAAGGGAGGAATGGAGGGAGAGGGGGAGAGAGAGAGAGAGAGAGAGCGAGCTGCTGGGTGATAGGGAAACTCCAAGTGATTAGAAATTTCACCCTTCCTGTCTCTCCTTCCCCAGCTGATTCTGCTAGGAAATGTGGAAAGCTGCAGCTGCAGAGAGCTGGCTGTGCCTGCTCCACTGGAGTTCTCAGTTCTCTCACACCTGTCTGTTTAGAAAGGAGCAGGTGGGCTGTGAAGCTCTGCAGGATTCTTCTCAGTGCTGGGGCATTAGGAGAAATGGTGGGACAGCCACTCTGGGCATCAGAACTGAATACCTGCTCCCCACTCCTGTCAGTTGCACAGCCCAGCTCTCGGCTTCGCTGCAGTGGGAGGGGAGATGAGGGACTCTTGAACTCAGAACATGACTGACCAAGACCCTTACAGCTGGGGTGGAGGTAGGGGCCTGAAGGCAGGTTCTGGAGGTGGGGAGTGAGTCTTCTGATTGTTTTCCTGGCAACAGCGGGAATAATAGAGTCTAGGTTCTGGCTGGCTCAGGAGCTGGGGTGTCTGACCTGTCTTTCCTCAGTTCCTTCTGCTATAGATACTGATAGTTCTCTGCCACTAGGCTCTGCCTACCAAGTCCCTGAGCTCTTCCTGACCTAGCCTGGCTCTGAGTGGGGAGCCAGCACGGCAGAGGGTGGGCCTGATACCAGTTGTGTCTCCCTGAATACAGGATCTGAGAGCTGGGGGGCTTTGGACGCCCAGAGCCCATGAGCATGTTCTCTTCCCTCACTGTAGGTTCCCAAGCCAATGGCTGGTTCCTGATTTTACCTAGTCTTCTGCACTGGGATAAGAACCTGACATCCAGCTTCCCCTTTGGGAGTAAGGCCTCTTCCAGGGGCTGCTCCTGGTCTGTGTTTTCCTCTGCAGTTTGGGAGCCTACTTCCCCCATGAGGGCCCCAACCCTACCCATGAAGACACTACACACCCTGCTTTGAATTAATGTCCAGACTGGACTCCAGATGCAGCCTCGGATTAGACCCAATTTGGCCACATCTTCCTGGAGCTGTCTAGTAATTTGGAATCCACCCTGCTCCCTACTTAGCCACATGCAAAGCAGGGTCCATCTCCCAGCCTGGTTCTGCCTTTTCCTCAGTCTTACATGTGTGTGTCTGAGTACATGTGTCAGTCAGTGATCACGCCAGGATGGCCAGCTGGACTTGTGTCAGCATGCATATGTGTTCCTTGAGGCTGTCCCGTGCAGGTGTGCACCGAGTTGTCAGCCCAGTTCTGATATCTGTTTGTGAATATGCCCAGATACATCATGAACATGGCTGGGATGCTAGGAGGGGGATCAGTATGCATGACATTGCATGTCTTCAAGTACACAGGTATGTGTCTATGCACACACACAAACCTCTCTAATATGTATGTATGCATGTGTACATGTGTATATATGGCTGAGTGTGTGTCTGGGAGTGTTTGACCATGTCTGAGATGAGTCTTCTGCCCATTCTGAAAGGAAAGGGGACAGGGGTCCACTCTCCCTTTTTGTAGTCACACTGTGGTTGGGGCTGGCTTGTGACAGAGGGAGTGAAGGTAAGTGCTCCTCAGAACCTTCTGGGATCTTTCTGCCTAACATTCTGAGACTTCTCTAGCTGTTTTCCAGCCCTGCAGCCTTGACTTTCAGTACTTCAGGATTATTTGGCCAGGCACGGTGGCTCATGCCTGTAATCCCAGCACTTTGGGAGGCTGAGGCGGGCAGATCATTTGAGGTCAGGAGTTTGAGACCCGGCCAACATGGTCAGATTTCATCTCTACTAAAAATACAAAAATTAGCCAGGTGTACTGACACGTGCCTGTAATCCCAGCTACTTGGGAGACTGAGGCAGGAGAATCACTTGAATCCAGGAGACAGAGGCTGCAGTGAGTTGAGATTGCACCACTGCACTCCAACCTGGGTGACAGAGTGACACTTGGTCTCAAAAACAAACAAACAAACAACAACAAAAACAACAACAAAACAAGAAAAGAAAAAGATTATCTGGTGCCTTGGCCCAGTCCCCACCCTTCACTTTGGAAAGGGTGTACCTGCAAAAGGTACCAGAGGAAGCCCACACCCCCACATTTAGTCTGGCAATGAAGCCAACCATTCAGGACTTGCCTACTGTGGTCTGTGTAGGTCCTCCTCCTCCCCTGCTCAGGTCCAGGCCATTGTCCTCAATGGGACAGGGAGGCCTAGGGAGGGGCTCCTGGCCTGGCTGTTCTGGAGGCCTGGGCTTGCCAGAGGCCTTCAGCTTTGACAGAGGACTCCGGGCTGTTTGGAGGCACTCCCAAGGCCCCTGTGCTGTGTCAGGGGCAGGAGGTGATGGCGGGGGATGGGTAACATGTCCAGAGCTTCCCCTTCCCAACAAATCTGTGGATGGGCAGGGGGAACACTCCTGGGGAAATTACCAATTTAAATTGGAAATGCAAGCAATTTGGATAGAACCCCAGGACTGCAGTTTGAGAGCTCGTTCTCTGCCCCGTGGGGGTTTGATTACAGCCAACTTGGCTGATCACGTGCAGAGAGGGCCAGAGAAATGGTTTCCAAGGAAACTCAGATCTTTCTAAGCCCCTTCTGGCTCAGGTGGGAGCCAGGGCTGGCTGGGAAAGCAGAGGCTGTGCTGAGTACCATGGGTCTCAATTCCCGGTGAGCCCTCTGCTCACTCTCTACCTGCTTCTGTGCTTATCCCTGCTTCCCCAAACCCGGCCTGCACTTTCATTCCTGTTTACAACAGTTGTTTCTTTCTTTGTCTCTGCTCCCTTAGTCTTCTTATTTATCTCAGTTGATGTCTGCACTTGGGAAAGTTGGCAAAAAGTAAAAAAAAAATTCTTATTTTTTCTTATTAATGGTGATTAAAAATATCATGAACAATCTTCTACACATACTCATTTACTCTTTTTCTTTGTAGGCCATGGAAACAGAAATCTAGGGGAGGACTCTGATCCCTAGGGGATGTAGGACCACTGGACCCAATTCCTGTATAATCTTGTGTGGTATTTCCCTGCCTCTGCTCACCTTCATTGGATGGTAATGTTACATTTGTTAAGCCACTAAGGTTTTGGGGGTTGTTTATTAGGCAGTTGTCTAGCCTGATAACACAAACCTGAAAGAAGGGCATTCAGCACCTACTCTGTTCCAGAAATGCCACAGGATTTAGTTCAATTATTTCCATTTTCACAGCAACCATATGGCAGACAGGATACTATGAGTTCATCAAACCTTTTTTCTCCTGGAACTACATTTCCCAGCATGCCTTGCTATAAGGTTGCATCATGTGACTGAGTGCTGGCCAATGGAATGTGGGTAGGAGTAATATATGGCACTTTTGTGGCTGCTCTCCCCCAAAACGTCATGAACAATCTTCTACACATACTCATTTACTCTTTTCCTTTGTAGGCTGTGGAAACAGAAATCTAGGGGAGGACTCTGATCCCTAGGGGAAGTAGGGCCACTGGACCCAATTCCTGCATAATCTTGTGTGGTATTTCCCTGCCTCTGCTCACCTTCATTGGATGGTAATGTTACATTTGTTAAGCCACTAAGGTTTTGGGGGTTGTTTATTAGGCAGTTGTCTAGCCTGATAACACAAACCTGAAAGAAGGGAATTCTTATCCCTATTTTTCCATGGGGGAAATGGGCTCAGAGATACTAAGTAACTTGCTAAAGTCACACAGCAAATAAGTGGCAAATCCAGATTTGAGCTCAGATTATGTCTTTTCCACTATCCCAGGCTAACAGGATGATTGTTCCTGTGTAGATATTGCCTTGGTCTTTGTCTCCTGAGGAGTCACAGAAAGAAAGACACAGACAAGGACTGGGAGGTAGGGAAGGAGGGAGCAGCTGGGGGGCAGGTGTGTAGTGGAGCATCATAGCAGCAAAGGGAGGTAAAGGTTCTAGGAAGGGGTGGTCAATTGTGTCTAATGAGACCCAGCCAGGTGGAGGAGGAAGAGGTCTGGGAAGAGCCCATTAAATTTAATGACCTCAGTGACAGTTTTATCTGAGTGATGGGGCAGATGCCAGCTTGCAGGGGGTTTGGGAACAAGTCAGTGATTATGATGGTTAAGGGAAGGAGAGAGGAAAAAAAAGAGAGATAGCTTTAAGTGGAAGCCAGGCCAAAGGAAAACATTTTGAGAAGGAAATCAGTGGTTAGGGAGAGATTAAAAATAAGAAAGGGAATCATGACCTACATAACTCAAAGCATCTGAATGTGATGATTTCCTCCTTTAGGCTTGGTTCTGGTGTGCATTTCCAGGGCTAAGCTGACTGGCCAGGAAGCAGGGAGCAGGGAGGTTGGACACAACCAGTAAGTCATGCAGCATTAACTGGGCTGCGAGGCCGGATCCTGAGTGGGCGAGCAGGTGGCAGCTGAAGTATTGTGAATTGAAAGCCTGAAATTTTTCAGGATCTTCTAAGATTATATATTTGATTGGGTCACAGAATTAATGCGGATAAGCCTAGTTGATCAACCTGAGGAGTAGAGGGTGCTGTCACCTGCACAACACCTACCACAACTTCCTAGAACCTAGTGGCCGAGCTTGTTAAGTGTTCCCAAATGCCCATTCTCTCCTTCCTTTTAGTCAAGGAGCCCTGAATTTTAGGGAAAAACATGATCATTTAGCTCAGGACCACAGTTCCCAGACTCCCTGCAGCTGGATGTGGATGTCTACTCAGTTCTTGCTAAAAGGTGTGTGCAATTTCCAGAGCACATCCTTATATGGAAGCTATTTGCAGTGAACATTGTCTATTTCCTCCTTTCAGTGAGGTGGAACTTGAAAGTGCTGGAGATGAGCTAGCTGTGGCTGTATGGACAAAGGCAAGACCCTATGGGATGGCCGAGCAACCAGACAGAAGAACTCTTGAGACCTCAAGGAAAAAAACTGCCCACAACTGCTCTTGACACTCTCTCCCTCTGGCCTCTTGTATGGGAGAGAAATAAACTTTTATTTTATTCAAACCACTGGATTTATGGGTCTTATTGGTACAGCAGCTTGTCCTGCACCTTAATTAATATTCCCCCTGCCCCTCTCCCTGTCAATGTCTCTTTCTATAGTGTTCTCCTTCATTCAGCAGCCGACCCATCCCCCCTCTCTCATTTCTTCCCTTCTTTCTCATCTTTCCCCGCTTTCGTGGCCATATTCTTTGAGTCTCTACCCCACATCTAGACCATCTCCTCTTTCCTGTTCTGTTTCTTCTGTAGAGCAATTTATGCCTACCAACGTGAGTGCTCTCCAGGGTCCTGGTCTTGGCCCTGCTCTGCTTTCCCCTCCACACTCTACGTGCTTTCTTGAGTCAGTCTCATTTACTTTCTCAGTTTAAATTCTGCCTGATGACATCATACCTGTTTCTCCCACTTGACTTCTTGGGTCACCTCAGTTACATTCAACATATCTGTGTCAATTAGGATGCTTGTGGCTGTACATGGCAGAAAACCCAACTCAAAATGTCTTAAACAATAAGGAAATTTATTGGTTCATATAAAAGGATAGGACAGGTTGACCTTCTGGATGACTTGATCCAATGATTCAATGAATTCATTAAGGGTCCAGGTTTTTCTATCTTTCCATTATATTCTTCTTCTAGAATGGCCTTATCTTTTGAATCGGAAGATTGCTGTCAGTCCTAATCAGTACCACATGTTTTCTGTTCTCATCAGGAGAGCGCTCCTCTCCCACAGTTGTTGAAGACAGATGCTTTTCTTTGGCCTGAAGGAATCAACTTATGGCCCTAACACCAATAAAGACACAAGGGAATAGTATGTGCTTATTGGCTTAGACTTCTACTCCGATCAGTCATTAGCAAGGGGGATTATTATGGGATGGGTTATCATGATTGGGTTACACGGGTCAAGGCCCATCCTGGATCTGGAGTGATTCCTCACATCGTGTTTCTGGGACAGGTGGCAGAAGGCCTGAATGGATGTTGGACAGCTGATTACAATGTCAACTTCAATATTAAAATCTAAATTCATCATGTATACTCATCCCCCTCAAACCAGACCTCCTCTTGTCTTTTCTATTTCAGCTCATGGTCCCACCATGAACTCAACTACTTTAACCGGAAACTAGAGTCAGCCTTGAATTTTTCTTTTTGACCCCCTCAATGATTACTCAGTTACCCAGTACTTTTCTCATTTGTAGCCCCCTCTTCAATCTGCTCTCCTCACTCTAACAGTTTTTTAATTGGCTTTCTTTCTCCAATCCCAGTAATTTTCAATCTACTCTCCCTGCTGCTTCCAGAATGAGCTTTTGAAAATACAAATATGATCCCTTTTGTCAACCCTTTGCTTAAACCCTTCACTGGCTTCATATCATTTACATGATAAAATCTGACCTTTCTCTAGGTAGCTGGGGGGGTAAATAGGATTTAAAATGCTTTATCTTGGCTACAAAAGGAGTACAGCTAACATTGATGCATAGTAATGTCAGTAAATATTTGTTGCACTAAACAGAATGCTGCGCGGTGTGTACATGTGGGTACAAGGGGCTGAAGAGAGGGTGAGTAATTGGCATGAAGGGAGAGTCGACACGAGGTAGCCTGAAGTTTGACAAAGCTCAGAATTCATACTGGCATGGTAGGTTGGTCTCTCTGTTTTTAATTGTAGTGTGGTCCTTAGGAGCTTTGGTTTAGAAGTTACACAGCTGGGGTTGGGTTTGAATCCTGATGTCATTCATTGCTACCTTGGGCAAACTGTTGAACTCTCCAGCATTAGCATCTACATTTCCTCTGCAAATGAAGATAATACTATTACCAATATCCAAGATTTCTTGTGAGAATTTGCTGAGGTGATGCTCAAAAAGCACTCAGCATGAGGTGAATACGAAATTAATGTTGGTTGTTATTGTTATTACTTAATTGAAATGTAACATAAATTATAGTCATGCTCCATACAATGATATTTTGGTCAACGTCAGACCCTAAATATGACAGTGGTCCCATAAGATGATAATGGAGCTTATACAGAAACTTGATATATGGCATTTGATATTGGCATTGCAGATCAAGTAGGGGAAAATGATTGATATTCTGTAATGGTGCTGGGACATTTAGTTTTCCATAAGATAAATATACATATAAATAAAAATATATATACCATCTAGGTTTGTGTAAGTACACTCTATGATGTTCATGCAACGACAAAATTGCCTAACGACACGTTTCTCAGAATATATCCCCATCGTTAGGTGACACGTGGTTGTACTAATGTTTAAAACGATTAAGAGATGTTTTATTAGTACAAACTTCTCCTATAAGAGGATGAATTACATAATATTTCCTTTCACACATGAACACAAATTTTTCTGTTGATTGTCTTCACTACATTAAAATTTGGAGTGGGATGTCTTTAAGTGCAAATATTTTTACATTACTTTTTAATTTTTAAAGTTTTTGAATTTTTTTTTTTTTTGAGACAGAGTCTCATTCTGTTGCCCAGGCTGGAGTGCAGTGGCTTGATCTTGGCTCACTGCAACTTCGGCTTCTCAGGTTCAAGCAATTCTCCTGGGTTCAGCCTCCTGAGTAGCTGGGACTACAGGCGTGCGCCACCGTGTTCAGATAATTTTTTGTATTTTTAGTAGAGATGAGGTTTCACCATGTTGCTCAGGCTGGTATCAAACTCCTGATCTCAAGTGATCCGCCAACCTCGGCCTCCCAAAGTGCTGGGATTACAGACCTGAGCCACTGTGCCCCGCCATTACTTTTTAAGTAGTTAAAAATTCCTAAAGATGAAATTCAAACCAAATGTTTAGGGGCCTCTTGGAACATTTCTGAGGAAGGCTGTGCTTCACGGGACATAATTTAAAAGCTGTGGATCTAGCCCTGCCCTGTACAATACGAGCTATGCGTGCCTATTGGGCGACTGACATTGGCCAGCCCAAACTGAGAAGTGCTGTAAATGTACAATACACATGAGACTCCAAAGACTTAGTACAAAAAAAAGTAAAATCTCATTAATAGGTTTTCATATTAATTACCTGTTGAAATAATATTTGATATATATTGAGTTACATAAATATATTATTAATATTAATTTTACCTGTTTCTTTTTACCTTTTTAAATGTGGCTACCAGAAAATGTATAACATAGGCCGGGCGCGGTGGCTCATGCCTGTAATCCCAGCAATTTGGGAGGCCGAGGTGGGTGGATCATGAAGTCAGGAGTTCGAGACCAGCTTGGCCAATATGGTGAAGCCCCATCTCTACTAAAAAGTACAAAAATT
>NW_012117376.1:5799968-5846050 GCF_000951035.1 Colobus angolensis palliatus
AAAAAAAAAAAAAAAAAAAAGAGTCATGGACATTAACTATAAAATTCACTAAGATCACAGACCAAATTCTAACAGGGCCCTTAGGTATAATTTGGTCTAACCCTTCATCTCAGTCATTAATTAATTCAGCAGCATCTACTGTCAAGCATCTACCACAATCTAGGTCATGTACAAAGGACCTGGGGAAAAATGTTGAGCAAACCCACAGAACTGACCCTTATGGTCTTCAAGATTTAGGGTCTTTAAGGCTTAGGTAAGGTTTCAATGTACGAATCCCTTCTACATTGCTTCTCATAAACAGTGGCCATCCGATATCTGCTGGAATACCTGTGGGAGACCATCGGCTGGACACTGCTTCTTTTTGAGATCAGTGCTCCTCCACTTGCTGGCAGCTTAAGTGTGGCTCTCCTGTTCCTTCCATATGAGAGCTTAAGCTGCTCTTTGGGGTCACACTGAAAATGTCTCTTCCTCCCCTGGACTAAGCCCAAGTGTTTTCAAGATGGGAGAAGGTATTTAAAAGTCCCAGCCCTGGCATGCTTGGCTGTGGTCTCACCTAGGGGGAATGGTGTGCTCAGAGCTGCTGTCCCATCTCCCAGGACTGTAGATGGCCTGGCTCTGCTGATCTGCTCCCTAGGCGCACCATGATGGGCTTTCTTCGCAGTGGAGACCTTTCTAAGTATGGTGGACTCATCAGTTGACCTAATATGGGCTGGCACCCAAGGAGTTACAGATCTTTTACGTTGTTCAGTTTTTAACAAGAAGGAGCTTTAACCAAGTCCCTTAGAGGCTACACTGGGTTGAGGTGGGTAAGGATGTGACTAGTTTTTTGACTTCACATTCCTATTTCTCCTCCCCCGACTCCAGTCTTATGTTCTTTGACTTCCTCAAACCCAAGAGTCAGAACTTTCTTCATTTTCTGTGACAGAGGATCTTAATTTGAAAGTTCAGGCTCCAGAAACTCAGTCCCAATGGCCCCAATATTCAATCCCCATGGCACCCTCCCAATTTCTCCCAAGAAGACGAGGGACCCTTAGTCAATCAGAACCCTTGGCAGCCAGCCATAGAGGATTCCCAGTGTGGGTCTGTCAGGAAAGCTTCATGCTCGGCAGCACTCACAGTATTCAGGAAGCGGTCTCTTTGCAGCTTCCTTTCTCTGGGTCTAACGTCTTCAGGAAATCTTGGTACTGCTGTTCACTAACTGTATGGTCTTGGGCAAGCTCCTTGGCCTCTCTGAACCTTGTCTTGTAAAATGGAGAAAGCCCTGGTATCTATTTCATAGGGAGCCATGAGATATTGGAACTGAATGAGATAACTGATTTAAAGAATATGCCCGTCCGGGTGTGGTGGCTCATGCCTATAATCCTAGCACTGTAGGAGTCCGGGCGGGTGGATTGCCTGAGCTCAGGGGTTTGAGACCAGCCTGAGCAACAAGGCAAAACCCTGTCTCTACTAAAATACAAAAAATTAGCCGTGTGTGGCGGTGTGCGCCTGTAGTCCCAGCTACTCAGGAGGCTGAGGCAGGAGAATTGCTTTAACCCGGGAGGCAGAAGTTGCAGTGAGCCGAGATTGTGCCACTGCACTCCAGCCTGGGTGACAGAGCAAGACTCCGTCTCAGAAAAAAAAAAAAAAAAAGAAAAAAGAAAGAAAAAGAAACTGTACAACATGATATATGTGGCTTGCATTATATTTCTATATATTTCTAACAGGGCTGATCTAGACTTCCTCCAGCCTTACCTCCTTCTTGCCTCTGGATTCACTGCCTCTCTGTTCTGCTTTGCTCTCCTTAACTCCTTTGGAAGGTCTCCAACATCCACGTTTTGCCCCGCACATCTTGTGAATGACCTGTGGCCAGAGGTTCTGCATAGTTCTGCTCTGGGCACCTGTGAATTCTCAATTAGAACTTTCTTGGCCCACTCTGCCACCCCCTGTGGGTGGAACTGAGACTCAGGAGCACAGCCTGATGTCCCTAGAGACTTCATTAGGGCCAGTTCCTGTGTGTGGAACTCAGCAGAGCCTTTGGCTGAGCAGGAGTGGCTGGGGGTGCAGGGCAAAGCATACACTTTCTGTGACCCTGGGGGATGCTGCTCCTCCAAACACCTGCTCCTAGACTTCTGCACTGTGGTGGTTATCAGCGTAACAGCGAACAATGGTGCGAACACAGGCTTTGGAGCTGGAGGTTCTGATCCCAGCTCCACCTTACGAGCTCTGCAACACTAGGCTTGCTTATTGATCTCTTTGCATCTCAGTTTCCTCTTCTGTGAAATGGGAGCAATACCAAGCTGTGAGAATTACTGATAGACTTTAAGGGGCATGCATATAAACTGCCTAGCCTGTGTAGACCCTCAGTGGATCTGACTTCACTTCCTCTCCCGAAATCCATCTCCACACTGGGTGAAGAGTGAGTTTGGTAAAGGAGATGAGATGAGGACAGCGGGGAGATGGAAGACAGGACTGGGGCTGCTGGGAGCTCTGGGTTAATGAAGAACTGGAGCCCACTCCTCTGCTGTCACCATTGATCTTTCGTTCCAGGCAGCTTGCAAGTTGCCCCAGGAATCAATGTCAGAAGGTGAAAACAAATTTCTAAAATTAGCCCAGAATACACTGCAAGAAAAACCTTTTGTGCAACAAATTGTAATGAAGCTAATATCCGAGGAAGATGTCATAACAAGGAGCTCAGTGGACAGGCAGCACACCCAGCACTCTGCCTCACCACAGGAGACTGAGTCCCCATGGGTACTGATCCTATCCACTGGGAAATACATACAACTCGTCACCACACGGACACATGCACAGCACATTCCAGCGCCTGTGAGTCCTATTATGCAGCCATTAAACCAGCAAGAAAGGACAGCCAGGCTAAGTGCTAATTTTGGGATGGTGTGGAGGGAGGGGCGCACATTTGTACTCTGCTGGTGGCACTGGAAAGTGTTCCATCTTGCCAGAAGGCTCTTATGTATGTGCAGTAAGTGCTGGAAAACCATTTAGATTTTTGGCCAGGTTACTCTGCTGAGCAGAGTCAGATGTGACCATTTGTGCTGGGTTAGGAATCCCAAACATGACAGTTTTCTGCTTGCTTTTCATGATGATGTGTCTGTGGCAAACCTTACTATCTGAAGTGAGCACCCTCACAGAAGCCCAAATGCCTGAGTGTCTTATTTTGCAGTCTCCCCACATCCTCCTGCCAGCATAAGCTATAAGAAGAACGGAAATAAACAATGAATTTCAGGAGAACCATTTGTGTCAGCAGATACTCACCTGAGACCCATCTCCAAGACCATGGAATTGTAGCAGGGGAGTTTCAGGAAGGGTGTGTAAAGGGGGAGGATATTTATTCTGGCTTTTTGTGACTCATGGATGACATCAATTAGCTGAAGACAAGCCTATGGATTTCCCATCCTCAGAAGTCGTTGGGATGTTTTAGTACAACTAAGCATCTGAGTAAGAAGGCTCTTGGTCTCTTGCCCTCTTGCAATGGGACCGAGACATCATTACAATCCATAGCAGCTGGAAGCACTTGAGTTTAAGGCCCCAAATCTCTGAGAGGAGATAGTCAACAACTAGGGGAAGACATCCCACAATCTCCTTTTGCAAAGCTGGTTCCAAGGAAATAACCAAGATGGAAAACAAATGTTCGCAATACCCACGTTTTAGCTGTATACTTTTGTAGGTGCAAAATATTAGAAACAACCAAATGTGCCGCTTCTGGGGTTTGGTTAAGTGGCACAGTGGGATCATGGGGTGCTATGTGGGGGCTCAGGGCGAAGCAACTGAGGTGAGATGTTATGGGCTGAACGGGACACAGACTCATTTGCCCACTGGGACTACAGCTGGGTTAAATGCAGGCACAGACATGAAATGAGTCATGATGCACTCTGAGTGAATAGATGCATAAAGCAGATGGAATCAAAGAGGAAGAGCAGATTTATTTATGTGTGTACTGTTCTGCTGTTAGTAAAACCATGCTTATTGTACCTGAAAGAAAGAAAGAAAGAAAGGAAGGAAGGAAGGAAAGAAAGAAAGAGAAAAAAGAAAGAAAGAAAAAGAAAGAAAGGCAGAAAAGAAAGAAAGAAAGAAAAGAAAGAAAGAAAGATAGGAAGAAAGATAGGAAGAAAGAAAGAAAGAAAGAAACCTGAGTCCATAGGGCATCTGCAATTTGCTGTGATTCCCACCTCTCCTCCTTCTAAATAAACATTCACTTCTGTATTTAAAAAGAGTCATGATAGGCCGGGCACGGTGGCTCACACCTGTAATCCCAGCACTTTGGGAGGCCGAGGTGGGCCGATCACAAGGTCAGGAGATTGAGGCCATCCTGGCTAACACAGTGAAACCCCGTCTCTACTAAAAATACAAAAAATTAGCCAGGCATGGTGGTGGGCGCCTGTTGTCCCAGCTACTCAGCAGGCTGAGGCAGGAGAATGGCATGAACCCGGGAGGTGGAGCTTGCAGTGAGCTGAGATCCGGCCACTGCACTCCAGCCTGGGCAAAAAAAAAAAAAAAAAAAAGAGTCATGGACATTAACTATAAAATTCACTAAGATCACAGACCAAATTCTAACAGGGCCCTTAGGTATAATTTGGTCTAACCCTTCATCTCAGTCATTAATTAATTCAGCAGCATCTACTGTCAAGCATCTACCACAATCTAGGTCATGTACAAAGGACCTGGGGAAAAATGTTGAGCAAACCCACAGAACTGACCCTTATGGTCTTCAAGATTTAGGGTCTTTAAGGCTTAGGTAAGGTTTCAATGTACGAATCCCTTCTACATTGCTTCTCATAAACAGTGGCCATCCGATATCTGCTGGAATACCTGTGGGAGACCATCGGCTGGACACTGCTTCTTTTTGAGATCAGTGCTCCTCCACTTGCTGGCAGCTTAAGTGTGGCTCTCCTGTTCCTTCCATATGAGAGCTTAAGCTGCTCTTTGGGGTCACACTGAAAATGTCTCTTCCTCCCCTGGACTAAGCCCAAGTGTTTTCAAGATGGGAGAAGGTATTTAAAAGTCCCAGCCCTGGCATGCTTGGCTGTGGTCTCACCTAGGGGGAATGGTGTGCTCAGAGCTGCTGTCCCATCTCCCAGGACTGTAGATGGCCTGGCTCTGCTGATCTGCTCCCTAGGCGCACCATGATGGGCTTTCTTCGCAGTGGAGACCTTTCTAAGTATGGTGGACTCATCAGTTGACCTAATATGGGCTGGCACCCAAGGAGTTACAGATCTTTTACGTTGTTCAGTTTTTAACAAGAAGGAGCTTTAACCAAGTCCCTTAGAGGCTACACTGGGTTGAGGTGGGTAAGGATGTGACTAGTTTTTTGACTTCACATTCCTATTTCTCCTCCCCCGACTCCAGTCTTATGTTCTTTGACTTCCTCAAACCCAAGAGTCAGAACTTTCTTCATTTTCTGTGACAGAGGATCTTAATTTGAAAGTTCAGGCTCCAGAAACTCAGTCCCAATGGCCCCAATATTCAATCCCCATGGCACCCTCCCAATTTCTCCCAAGAAGACGAGGGACCCTTAGTCAATCAGAACCCTTGGCAGCCAGCCATAGAGGATTCCCAGTGTGGGTCTGTCAGGAAAGCTTCATGCTCGGCAGCACTCACAGTATTCAGGAAGCGGTCTCTTTGCAGCTTCCTTTCTCTGGGTCTAACGTCTTCAGGAAATCTTGGTACTGCTGTTCACTAACTGTATGGTCTTGGGCAAGCTCCTTGGCCTCTCTGAACCTTGTCTTGTAAAATGGAGAAAGCCCTGGTATCTATTTCATAGGGAGCCATGAGATATTGGAACTGAATGAGATAACTGATTTAAAGAATATGCCCGTCCGGGTGTGGTGGCTCATGCCTATAATCCTAGCACTGTAGGAGTCCGGGCGGGTGGATTGCCTGAGCTCAGGGGTTTGAGACCAGCCTGAGCAACAAGGCAAAACCCTGTCTCTACTAAAATACAAAAAATTAGCCGTGTGTGGCGGTGTGCGCCTGTAGTCCCAGCTACTCAGGAGGCTGAGGCAGGAGAATTGCTTTAACCCGGGAGGCAGAAGTTGCAGTGAGCCAAGATCATGCCACTGCACTCCAGCCTGGGCAACAGAACAAAACTCTGTCTCCAGAAAAAAAAAACAAAAAAAAGAGAAGAATATGCCCACTACCAGGTACATTGTAAGTACTCAAAATGTTTACTTCACCATCTATCACTAAGTTGTAAAGGGAGGCACCAGAACTAGACTCAAGACCCCAGGCTTGGTCATGCCAAAGTACAACAGAATATTTTTCTCCAACTTTTTAGACGTTAGCATTCTATATCTGGGAATGGCGTAAGCTTTTGAATACCTTCAAAAGCTTTATGCATTTACTGAGACCTCCCCTACCATCCCCAAGTCACCCCAAATACCACCCAGAAACGGGTAAGTTCACATTTTGGTCTATCTTTCCATAACTTTTTTCAATTCTTTTTCTTAAAAAATAAAAGCGGGTTCAAACTCTTGCTTTGTAACTGAATGTTTTTCCTTTCATACTATTTCCTGATGTTGTTTAATATGTTCTTATGCCATTATTATTTTTAATGGGTATATAGTTGTCAACTGCACAGATGAATCATGTCTAGCGGACACTTAGATTGCTTCCAATGTCTAGCTATTATAAGCAGTGTTGTGATGAACATCTGGCTTTTTTTTTTTTTAATGTCATAGCCATGTTGACTGTGTTCACTAAACCTCTAAGTCTTATTAAAACCTGCTGTTGCTAAGTTCCATTACTGTCCCACCCACCTCAATCCTGTTCTTGAGCTGTTATTATTTTGAAGCCAAGTTCAGGACTTGACATTTAAACCCTGTTTTATTTTATCTTATTAGATTCAGCCCATCAGTCCAGCCTGTCTAGAGCCATCTGGATCCTGTCAATGTTTTTGTAGTCTGCCTCTCCTTTTATTCTTTTTAAAAATTAACTACAAATTTGGTAAACAAGTCTTTTATGTTTTCAACTAAGTCATTAATAAAAATGTTGTACAGGTCAAAGTTGAGGCTAGAGCTCTGTGGCAGGCTTCCAGAGACCTTCTTCAGGTTGGATCAGCCCTGGCTGGGTTCAGCAAGTTACAAATTCTCCTAATTGAACCAGTATTCAGCACACCTCCTCCTGTAAGTTTATAATAAAGTTCATAAAACAAAGTTGGACCAGATGGTCTCAATACCCAGGCTCAGTCAAGGGGAACCATCTTCAGTTCAGGTTCTGGATGGAGAATTGGGCTCCCATTGTTTCTATTTTAACTGGGGCACTTGGCCACCTGGTCTACTCACTGCCTCCTTAGTGACCCAGGCTGAAGGCTCCCCGGGGTTACTGTCCCCATCATCAGTCAGTGACAGCCCAGGGGAAATGGCTGACAATACCAGCTGAGCCTAAGTAGGAGTGAAATCCAATGCTGAAGGAACCCAGCCAGAGAGGGGCACCTCTGAGTGCTTCATCAGAGCTTCAGTCTTGACCCCACATGCTGCACTGGGCTGTGGATACGGGAAACCACACATCCCAGGCTTTCACCCTGGGGGAGTGACCTGGCATTGATAGGGTGGTTCAGAGCCCTGCAGAAAGTACAGACTCGTTTCGGTTCTTAGCTGTGTGGCTGTGGGCAAGTCCCTTTTCTACTTTGAGTCTCAGTGTCCTCATCTGTTGGATGGGGATGAATATTATATACTTTTTAGAGGCTGCTAACATGTGCATTTAATGAGATAAGGTAGAGACAATAAATATGGTACAGTGGGGGCAGACCAGTGGCTAAGGGACTTGATTTGGCCAGCAAATGTGTTTTGTTTGGACTCATAGCATTAAAAAAATTGAGGCGGTTTTCAAAAATCAGGCTATTTTACTTTATACTCTGAATCCTGGTTTCTCTTGAAACATTGGAAGATATAGCAACATTAGGCTCACATTCCTAGCTTCTTGCACATGCAGGAATATGGCAGACCATTCATGACTCTTCCCCGTGGACAGGCATTTTTTCTGTTAGCTGTTGTTGTGGTCTCCTCCACTTACACAGTATATACCTAGGCACGTATGCCCAGCCTGCTTGACCTGCTTACTTCGCAGGCTTGGGTCCTGGAGAGATGGGTTCATCACCCCTGGTGCAATGTGGATGAGCACTGGCTCAAAATTGGGTTGCTTAGCCCTTGTGTGACCTCTTGGTGCCTCAAATTCCTCTTCCATAAAACTGGCATTAAGAATGAGTTGTTGCAAAAATTGTGCCTGTCGCAGCTCTTAGCTGGTGCCCTGTGGAGTTGTGCAGACTGTGTGGCCACCCGTGGCAGCCTCAGCTGGGAGACCCACCTTGGAAACTGGTGGGAGCCAAGGGAAAGCCGAAGTGCAGAGCAGCAGCAGACACAGCACCTGCCTCCTGGCCTCACCACATCCCTCAATTACAAGAGGCCATGAAAACCATTGTAGGGCAAAGGGACAACCCAGGTGACATTCACTGTAGATCACAAAATGCAACTACTGGAGAAAATGTCATCTGTCGTAGAAGAGGTACCCTATGCCTGTGTTACTGTGCCCTCAGTCTCTTCTGTCTGCTTTGCTGCAAGGGTCCCCGTGGGCCTAAGACGTCAGTCAGGTCTTTCCCTATGCTTCCTCCTCGTGTCTTCAGAGTATGAGGGCTCTTCAACATGGATTTTCCTGAGAAACCAGAACGGGCCCCTGTGGGCCTCAGAGGAGCAAAGAATTCTTGGACAAGGGTGCAGCCTCACCAGGCCACAGGGCGCAAGCAGCTTGGAGACCAGAGTTTTTTCACTTTTAGCCTAAAAACTTCCTGGCGCCACAGAGCAGCCCAGTGCGGCAGTCTCTGGGCAGTGGTGGGTATCGATGATCATCCCTTATGCCTGTCCAGTGATTTCAAAGTGCTGGGCTAGGAAACCAGCTGGCTTCTGTCTACAAGTTTTTGGCCCAGTGCTCTGGCCTGTTGTATAAGTTTGTAACAAACTCATCTGTGTGCTATCAGCAGATTTCAAAGCTGCTTCCCGTACTCTGCACTCTGGTCTCCACTGGAGACCTGCTTCCTCTCATCTGGTGGGGGTGGGGGTGTTAATGAACCCTGTTGGGCACAGCTGTTGGAGCGGCTAGGATCTGATGCCTGCCTGCCATGCAAGCCTTTCCCACTTTCGTGAAGCCACCAGCTCTCCACCGCCTGATTTATTCCCTTTTCTCTCTTCAGAAGGTGAAGACCATCGGGCTTAAGCTCAACATTTCTCTGTACATTTGCCCAGTGCCTTGTTCTTTCTTCCTGCCTCAGCATCCAGTAGTTCCTGTCAGTGTTCAGAGAGCACCTACTATGTGCTGGCACTGTGGACAGCACTCAGCAGACAAGGTCCCTCTTCTCTCCAAGGTTTATTACCCCCAGGTGCTGCTCCAGAAGCACCTGCAGCATCCTGTGCTCTAGATTAGAAGGCGGAAACTTACAGCCTGTGGGCCAAATGCATTATGATATCTGTTTTTGTAAATAAAGTTTTATTAAGACGCAGCCATGCTTATTTGTTGGCACGTGGTCTTTGGCCGCTTTTGTGCTATGATGGCAGTCGGGTGATTGCAAAAGAGATTGTATGGCCCCCAAAGCTGAAAAAATTTACTCTCTGGCCCCTTACAGAGAACATTTCCAATCCCTGCTCTAGGTGCCATGCCTCCCTGCCTCCCCCACCCCCAGGTGAGTTGTTCCTCTACACCTCCATGGACCCCTTTCTCTGGTCCAGGTTGCTTGCCTGTTCTGTAAAATCTCCCTCTCTGTTCATTGACAGATTTCTTGAAGGAGTTATGTATACTCACTGTCCCCACTGCCTCCCTGCGCTAGCACCCAAGGGGGCAAGGGTGTCTGTCTTCCCAGGCTCTGAAAGCCACTCTCTGGATTGGACTTGGGAATGGTGGGAGTGGCATGGAAACCTTCAGAGGGATCTGCCCCCTGAGACCCTCCTCCTTGTGGGGCTCCCCCAGCCCCCTGAAACTATTGCTTTTAGTCCAGCTATGCACGTGGATGATGTGAGGATCTGAGAGGGGAACAGGATCTTACAGAGAAAAGAACACAGGATGAGGACTCAGGCATATCTGGGGGTGACTCTGACACTTGCTAGATGCGTAACCTTGGGTTGGTTCCTTCGCCTTCGACCCTCTCAGTTTTCTCATCTGTACAATGGGGTTGTGATGCTCTGTCTCTGGCACCGATATCTAGAAGCCTTCCTCTCCTCTCCTGTTCCTGCCCCTCCATCTCCCTGGGGGTACCCACTCCCCTGGAGGATGGCTAGAGGATAATAGAGGCAGGCCGTGCTGAGTGGAATGGCTCAGAGCCAGGGGGGCCGATGGCCCGTGGCCTGCCCCATTTCTGGACTATGGATCCCTGCCACATGCCCCTCTCCTGAGCCTGGTCCTTTCTCACAAGTGAGGGCTGAGAATGAGTGTGCCCAGCCAATGGCAGGCTGTAGAAGGCAGCAGCCATGAGAGCTGAGGGCCTTTGAGAGGCACAGGTGCTGGGGCCTGGCAGAGGAGGCCGGGCTGGTTGCTATGGAGAGAGAAATGTTATGTGGTTAAGTTTGATTGGCGGCCTTGAGAAATACCCATGTCGCCCCAGGGCCTCAGAGCCATCTATCACTCGGAAGGCCTCCTTTCATGATGAAAGGGTTATCTATTTGGCTAAGAAAACCACAATCACAATCCTTTCCATACAGACAGCCCTTCCCATTTTACACATTTTATGGAGCCCTCTTCAGTTTATAAGAAGCCTGAGGCTTTATTCTGTTCAGGGCTGACTTCCACTGGGGCACATTCTGTGTGCTAGGCACAGAATGGTGTGGGATAAGCCCCACAGAGCCTTTGACTTGTAGCAGCTCCTAATCCCATGCAAAGACGAGCTCAGGCCAGGTGCAGTGGCTCATGCCTGTAATGCCAGAATTTTTGGAGGTTGAGGTGGGAGGCTCACTTGAGGTCAGAAGCTCAAGACCAGCCTCTACAAAAATAAAAATAAAAATTAGCTGGGCATGGTGGTGTGCACCCATAATCCCAGCTACTTGGGAGGCCGAGGCGGGAGGATCACTTGAGCCCAGGAGGTCCAGCCTGCAGTGAGCTGAGATCCAGCCACTGCAGTCCAGCCTGGGTGACACAGTGAGACCGTGTCTCAAAAACTAAAAATAAATAAATAAAAAAAGATGAGCAAAATCTCAGAAGCAAGGTTCTGAGTGGGAAAGAAAGGGCATGTGGAGGTGGCCTGGGAAGGAAGGAGGGATACCCTCATCTGAGATGGGAGGAGAGGAGGCAAAGAAGGATGAGACTACAGGAGTGCTGTGAGGGGAACTAACAACGATTACGTGTCCACTTCGATCCAGGCACTGTGCCAGGCATTTGGCGTACATCGATCGCTGTGCCAGGCATTTGGCATACATCAATCACTGTGCCAGGCATTTGGCGTACATCGATCACTGTGCCAGGCATTTGGCGTACATTGATCACTGTGCCAGGCATTTGGCGTACATCGATTCATTTCTCACAACAGAATTCTTTTGGTGGTGAGTAACGGAACCACAATGCAAACTGGCTGAGATGAAGAGATGATTACTGGCTCGGGTGCCCAAACTGTAGGAAGGGCTGTGTTGACAGAGCCTGAGGAGTCACTTTTTCATACCATGTGGAAAAGGCCACCAGCTGTTCCCAGCCTCCCCATTTTGTCTCCCAGGCAGGGGACATTTTGCTCTTTCCCTGGCTGCAGTTAGAAATATCTCTGGGAAGGACTCTCACTGGTTCAGACCACATCAGGTGGGCCTCTGAGTTTGTCACAGTGCCAAGAAGAGGGGCATGTCAGAAGGTGGCTGGGAGCTCCCATTGGACCCTGTGCTCGAACTGGGGTGCAAGGTGGGAAGTAGTCATTTCTAGGGGAAGTGACGGTGGTGGTAGCACAGAAATGGCTCCAGAGAGTCATTAAAAAATTCATTTAACAAAATCTGATGAATACCAACCATGTACCAGGCATTGTTTTGCCATGGCAGCTTACTAGGACCAAGACTCAGCCCCTGCTCTCTTGGAGCTTATATATTTGTGAGGGAGACAAGGAATAAACAAGTAGATGAAGTAACACAATTTCAGGTGTTAAGTGATAAGTAAAAAAAGAGAAATATTGTAAAGAGATTAGAAAAAATGGGGGAAGGTGCTGGTTTTGTTGGAGTCATCAGGGAAGGCCTTGCTGAGGAGGCTGCGTTGGACACACGAACCGTCTGTAGGGGAATGAGTTATGCCAAGATCTGGCAGAGGGAACCACATGTGCAAAACCCCTGAGGCAGAAGTGAGCTTGGCATGTTTCAGGAGTAGACAAAAGGCAACGTGGCTGGAGCAGTGTGAGCTGGGGGAGAGGAGTGGCTGGTGGGGTGACAGTAGACAGGGCCCGTTTGCCTGGTGTCACCTTTGCTGGCCATGGTAAGGAGTTTGGATTTTGTTCTAAGTGTGATAAGCTTCCACTTTGGAGCAATGACCTTTTGCAGATAAGGAAACTGAGTCATGAGGAGGTGGAGTTAACCTGCCCAAGAATAAAGGTTGTACATGGTGGGACTCTCTCTCTGGAGCCAATCCTTGCTTGCTTTCTTCCACATCTTTCTTCCTCTAGTTAGCTGTGAAAAAATTAGGAGAGGGCAAGGAAAGAAAGTGGGCAGCAGCAGCCTCATGACCTGTCCTTCCTCTGTGAAGTGGGGCAGATGGTCTTCTGAGAGGGAGGGGCAGCGGTGGGTCAGTGAGACTGGCAGAGGGTGGAAAGGGTTGGCACAGCCGTGGAACAGAACAGGAAATGGAGAAGCCCAGGAGTGAATAAGAGGATTGGAGGGCTGAGGAGAGCTGGAGGCCGAGAATCTGTAGTGGAGTGGATCAGCACAGTTATTTGATTTTCTCCAGCAGTACTTGGCAGGCGGCCAGCCTGGGACGGGGCAGAGAGGAAGGAGGGATCCGTGAATAAAGGTGGGGATTGGGACCTCAGGTTCAAGGGCAGTGGAGGGTGCTGGTGGGGATGTGGTGGAAACGACTTATACGCATGTGCAAGAATATATTTTGGTGTTTTCTAGGACAAGTGCAATAAAATGTTATTTAATTTTCAACAAAGGTGGTTATTTACAGTTTTAGTTCATTGAGGTTTTGGTTTTACACATGTATAAGATCTTGCTTACGGATAACATCACTGTCATGAGATGAGCTGTGCCCACCCCACCAAATTCATATGCTGAAATTCTAACCCTCAGTACTCAGAATGCAACAGTATTTGGGGACAGGACCTTTAGAGAGGAGGTGAAGTGAAAATGAGTCCATTAGAGCAGGTCCTAATCCCATCTACCTGGCATCCTCATAGAAAGAATGAGGCCATTAGACCAGGCCCTAATCCCATCTACCTGGCATCCTCATAGAAAGAATGAGGCCATTAGAGCAGGCCCTAATCCCATCTACCTGGCATCCTCATAGAAAGAATGAGTTCATTAGAGCAAGCCTAATCCCATCTACCTGCATCCTCATAGAAAGAAATTTGGATGTGTGCACAGACAGATGACCATGTATGTGAAAAGGTGGCAAGAGGGTGGCTATCTGCAACAAGTGACAGAGGCCTTGGGGGAGACCAACCCTGCTGACACCTATATCTTGGACTTCCAGCCTCCAGAACTGGGAGGAGTAAATTCTTGTTGTTAAGCCACTTAGTCTGTGGCATTTTGTTATGGCAGCACCAGCAAATTAATACAATCATGAACCAAAACATTTTCTTTGGGTCAGACTGTGTTTTAACTTGTCCTGCCCAGCCCTGCCTGATCCAGCCTTTACCTACCTTAGCCCTGCCTGATCCAGCCCATACTGACCTTTCCATCCTCACCATCTTTTCTCCCCTGACTTCTCTCATGCTCAGTGTTCCAGCCACATTGCCTTGAAATGTCCTTCTTGTCTCAGGGTCTTCCCACATTTTGTTCCCTCTGCCTAGAACACGCTTCCCTTCTTTTTTCATCTAGATAACTCCTTATTCTTTGGATTTCAGCTCAAATGTACTTTTTTTTTGTTAGGAAAGCTTTCTGTGACCATCATACACTCACCCCAACCCCTGGTCCCCAACTAGCACAATCCTTATTTGACATGTTGTCTTAGTTATTCCTTTGGGGACAGATTCCAGGACAGGGACTTGTGTGCATGGAACCGACACCCACAGGGGATGGGGTGGTAGTGAGAATGAGCAGGTGGAGTGGTAGAGCTGTGATAATGTCATAATCAAGCAACATCAACCCCATAAGGAGCTGTGGAGCTGGGATGGTCCAGTAGCTTTCCCGTGACTGCCTTTATCTGTCATTGGCAATGAGATGCCTCAGGGATGGGGCCTGGTCTTTGCAAGGCGGTTGTTAAGGGCTGAGGGCAATTCCTGAGGAAGACTCAAGTGAGAGCTGCCTGCATTCAGTATCCCTGGCAGTTGGGAATAAGTGTCCCAGCCCTGAAGGGAGGACTGGGGGGCACACCACAGCACCCACTACCTATGCTCCCACCTTTCCTTCAGAACACTTGGCGCCAGTTGTAAGTAGATATTTCTGTGATTAGTTCACAAATTTTCCTTTCCCACTAGATTTAGAGCAAAGAGGAGTTCCTTGACAATAAAAGTGGCACCCCATAGGGCATAGAGGAAGGAGGTGGGATGGGTGGGTATATGGGGGGAAGACAGTTGGACCAGGGAATGGAAGAGCAGGGACCTCAGGAAAATCTAGGAGGAAATGCTTGTGTGGCTGGGAAGACTTGACTTTGGTTATTATTGTAGGAAAAAAGGAAACTGAGTGAGAGGGGAATGTTAGTTCATTTGCCACCTGCTACATCCCAGGCACTTCCCTGTTTAATCCTTATGACAACCCTGGGACTAAGGATTGTTGCAGCTTGAAAAGGGTTGATGAGAGGTTGGGCATTTCTAAGAGGAGGCTGATAGGTTGGCTGCTAAGAGGGCTTTGAGCCTGGCATCAACTTTGTGAATTTATTGCAGAATAAATATGGCCAACTTCTGGCTCCTTGGGCTCCCCTTGTCTCTGCTCCAGGCTAGGCATGTTCTTTCTGTTCATGCAGTCTTTTGCCAGCTGATTTAGTTAATTGGGTTTCTGCTTACTCAATTACCATCACCCCCTCCCAAAGTCTTGCCTCCCCGTGACCATACACCGGCCACCATGATTGGCGTTTGGGGTCTTCCCAAACTCTTCAGTCACATTTTCAGGTCATCTCTTGGTTTGTGCCAACAGACGGCATATCTCATCATTCTGCATGGGTTTTACTAACCTCTTTCTCAGAGGGCGGTCTTGCTTCTCAGTCCCACATTCACTCCCACATGTGGCTGTCAGGTATTGCTTTTGTAGCTTTGACAGTGACAGTGAGTAGCTTTGAAGCTCAGAGAGGTTAAGTTACTGGCCCAGTAGAGCTGAGATTTGGTGGCAGGTCTTCTGACTTCTAAGGCAGAGACTGAAGGGATGGATAAAGGACAGGACGGTCACAGATCAGAGTTGCACAACCTCATGTTCCATGGGGAGTTCTGGGCATAGATTGCTTTGTGGTCATGTACTTAGGGTCTCCCAAGGCTTGGTAGAGACAATTGCGGCCAGTTCAACCAAGAGCCACTGGATCCTTGGGAGCCACACTTGTGTTGGCCAGAGCTGAGTCTGTGCTCCAGGGATCTCTCAGAGCTGAGCCTACTGTGGTGGCCCCAGTGGGAGCTGACTAGTGCTGCTGCCTGTGGTTGGGTAAGTTGAGTCTGGGGGGTGATTGGGGTTAAAAACCAGCTCACTTATACTCACCAACCTTTGCACCCTGGTTTGGGGCTGTCATAGCCTAGAAGAAGGAGCACCTTCTCCCTTCCAGAAAAGGCAGCATTTTGTAATTTTACCACCTTGTGGGACAGCCTTTTTCTAATTCCTACAGAAGTCCAGCCTGAAAGTCAGCCTAGTGGGCTGTGCCCAGCACTCCACGAGCTCTGCAGACCTCTCATATGCCCCTAGATTTCTGGAAAGCCCTCTAGGCAGCCAGTACAAGGTCAAACACTTCTGTGCAGCGAATCCTTGCAGGAGGATTTGTTCTGGGAAGGGAATTACATTTCAATTTGATTTAATTCAATGAGAATGACACCAAATTGATCAGCTGGTAAAATGCCATTTGATGGGCAGATCTGCTCTTTCCAAGTCAATAAGAACCACCAGAAAAGTCAGTCTTGTTTTTTCAGACAGAACTGAAAGTTTTACCCATTTTTCTTTGCCTTTTAAAAAGGGTTCAAATTCCCTGAAGGTGGAGAGACTTTTCCTGATAGGCCTGGTGACCTGAGCAAAGTGATTAAACCACCAGGCACCCAGGGAGCACAAAACAAGTTCTATAACCTTTTTTTTTTTTGTTTTTGTTTTTAATTAAAGGCTCCCTAAATGCTAGGAGCGCTCCAGTTGTGGTTCCTTGCCCCTTGCTATATGCCAGCTTGCTTTCTGGGGTGTAAGCACACATTTGGGTACTTGACCATGCCCGCTGCAGGAGTTCGCAGAAACCATCTGGTCACCTCTGTAGACCTAGAAGAGTGCAGCTGTCCAGACTTCTGTGCACTTTGTACTAGACTCTTGTAAGATCTTGAGAAATTTCTCAGATTCTCTGAGCCTCAGTTCTGTCATCTGTAAAATGGGCATGCAACCTCCCTCGGTCCACCTCTGGGCTACTCCCTTTGGAGTAGCAACATGAAAAATAACCACGGCCCCACAATAGCCACTGCCATTATTCCCCACAGCACAATCACTAGCATTATTTTTGAGCAGTTACCATGTGGTAGGTGCTATTGAAAGCTTTATCTACATTAAATCCCATAATCCTTGTAACAATCCCATCAGGTAGATACAGTCCGTTTGGCTATGGTGCTTATTTTGAAAATGCAAATTTGTTTCAATGCGATCCATGTGTCAGGAAACTAGTTGAGCATTATGTTAGTTTTGCATTTGCTTATGTCTGATTTGGTGTGTGAGAAACACAAGGCGAGTGCAGAAAATTGCTCCCAGTTGAACTGAGCTGTGTAGTAAACACACATATGGACACACTTCAAACATCTCCCGGCATTCTCAGTTCATCATGTATTATGAGCCACACACAGGGTGCTACAACCTTCCTTCTGACTCCAGGTCTACCTCCCCCTACCACCTGACAGTAATTCTGAAGCTCACTTCCACACTTACAGTGAAGTGTGTGTAGCATCTTGCTTGTTGTAGTGTCTATGTATGTCTTTTATGACATTTAACATGTGTAAAACTGTGTTGCCGTTTTTCTTAGGTTTCTTTTATTTTTACTGTGTCACCGAAGGAAGTTTATGAGTGTTGTATCCCAACTCCATTGTTCTCATGAACCCTTTGGTTTTTGCGCAGTGTGGTGATTTTTTGTTTTATTATTCGTTTTTTCTAAACTGTGATAAAAGACGCATAGCATAAAAATTTCCACTGTGGTTTTTTTTTTTTTTTTTGACAGAGTCTTATTCTGTCACCCAGGCTGGAATGCAGTGGCATGATCTCAGCTTACTGCAACTTCAGCCTCCTGGGTTCAAGCACTTCTCCTGCCTCAGTCTCCCGAGTGACTGGGACTATAGGCATGTGCCCCTGCACCTGGCTAATTTTTGCATTTTTAGTAGAGTCGGAGTTTCACCATCTTGACCAGGATTGTCCTGAACTCCTGACCTCAGGTGATCCACCTGCCTTGGCCTCTCAAAGTGCTGGGATTATAGGCGTGAGCCACCATGCCCAGCCCACTGTGACCATTTTTAAGTATACAGCTCAGTGGTACTAAGGACATTCATATTGTGGTGCTACTGTCACCACCATCCATCCACAGAATTATTTTTATCTTAAAAAAAGTGAACCTCTATACCCAGTTCACAACTCCCCACTTCTCCTCTCCCCTGCTCCTGGCAAACACCATTCTACTTCCAGTCTCTAGAAATTTGACTACTCTATAAGTGGAATCATACAGTATATGTCCTTTCATGACTGTTTTATTTCACTTAGCATAATGTTCTCAAAGTTCATGCATGTTGTAGCATGGATCAGAATTTCCTTCCTTTTTAAGGCTGAATAATATTCCATTGTATGTATATACTACACTTTGTTTATCCATAGCAGGTGACTTTTAGGAACACTTACGAGGCATGACAGCAGAGCCATCCTGTTACTTTTCCGTTTTGCACATGAGGAAACTGAGGCACAGAGTGGTTAGGTGACTTCCCCAAGGTTTCCCCACTAATAAATGGGAGATTTGAGATTCAAACCCAGGCCTTGCTCATTCTGCAACTTGTGCCTCCGTTACTGTGTTACCTCAAATGCTGTGTTACCTGCTTCCTTTTTTTTCACGCTGCCGTTATCAAACCAGACGATGTTGACTTTGAGTCAGCTTGGTTATTAATTTCCTGTTGTTAACAGAAGCTTTAGTGTCTGAAATCTCTGCTGCACCATCTGGAATTTTTAATAAAAACTCAAGGAATTTCCAGGGGTTTCTGTGTATTGCATATGTGTACTAGCAAGGGAAAAATGCTATTTAAAGATAGAAATGCCTACAGCCACTTTTAAACTCCAGGTGTGGGGTGAGGAGGTGCCCAACAGAAGGAAGGCTGCTCTTTTGTTTTTTAAAAAAAATTATAGTCAGGCTTTTTGGATTATTCAAGGCAAGGCTCACTCCCTACCTCCACCTCGAATTGTCCGGAAAGGGGAGGCTCTAAACTAAATTGCTCTACAGAACTGACAGCTCAAAAGGGAGGGAGTTTTCAGGGTCTTGTAACATTCATGAAAAGAGGAGATTAAATAATGTTCATGGCAGAGAAATTAAGTGCCTCTGAACAGGGCAGCAGTCTGGGGCCCCAGAAGAGTGGCAGGCAGATGGGTACACAGTCATAGCAATAAAGAATACTATGGGAAGTCTCCTTTGTTGAGGTGGTTGAAGAACTCCTTGATGGTGACAATTTTAAATGTTTTTAGCTATGTGCTATTTTGTAACCTCCTTCACCCTTGGTGTAGTCAGCTACAGCAAGCAGGCAGGCTTGGGTTAGTGACACCTTAGTGCAGGAAGGTGGATGGTATGGATTCCTGACAAGGAGCAATTGTAGGGAACAGGACAGCAGGAATGGGAAGTGCCACATGTGGGGGGCTTGAGAACTGGGCTGAGAGCAGGGGTTGGGTGCAAGAGGTGACCAGCAGAGTGGAAGCACACCCTGAAAATGGTGGGAAACTGGGGAGAAGTCTGCTCTTAACACAATTAGCTTAGATGGAGGCTGAGGTTACTTTTCATGGATGACAGAGGAGTGGATGGTTCAGAAGACAGCACACATGGCCATCTGGGGAGCTGGCTCCCAGGGAGTGATCCACCTGCTGCCCCTCCCGAGCTGTTCTGCAACTTAAGGGCGTGTGCTTTATAATGAGCACGGCCGTGCTCTTTTACGGCTATTGCTTGCACATCTCCAAGGCACTCTTTGCACATCTAGGTGCCTTTCTTAAAGTCATCCTCACAGATTTGAAAAGTTAGCATGAGTACTCTGAAATGGCAATAAAGCAGCATGAGGAAGGGACTCTCTTTTCTAATTTGCTCAAAGTCATCATTTGGGCTCGTGGCAGGTAAATAGCGCTGCCCTTTTTTGAGTACTTAATATGTGTCCTTTATGCATATTACCTCTTCAGATCCTTGAAACAACCTGACAAGGTTAGCCTTGTTCCAGTTTTTATCAAGGAAGAAAGAGAGGCTTAGAAAGGCTCAGAGGTTGGTGACTTACCCAAGGTCATGCATCTAGGAAGTGGCAGAGGTGAAATGTGAACCAGGATTCACTCGTCTCTCAAACCTGTGCTTATAAACACTTTGGTTGCTGCCTTTGTCCTTGAAAAAGATAGAGGATTCTTAGATCCATCCGTTGGCCTGTAAGTCTGCAAGGCTAGGGGTTCTTGTATTGAGCAGCGTTAGAATCACCTGAAGGGTTTGTTAAAGCAGATAGTTGGGTTCCCACCTCCAGAGTTTCCTGGTAGAGTCTGGAAAATTTGCACATCGAACAAATCCTCAGGTGAGCAGAGTTGCTCCTCTGAAGAGAGCAGTTGAGAGCACTGTGCTAGGCTGATCTAACTTGCTAGGTCACCTAGGCATTGTCTCTGAACCCCATGCTGTGCTCTGCTATACCAGCCATAGACACAGACTGGGTGGGGCTTTGATTTACTATCCTCTCAGGCTGGGTGCTGGGTGCTGGGTACTGTCCCTGTCTTCCTGGCCAGCTGCCCAGGTCTGTCTGGTTCTGGCTTGGTCTGGTGTCCAGGCCCTCTCTTCTCCCTTATGGGAACATGCACACTTTCTGTGGCGAGGCTGCATATCAACAGTGCTGAGATCTGAGGGACTGGAGGGAGGGGAAGCAGGACCTCAGAGCTGAAGCAGGCTGGAGGACAACGGCTTCATCTGTTCTCTCCCTCAAAGAGCAGGTGCGTGGGGCATGGGGCATGCTGACTTAGGGATTCTAATGGCCTCTGCAGCAACACAGGGGTTCCTCTCCTCTCCCTGCTGGGTCCAGACAGCCTTTCCCTCGGAGACAGACAAGTTGGAAATCCAAGCAGAAAGAAAAATATCTTAATGTATCAATGTCTTTCAGCAGTAGTTTAAAGGGTCCAAGAGACAGGCTGTCAGATGCAGTCTCTGGGTCCCCAGACCAATATGCCTCTGCTCTGCTCCTGACACCAGTCTCTTAACTCCACAGTTGGAAGGGGAATCAAATCATGAGAGTGTGTGAGTGTGTGTGTATGTGTGGAGAGTGGTACCTTCCATAAAAGAGGAAGGTAAGGAGCTGAGTTAAAGCTTCTATGTGGTGTGAGGCTGTATGGGGTCAAGGGGAAGCAAACAAACAGGGGATCTGGATTGGAGAGATTCTCACAACAACCCCATGAGGTAGGGACTGTCAGTCTGTTTTACAGAATCTGAGGCAGGGAGCGGTTGAGCCACTTGCTTGAAGTTAAGCAGTTGGTAAGTAATATGGATGGAGTTTGAACAGACACTTCACCAAAGAAGAAATGATGGAAAATAAGCCCATGAAAAGATGCTCTACATTATTACTCACCAGTGAAATGCAAATTGAAGCCACAATGAAATGCCACCACTCACCCTCTAGTCCCTCTAGAATGGCTAGTGTTAAAAAACCCAAAACTGTATCAAGTGTTGGCAAGAATGTGGAGGAGCTGGAACTCTAACACACTGTTGGTGGGAATGGAAAATGGTAAAGCCACTTGGGAAAACAGTTTGCTAGTTTCTTAAAAAGTTAAACCTACACCTGTCATAGGATCTGCCATCCCACTCCTGGGTTTTTACCCGAGAAAAGAAAGTCTTTGTTGACACAAGAAGAACTCGTATATGAATGTTTCTAGCAGCTTTATTTGTAATAGCCCCAAACTGGAAACAACCTAAATGCCCATCAGCAGGTGAATTGATAAACCAATAGTGGCAAATCCATACAATGGAGTAATACTAAGCAATGAAAAGGAGCTATTGATATATGCAACCATGTGGATATATCTCACAAAAATTATGCTGAGTTCAAGAAGCAAGACATAAAAGAGTACATACTGCATTTGTATAAAATCCTAGAAAATACAAGCTAATCTGTAGTGATAGGAAGCAGATCAGTGGTCGCCTGAAGATGGGGGAGTGAGGAATGGAAGGGGCAGGAGCAGGGGATTCAAAGGACACAAAGAAACCCTTGTTGGGGGGATGGAGGTGGTCAATATCTTGATTGTAGTGATGGTTTCAAGGGTGTATACCTGTGTCTAGACTTGTCCAATTGTGTAGTTTAGACATGTACAGTTTGTTGTATGTCAATTATGCCTCAATAAAGCTGTTGATAATAATAATAAGCAGAACGCAGGCTACAGTCTGTCTCTACGCTGGAACTCTAATCTACTCACTGTTCTATTTTGCAGCTGTGTATTAGAGAGTAGGGCTGGCTCTGGGTCTGCACAAGGTAGGTCATCACAGCACCCTATGCTGGGTAAAGTGCTTGGTACTTCTTATTGTTTACTCTTCTCATTCCTGTTTGATTATGTCTATTTAATGCACATGGTGTGGAGTTAAGTGACATACTCAAGGTCACATGGGTGGGGCGTGGGAGAAGGATGGCCCTTCTCCTTCACCACTTACACAGCCACCACCTCCTTCAGAAGAGAGGTGAAGGAGCAGCAAACCCAGCCCAAGTGATTTCCAAGGCCTTTGGTCAGGGTCCAAGAACAGGCTAGCCAGGGCAACAAATTCATTCTCCAAAGAGGGGAAGCAGATCTAGTCTAAGGCTCCCTCTAGTTCTGGTCTCCAGTGAGTCTGTGAAACGAAATAGCTTTCATTACTTAAAGGCCACCTACCTAGGTGGATGCCTTTGCCTGCATTTTAGAAACAGACCTGGTCCTGCCATTTACCTTCCTGGTGACCTTGAGCATTTCAACTCTCTAGGCCTCTATTTCCTTATCTGTAGAATGGCAGTAATTAGACCTAACTTCTAGGGTCTTAAAAAAGGGTTCAATAAATTAAGGGATATAAAAGTGCATTGGACAATGATGAACCCTAAAAAAAAAAAACCTTTGTTTGTTTTGGTATTTCATAGTTCATCATTTGCCCTAAATGAGGTCAATTTTTTAAAAAAAATGTGGTAAGGTATATAATATTTATTATTTTAACTCTTTTTAAGTGTATAGCTTAATGGCATTAGGTACATTTGCAATGTGGTATACCACCATCACTTTCCATTTCTAGAACTTTTTAATCATCCCAAACAGAGAATCTGTCCCATTAAACACCAACTCTTCATTCCCCTTTCCCCTCACCCTCTGTTCCCTGGTTACCTCTATTCTGCTTTCTGCTCCTATTAATTGGCCTATTCTAGGTACTTCATATAAGGGGAATCGTACAATACTGGAATGGGATCATTAACCCCACATTAATTCCCACTTTTTTCTGTTTCCTTGGTTTTGGTGTCAGGGGTGGGAAGAGATGTAACTTTGGAGACTGCCTTAGACAGAGGAGCCCATTCTTTCCAGAGCAGAAGATGGGGTGCTGGGTAGTCCCTGGGCCGCTCTGAGAGCCTGGACTTGGCATGTAATCTAATATGACTGATGTTTTTATAAAACGGGATAAATTTGGACATAGAAAATTAACACCATATGAAAGTGAAGGCAGAGATTGAGTGATGCTTCTATAAACCAAGAAACTCCAAGGATTGTCAGTAAACCAGCAGAAGCTAGGAGAGAGGCATGGAACGGATTTCTCCTTACAGGCCTCAGAAGAAACCAACCCTGTCACAATTTTGATCTTGGACTTGAGCCTCTGGAACTGTGAGACACTAAATTTCTGTTTGTTTTAGCCACCTAGTTCATAGTACTTTGAAGTGACCTTTACACCACTCTCATTTAGAGATGAGGTCTGTGTCCCCTCCTCTTGAAATTGAGTGGCTGTTGTGACTGTGTACACATGTAAACTGCAGAGCTGCCTGTCTGTGACTTCCAAGGCTAGGTCATAGAAGGAGATAAAGCTTCTTCCTGTCTTGTTGGGCTGCTTGCTCTTGAAGTCTTCAGTCACTATGCATGCAGCATGCCTTCCCAGCTTCCTGTGGTTGTAGAGTGTACGGAAGGCAATTGGACCACTATAGACAGCAGGTAAGAGCTGAGGAAGCAGCCTCTGTCCACTGATAGCATGGAGGACCCTGAAGGCAAGAATGGGCTCTTACTTGTTGGAAACCCAGTTGAGTCCGCTTACAAATTAATTAGACACAATGCCATTTCCAGATGAGAGTTCTGGGAAGGCTACTGTGGTTAGGGCTTCGTTCTCTTTCCTCCTAGGAAAGCATTTAATCCAGACTCTGAAGGGTCAGGAGACGGGAGGGCCTTCTTGCTGGTAGGCAGAGTGGCTGGCCTCTAAATGGCATGCTATTTGTACGGAATGTACGGCATGCCATTTGTAGAGTGTACGGAAGGCAATTGGACCACTATAGACAGCAGGTAAGAGCTGAGGAAGCAGCCTCTGTCCACTGATAGCATGGAGGACCCTGAAGGCAAGAATGGGCTCTTACTTGTTGGAAACCCAGCTGAGTCCGCTTACAAATTAATTAGACACAATGCCATTTCCAGATGAGAGTTCTGGGAAGGCTACTATGGCAGAAGACTACTATCTACAAATGGCATGCCGTACATTCCATACAAATGGCATGATTGGAGAGGCATCCCCAGCCTGAGCCCCAAACACTTCCTCTGCTCTCCTCTATCTTTCCCTGTTAGAAGCACCTCCATTGAGCTGTCTTCACTCACCCTCATAACGGCTTTTTGTTGAGTTCCTACTCTGTGCCAAGCACTTTACCTACATTATCTCGTTCAAACCTTGCAATGACTCTGCCCAACAGGTTTTATTGTCTTTCTACTCTATCATTCACCTCTCAGTAGAATTAATTAACCAAATTAATCCTATAAGCAAATCTCAGTTGCACCATGAATGTCTCAGGCAAAATAATAGGTTTTAACTACTGTGGAGGAAGACTGGCCCCTTTAAGGAAGAAGTGACTGCAACCAGGATTGAAGCAGGTTGTAAAACGTTGAAATGTGCTGAGCTCCGGAATGGAAATTTCTTTCAATGTAGATTAGGCCTTGATTCAGGGTACAGAGAGAGACTGGTACCTGTGGTTCCCTTGGTAACTGCTCTCTGATTGGAAGGAGCCTGAGTGCAGAGAAGGGAGTAGCTGGGGGGCCTGTGTGACTCACCCAGAAGTGGGCAGGAAGCAGTTAAAAAGCAGCCATCCGGTGAAGCTGTAGAGGGAAAGGGTTTTTGCTTTCTTTTAATCAACATGCCAAGATTTTGGGAGGGACTGCTGACACCAGAGATATCAGAGAAGTAGCATAGAATAGCTGGCTTCTGAGAAGCCTCTCGGTTGGGAAGGAAGTTGTTCTCTTTCCACTGCAAGCTTAGAAGCCTTCCAAGTTTTCTCCTTCTGCAGCATAAAGAGACAATAAGTCAGAGGAAGGTATCCCCAGGAGTTTCCAGACAGCTGCACAGATTTAAGTGCAGAAATCTGAGCAGAGGTATAGTCCTGGCATTTACACGAACACCTTTCAGTAGCAGGAAGAATAAAAGGAAACAGAGCTACAGAAATACCAGGGGTGAAGTCTTCATCGGAAAGTCCAATCTTGGATCAAGAGCTGGTAGGAAGCTTGAGAATTTGTATCAGCAGTGAGTCTAGGCTGTCCGTTCTGAGTAATTGGGATCAGAGCAAAAGTCGATATCATGCTTACCCTGTGCCAGGCTCCCTTCTAAGGGCTTCCTGGGCACCTGTTCATGTCAGTCCTCACAGCAATCATATGAGGTATGTTCTATTGTTTTCTCCTTGTGCAGATGAATGCACTAGGCACAGAGAACACTGGCCACAGGTGTATGGCTGAGGAGGCCAGAGCCAGGATTTGGACCTGGGGTGTCTTGGCTGATGTGAGCTGGTGTAGGCCAGCATGGGACACAGAGGAGGATTAGCTAGAGAAGCAGGACAGGGGGCAAGAGAGACGAGATCTCTGACAGTGCTGGGCCAGAGACACTTTCCCAAGCCATGACTAAACCTGATTATGGACATGTTTTACCCTGTCAGACTATAGCATCCAGAGGGGTCCCTCCTCAGGGTGGCTCCTGGCCTGTCCTGAAACAAGATGGGTGCTTTTATTATTATTATTATTAGCTATTTTTAGAGACAGGGTCTCATTCTGTCACCCAGGCTGGAGTGCAGTGGCACCATCATAGATCACTGCAACCTTGAACTCCTAGGCTCAAGCAATCCTCCTACTTCAGCTTCCCAAGTAGCTAGGACTACAGACATGTACTACCACGCCTGGCTAATTTTTTAAAATCATTTTTTTTAGAGACAGGATCTCCCTATGTTGCCCAGGCTGGTCTCAAACTCCTGGCCTCAAATGATCCTCTTGCTTCGGCCTCCCACAGTGCTGGCATTACAGGCGTGAGCCACTGCACCCAGTCTAGATGGATGCTTTCAAAACACAGATCTAGTTACGGTACTCCCCTCTATAAAAAATCCCTTGTTTGTCAGATAAAGTCGAGACCCTTTGGCCTGTCATATAAGCCTTCCTGATCAGAACCACCCTGCTTGGCCCACTCCTTGCTGCATTCCTGTGATTCCAAGCCCTAAGTTTCCCAAGTCTCCTTTCCACTGGCAGAGCTAATCATGGCTCACCCCATATTCTGATGGCTGTTCTTTCCAGGTGATGCCACTCTTGTGGTGAGTTGTCTGTAAAGAGAGGCATGCTTCCTCTGCAGGACCCTCAGATAACCACAGACATAAGCAACACAGGAACATAAAGTAAAGATGCAATAACCATAAACCTTGACAATAATCTTAAAACAAGAAAACAAGTGCTGAGTTCTAGAAAATGAGGACATGTACATTAATTATACAGCATACCCTCATGTACTATAAAGCGGGCAGGAAGCAAAACGCCGCAACTCAACCATAAATTTGATATCAAATGGATGTGCCGGAAGGCAGGGTGGGTCAGAGGCAAGTGAGATCAGCTTCTGCCACTGCTGATTGTGCGACATTGAACAAATAAGCCTCTGTTTCCTTAATGTTAAAGAAGAAACACCAATAGTGTCCTGGTCATGGTGGCGGCACGGTAATTAAATAATACGTGTAAGGCTCTAAGCAGTCCTTTACCTTACCTCTCCTGGCCAGTAGGAAATGTTCAATAACAATTAATGGCAATTTTCCTCACTTTGTTGCAATGATTCTTATGAATTATCTAGATGAGAAGGTAGAGCTGAGGTCATCTTTCCCTGTGTGACATTCAAACTCTTTCCGCAATACTTAGAAACACTCAAACTCTGGCTATGTACTTAGAGACACTTAAGATCTTTCTAGGCACTCTGGCTGAGGATTTTCCAGGCGTGGTCCTTGGCCCACACGGGGCCCCCTGATGGGCTATAAACAGATAAAAAAAATTGAAGTTCTTGTTTTGTTCTTTGTCTTTTTTTTTTTTTTTAACAGACAAATGCTGTGCAATCTGCAAACTTTTGTTTTTATACAGCACTAAGGGTTGCTTACTGAGTATGTTATTAAAGATCACCCAAAATCACTATTAAAAATATATTTATAGTAAATATCCACCAAATCAAATAAGTGATGAATCATGATAGCCACCTTGGTTCTTTTACTTAAATTTTTCGCAAAAAATATCTTTATTGAGATAGAATCCACATACCACAGAATTCATCCACTCATTTGTGATTGTGCAATTCACAAGTCATCGTTTTGTTTCTTGCCAGTTTTTTGATATCACAGTGCTTCCCAAATCTCCCCCTCCCTTTGAAAAGTGGGACCAGGTAGAGAGGGAAGCCATGGGTCTTTGACCACACCTGAGGGAGTATGGTAAAGCACTTGGAGACCTTGTGCCTTGCAGTTGTTTGGAAAAACAGCCTGCATCCCCCACTTTTACCACTGGGTGTCAGGCTCGAAGGTGGGTACAGTCTCATGCTTGGGGAACCCAGCAGGGTACCGGGCCCTGCACTATTGCTCTGCAGGTAAATGTGATGAATGGAAGAGAAGAAGTAAAATTAGACCTCACAGGATGATTAGAACTTTGATATTTCTTGTGTTTGGGCTTAGAGAATTGTGGCACATTTCCTTAGGCCTGTGGCAAAAACAAACAAACAAACAAACAAACAAAAAATATATATAGTTTTTCCCCCCTCCTTTTGCTCACCCTTTATTACTGTATTTCACCATGTTTTGAGGATTGCTGTGTGTCAGGAACTGTGCTGGAAAGGGGAAATACAGAGATGTACAAGACACAGCTGGTCCTTTCCCTTAAGGTGCTCATACTGTAGGGAGGACGGAGATTATAAATGGACCAGCAGGCCACAAATGGCAAACACGAAGAAAGTTGAGAGCACAGGGTCAGAACCAGGGGAGAGGAAGGACCGTACTACACACATAAAAACAAAAGCAACACGAACAACACGCCTGACCTGTGTGGGGGTTTACATATTACAAATGCTTTCACAGACAGGGTTTATCTATTATGTAAATTATATTTGTTGAGTACTGGGTTAGGTACTGAAGATACAATAGTGAAAAATTACTATGGATGCTATTGTTTATACTTTGCATGTGCCAGACAATGTGCCTGGCTTTTTAGCATACATTATCACATTCAGTCTTCCAAGAAATTCTACAAGGAAGGGTTTCTTAGACTGATTTTTCAGATGAGGAACATGAGGTACAAGTTTCTTCCTCAAGAAACCTGTAACTTAGTGAGTTTGGATCAGTGTCCCCACCCAAATCTCATGTTGAAATGTAACCCCCAATGCTGAAGGTGGGGCCTGGTGGGAGGTGATTGGATCATGGGGACCATTTCTAAAGGTTTAGCCCCTTTCCCCTAATGCTGTTCTCGTGACAGAGCTCCCACAAGATCTGGTTGTTTAAAAGTATGTAGCACCTCCTGCATCTTTCTCTTCCTCCTGCTCTGGTTATGTAAGATATGCCTGCTTTCCCCTTTACCTTCCACCATGATCGAACATTTCCTGAGGCCTCCCCATATCACTATCAGCAAAGAGACTGGCTGTAGTGTGCCCCTGCTCTGGGGATCTGTGGAACTTTGAGCTTGAGAGTGATGATTTACGGTATCTGGTGGAAGAAATTTCTAAGCAGCAAAGTGCTTAAGATGTGGCCTGGCTACTTCTAACAGCCTATGTCCATATTTGTGAGCAAATAAATCACATGAAACTGGAACTTATATTTAAAAGGGAAGTAGAACATAAAATATTGAAAAATTTGCAGCTTGGCCATGTGATAGAAAAGAAAAACCCATTTTCTGGGGAGGAATTCAAGCCAGCTGCAGAAATTTGCATAACCAAAAGGAAGACAAATGCTGATAGCCAAGACAATGTGAAAAGGCCTTCAAGACATTTTAGAGACCTTCACAGGAGCCCTTCTCATCACAAGCCCAGAAGCCTAGGAGGGAAGAATGGTTTTGTGGGCCACACCCAGGGCCCCTCCACCCTGTGCAGCCCCAGGACACTGTCTTCTGCATCCCATCTGCTCCTGTTCCAGTCTTGTATTAAAGGGACCCAGGTACCCTCTGCTTCAGAGGATGCAAACCATAAGCCTTTGTAGCTTTCGTGTGGTGTTAAGCTTGCAGGTGCACAGAGTGCAGAATTGAAGCTTGGGAGCCTCTGCCTAGATTTCAGAGAATGCATGGAAAAGCCTGGATGTCCAGGCAGAATTCTACTGCAGAGGCAGAGCCCTCTTGGAGATCCTCTACTAGGGCAGTGTAGAGGGGAAATGTGGGGTTGGAGATGCCCAGTGGAGCTGAAAGAAAGGCCACTGTCCTCCAGATCCCAGAATCATAGATTCACACACAGTTTGCATTGTGCTTCTGGAAAAGCCATAGACACTCAACACCAGCCCTTGAGAGAAGCCACAGGGATAGAGATGCCCAAGGCCTTGGGAGTCTACTCCTTATATCAGCGTGCCCTGGATGTGTGACATGGAGTCAAAAGAGATCATTTTGGAGCTTTAAGATTTAATGATTGCTCTGCTGGGTTTAAGAGTTGCATGGGGCCTGTAGACCCTTTCTTTTGACCACTTTCTCCTGTTTCAAATGGAAGTACTTACCCACTGCTTATACTCCCATTGTATCTTGGAAGTAACTAACTTGTCTTTTCTTTTACAGGCTCATAGACAGACAGGACTAGCCTTGTCTCAGATGTGACTTTGGACTATAGACTTTTGAGTTAATGCTGGAGTGAGTTAAGACTCGGGGGCTGTTGGAAAGGCATGATTGGATTTTGAAATGTGAGAAGGACATGAAATTTGGGAGGGGCTGGGGTGGTATGATGTGCTTTGGATCTGTGTCCTCACTCAAATCTCATGTTGAAATGATGTAATCCCCACTGCTGGAGGTGGGGCCTAGTGGGAGGTAATTGGATCATGGGGGCAGTTTCTAATGGCATAGCAACATCCCCGTGGTGCTGTTCTTGTGATACAGTCCTCACAAGCTCTGGCTGTTTAAAAGATTGTGCCCCTGATCCAGGGATCTGCAGAATGTTGAGCTTGAGAGTGATGATTTAGGATATCTGGAGGAAGAAATTTCTAAGCAGCAAAGTGCTCAAGATGTGGCCTGGCTGCTTAAAACAGCCTATGTCCATATGTGTGAGCAAAATGGACAGAGCAAATAAATATCATGAAACTGGAACTTATATTTAAAAGGGAAGCAGAGCATAAAAGTAAAATTTGCAGCTTGGCCATGTGGTAGAAAAGAAAAAAACATTTTCTGGGGAGGAATTCAAGCCAGCTGTAGAAATTTACATAACTGAAAGGAAGACAAATGCTGTGACAAAGACAAATTTTTGTGACCTTGAATTAGACAAAGATATCTAGATAGGTTGCCCAAAGCATAACCTGTAAAGGAGCAAATTGCTAATTTGGAACTCAGCAAAATTAAAAATTAAAAACTTCTGCTCTTCAAAAGATACTGCTAAGTGAAGCAAAAGACAAGACACAAACTAGGAGAAAATGTTTGCACTGCATATATCTGATAAAGGACATGTATCCAGAATATATAAAGAACTCTCAAAACTCGATAACAAGAACATAAACCAATAGAAAATAGGCAACAGATATAAGCAGACACTACCAAAAAAGATGTGTCATGGAAGATAAGCATATGAAAGGTGTACAAAATCATTAATTATTGGGAAAATACAAATTAAAACCTAATGAGGTTTGCCACACACCCATTGGGATGGCTAAAATTAAAAAGACGAACCATATCAAGTGTTGGCCAGGACCTGAAGGAACTGGAACTCTCGGACACTTCTAAATGGCAAGTAAAATGGAAACCACTTTGGAAAATAGTTGGGCAGTTTCTTAAGAACGTAAGCATACACCTACCATATAAGCTTGCATTTTACTCCTATTTGCACAAAAGAAAAGAAAGTTTATGCTCATACAAAGAGTTTTACATAAACATTTATACCAGCTTATGGCATTTATTTTCAAATAGTAGTCCTAAACTACAAAAAACCTGAGTGTCCATTAACTAGTGAACAGAAAAGTAAAAATTGAAGTAAGTCCATATATGGAATAATTCTAAGAAATAAAAAGGAACTACTCATACACACAATTACATGAAGGAACTTGAAAAATGATTCTGCTAAATGAAAGAAGCCAAGCAAAAAGAATTCATACTATGATTTCATTTTTATAAATTTCTAGAAAATGCAAGCTTATCAGTGGTGAAAACTCAATGGTTGCCTGGAATTGGGGAAGGGAAGAAGAGAGGGAGGGATTCCAAAGAAATTTTTGGTTAACAGTTATGTTCCCTATAACTATTGGTTTTGATTTTGATAATAGTTTCATGAGTGGTCAAAACTTACCAAATTCTTCATTTTCTATCTGAAGTTTATTGTATTCAGTTAGACCTCAGTAAAATTGCTAAAACACTCAGTAGCAAGAAAACAAATAATCAAATAAAAAACCCAAAGATTTGAACAGACATCTCACTAAAGAAACAATATCAGTGGCATATCAACACTGGGAAAGATGCTCAAGATTATTAGCTATTGGAGAAATGAAAATTAAAACCAAAACGTATCTATCAAATGGATAAGATTAAATTAAAAAAACTCAAACCTAACAATATCAAATGCTAATGAGTATGTGGAGCAACTGGAATTCTCATACATTGCTGCTGGGAATGAAAATGGTACAGCCACTCTGGAAAACAGTTTGACAATTTCTTATAGAGATATACTTATCATATGATCCAGCTATCCTATTCTTGGGTACTCGAGGAAATGAAACAGTGTTTACATAAAAAGACCTGTTTACAAATAGCAGGTTCAATACACCGAAAGAACGGAAACAACTCCAAAGTCCTTTAATGTATAAGTGGATAATCAGATCATAGTACATCCATACATTAGAATGCCACACAGCAACAACAACAAAAGAACGAGCTAATGATTTATGCAATAGTGTGAATGCATCTCATGGGCTTTATGCTGAGTTAAAGAAGCTATTTTCAGAGTTATATATATTCTGAAAGACTTTCAAGACCAGCCTGGGTAACACAGTAAGACTTTGATTCCACAAAAAAGGAAAAAACTAGCCGGGTGTGGTAGGGCACACCTGTAGTCCCAGCTACTCTGGAGGCTGAGGCAGGAGGATCAGTTGAGCCTAGGAGTCTGAGATTGTAGTGAGCTGTGATTGCACCGCTGTATTCCAGACTGGGCAATAGAGTGAGACCCTGTCTCAAAACAAACTTATATTCTATTATTGTATTGACATGAAATCCTGGAAAGCTATAGGCATGGAGAGTGAATCAGTGGTAGGGGAGGAGTTTGACACAAAGGGGCAGCATGAGAGCATTTTCTGGGGTGATGAAACCGTGTTATATCTTGATTGTGGTGAATGCATATTAAAGCTCATACAAGCGTCCACCAAAAAGAAAGCAAATTTCCCTGTATTTAAATTTTAAAAAAAGTTATGGTATGAATCTAAAGCAGTACTCAGCAGGAAATTTTTAGCGTTGAGTAGTCTCATTAGAAAAGAATAAAGGCTGAAGATTAATAAGCTAGACCAGGGTTTCTCAACTTCAGCGCGCTTGACATTTGGGCTGGACAATTCTGTTTCCGGGGCTGTGTTGCTCACTGTAGGATGTTTAGCAGCATCCTGGGTGACTACTCACTAGATTCCAATAGCTTCCTTTCCCCAGTTGTGACAACCAGATAATATCTCCAGACATTGCTCAATGTCCCATAGGGGCCAAAAGTGTCCCTGATTGAGAACCACTGAACTAAATATCCAACTGAAGAATTTAAAAAGGAATAACATAAGAATAATCCAAAAAAGCACAACATAGGATTTTTTTTTGTTTTTAAAGAGAAAACCCTTATGAGATAAAAATCAAATGCACAATGAAGAGGCTTAATGCAGCCAAAAGTTCTTTCTCTGAGAAACTAATAAAGTTGAAAAATTTCTGGTAAGATTGAGCAAGGAAAAAGAAAGAAGACAGATAAAGCAATGCAAGGAATAAAGAAAGCAAACATATTTACACATGCTGCAGAGACTTAAAAGATAATTAAAAACTTTATGTTAATACTTTGGAAAACTGAGATGAAATGGAAAAAATTCTAAAGAAATATAAGCTACAAAAACTGTTTCAAGAAGAAATATGAAACAAACAGTAGTATAATTATTAAATAAATGGAACGATTAGTTTTAAAATGTACCCTAAAGAAAAATCAGATCCTCCCAAATAATTTCACTAGCGAGTTTTACCAAACATTCAGGAGATAGATATTTTCAATCTTACACAAACTAGTCTATAATATAGATAAAGAGGAAATACGAATATGCCCTAACCCATTTTATAAAGCTAGTATAATTTTGATACTAAATCTTGACAATGATAGTGTGAGAAGAAAATTGCAGGCAAATTTTACTTAAGAACATTGACACATAATTCTAAACTGAATGTTGGTAAACAAAATCCTACAATGTAGAAAAATGATAATAAGCCACGAGCTAGTTTACCTAAGGCATGTAAGACTGGGGAAACATTAAAGCATAAAAAATCAATGTGACTCCTTACATTAACAAGATAAAGAAGAAAAGCCACATTAAACATTTTGTAAAACAAAGAAACACACAAAAAAAAAAAAAAGAAGAAAAGCAATGTGAGCATTGTATTAGTCTGTTTTCACGCTGCTATAGAGAATTACTTGAAACTGGGTAATTTATGAAAAAAAAAGAGGTTTAATTGACTCACAGTTCTGCAAAGTTAACAGAAAGCATAACTAAGAGGCCTCAGGAAACGTCCAATCATGGTGGAAGGTGAAGGGGAAGCAAGCGACCTTGTTCACATGGTGTCAGAAGAGAGAGAGGGTGAAGGGGGAAGTGCCACACAGTTTTAGTGAGAACTCATTCACTATCACAAGAACAGCAAGGGGGAAATTTGCACTTATGATCTAATCATCTTCCACCAGGTCTCTCCTCCAATTTGACAAGAGATTTGAGTGGGGACCTAAATTCAAACCATATCAATCATTTTAATAGATACAAAAATATAATAAAATTTAATATTCACTTGTGATCTTTTAAAGAATTCTTTGTAAGCCAGGGATAGAAGAAAATGTTCTCATCTGATAAAGGACACTTATGAAAAACACATACCAAATATCTTATTTAAAGGTGAAGCACTGAAATAATTCCCTTTAAGATAAGAAACAATACAAAGCCATCTGCTATCACCACATCTATTAAGGAATATACTAAAGGTCCTAGCCAATGAAACAAGGCAAATAACACACACACACACACACAGGAAATATGGATCATGAAGAAAAACCATATTGTTATCACTTTAAAACATTAGCTTATAAACACAGAATCCCCCATGAATATACAGATACATTATTAGAATTAATAAAAGGTCTCTGGATATAAAATCAGTGCAAAATGTTAACTGCATTTTCTACATCAACAATAAGCAGTCCAAATTGTACTTCAAAATAGATACCATTTACAGTACCTCCAATGAAATGAAATATCTCGGAGTAAATCTAAAAAAAATGTACAGGAACTTTGTGGAGAAAATATGAAAACTATTGAAAACATTAGAAAGTGATAAAATAGTAGTGGGCTAAGTTCATGGATTGAAAGGCAATAATGTAAAAATTTCTGTTTTCCCAATTGACTCAAACATAGATTTGATGCAATTTCAGTTAAAATTCAATAGGTTTCTTTTTCAGAGATTCTGAAAAGCTGATTCTAAAATATACATGAAGAAATAAGAGGTAAAGCATAGATACCATTTACAGTACCTCCAATAAAATATCTAGGAGTAAATCTAAAAAATATGTATGAAAACTTTATGGAGAACACATAAAAAATATTGAAAACATTAAAAAATGATAAAGTAATGGTAGGCTGGCTGGGCACGGTGGCTCATCCTGTAATCCCAGCACTTTGGGAGGCCAAGGTGGGTGGATCACCTGAGTTCAGGAGTTCAAGACCAGCCTGGCCAACATGCTGAAACCCCATCTCTGCTAAAAATACAAAAATTAGCTGGGCATAGTGGCGGGTGCCTGTAATCCCAGCTACTTGGGAGGCAGAGGCAGGAGAATTGTTTGAACTCAGGAGGCAAAGGTTGCAGTGAGCCAAAATCACGCCATTGTACTCTAGCCTGGGCGACAAGAGCAAGACTCTGCCAAAAAAAAAAAAAGAAAGAAAAAGGCTAAGTTAATAGATTGAAAGGCAATAAAGTAAAAATTTCTTTTTTTCCCAAATTGATTCAAACATAGATTCAATGCAATTTCAGTTAGAATTCAACAGGTTTCTTTATAAAAGATTCTGAAAAACTGATTCTAAAATATGTATGAAAGAATAAAGGGTAAAGAATAGTCAAAATCTGCTAAAGAAGAAGAGGGTGGAGAACTTATCAAAAAGCATTACAACACTACAGAAATTGAAACAGAGTGGCACCGTCTTAGGAATAGACAGACCAATGAAAGAAAATAGAAATCTCAGAACAGCTCCTAATACCTAATACAAGTGGAAACTTCATTTATGACAGAGTTGGTACTGCAATTCAGTAAGGAAAGACTCAATTTACAAAACTGTATTGGGTAAACTGATAATTCATCATAAAAAATGTTGGACTAACACCTCACACCATATATAAAAATAAATTTTAGATTGCTAAAGATTTAAATGTAAACATCAATATTCTAAAGCTTGGTGATGATGATGATGATGATGATGATAGCATGTAATACTATGTTCCAGACAATTTTCAACAGAGGTTATTTAGTCCAACAGAACAAGTATATAATGTAGGTACTAACATCATCTCCACTTTGCATTTGAGTAAATTGAGCCACGAAGAGGTTAAATAAGTTGGTCAAGGTTTCATTACTATGATTTAAACCTAGGAAGTTTGGCCTAAGAGTTTATGTTCTTAAATACTGTAAATAGAGAGGCAGCATGCATTTATGACCTCAGGATAGGTAAGGATTTCTTAAAATCCAAAAGTAGGAGCCATACAGACAGTTTTGAAAAATGTGACTACATTACAAACTTTTGTTTCTCAAAAGACACCCTACAAAAAGTAAAAAGAAAAAGCACACACTATAAGAAAAGATTCACAACACAAATAAGTGGAAAAGATTAGTATTGAGAATACGTTAAACAAACAAACAAAAATACCTCCTACAAACCAATGAGAAAATGACAACCTAATATGGTTTGGCTGTGTCTCCACCCAAATCTCATATTGAATGTAATCTGAATTGTAATCACTATGTGTTGAGGTGTTAAGGGATCTTTGGGGTATCAATTGTCTGGCCAGAAACCTCTCTGGCTGGTGGCACCTTTGCTGAGTTCTTGTCCTGTGTCCAGGAAGAATGAGGTATGCAGACAACTGGAGGGTAAACAAGATGAAGAGGAGCTTTACTGAGTGTTAGAATAGCTCAGAAGAGACCTGCAGTGGGTAGCTCCTCTCTGCAGGCAGGTCATCTGGTTGAGTGTTCAGCTCTCAGCAGAGAGGAGGCCCTGGGGTCAGTGGCTCCTCTCTGCTGGCAGGTTGTCCCATTAAGGGTTCAGCTCTCAACAGAGAGGAGGCCCCGGAGAGGGTAGCTCCTCTCTGCAGCCAGTCATCCTGATGTCTGCTGCTTTCAATAGAGAGGAGGCTCTGGAGAAAGTTGCTCCTCTCTACAGGCAGGTTTTCCTGTCGTCTTCCCAGCTCTCAGCAGAGAGGATAAATCCTCTTTGAAGTTGGTCATCCCATCGTCTCTCCATCCTCTACCCTGCTTTGGCTGAGCCTGAGACTTTTGTGGATGTCAAAGGGGAGGAAGTGTGTGCCAACAGGTTCACGGGTGGCCATGGGCAGGCCTGAAAGACACCACAAGTTCCCACTCTGGTCTACGGGACTGACAACTCAGCCCCCAGCCTTCAGACCATCCCTGCCCTAAAGGTGGGGCCTTACTGGGGACCCACTCCCTTCAGCCCAGGAGCCTGTCTGCCTCCTGCTGCTGTCCATGGTGCCTATGGTGCCCAGGCTGCTTGCACCAAGAGGAACCTGCAGGCCAGTGCCAAGCCACCCTCAGCCCTCCCCCTCGGTTTCCCCTTTCACACTCGTTTTGCCCAAATTCTGGAGGGGGCCGAGGTAGCAGGGCACTGGCATGTCAGTGCTGCCCCAAGCATGTGCACACCTGGCCAGGCTGTGCCAATGCCCAGGATATGCCCCAACCTGGCTCCAAGATCAGAGTAGGGTGCCAGGAGTGGAGAGGCCAGGCAGCAGGAGCAGACACTCCTGAGCCTGTGGGCCAGAGGGTGGGGGAGGGACTTCCCAGGCACCCCAGAATGAAGGCTGCAGAGACGCTTGGGTCCAGTGCTTGGGAGGGTTGCCACAGCTGCACCCAGGGAGCTCCCACCTTGCCAACTCAAAAGGGGTGGGGCTCCCACTTGTTACCAGCTCCTGTCTGCTTCACAGAGTGTGCAGCCCTGGTGGTGCCTCCCTGCTGCAGCCTGCATGATGGCAGCGGCCAATGCCAACAGAGAGAGGAACCTGGTGGGAGGTGATTGGATCAAGGGGGCCGGTTTTCCCCATGCTATTCTCGTGACAGTGAGTGAATTCTCATGAGATCTGGTTGTTTGATAAGTGGCACTTTCTCCTTCTTTCTCTCTCCCTCTCTTACTGCCTTTTGAAGATGTGCCTTGCTTCCCGTTCGTCTTCTGCCATGATTATAAGTTTCTTGAGGCTTTCCCTGTGAGTGCATTAAAACCCCTTTCTTTATAAATTACTCAGTCTCAGGCAGTATCTTTATAGCAGTGTGAAAACGGACTAATACACAACTCAATACAAAAATGGGCAAAGTAACTTAAATAAACACTTAATCAAACAGGAAATCTGAATGTCTAGACTGAATGTTCAGTTTCACCAGGGAAGTAAAGGGACTATTTGCATTTATTTGTATGATTATTTGCAACCAGGGAAACAAAAATAAAACAGGTATCATTATATACACATTAGATTGTTAAAATTGAAAAAAAAGTCTGATAAGATCAAGTGCTAGCAAAGTCATGGAGTAATAGGAACTTTTACACTGCTAGTGGGAGTTTGTAGTGATGAAATTTCTTTGGCATAAATTTAGCATTATCTAATAACATTAATAATGCACATACCCTGTGATCCAGAAATGTTACCAGGTCTATACCTTAGAGAACTTATATAGGTGCAGCAGTGGACACACCAAGAAAGCCCTTGGTAACATTGCTTGTGAAAGCAGAACAATAAGCGATGTCCATCAATAGTATAATGATAGAGCAAAATATAAAACAATATTAGAATGATACAGCAACAAAACAAAACAAATCCATCTGCATAGATAAAACTGAGGACAATAATCTTGAGTAAAAAAGCAAGCTATAGACAAGTTACAGAGTAGGAGAAGATATTTTCAAATCACATATCTGAAAAAGACTAGAATCTCGATTATGTAAAGAGCTCTCAAAACTCAATGGTAAAAAGAAAACAAGCCATCCGCTAGAACATGGGCAAAACACATGAATAGATATTCCACAGTGTAAGTTATTCAAATGGCAAATAAATTCATGAAGTATGTTCAACATAAGGGTAATGCAAATTAAAACCATGATAACATATCACTATGCATCTATTAGAATTGCTAAAATAAAAAAAAATAAGAACACCAAACATTGGCAAGGATGTAGAGAAATAGGCTTGTTCATATATTGTTGGTGGGATGCAAAATTATAGTTCTAGCCTAGAAAAGAGAAGGCAGCGATTTATAAAACCCAGCATGCCTATGACCAAGCAGTAGCACCCTCAGGTGTTTATCCCAGGGAAATAAAAACTTATGTCCACACAAAAACCTGGGGAGTTTTATTTGAAATAGTGAAGTGTTCACAGCAGCTTTATTTGTAATAGTCAAATATATTACAGTTTATTTTGCCATTCAAATATACCACAGTTTGTTTAACCATTCACCTGTTGGTTGAAGATGCCTTTCAACAGGTGACTGGTTAGACAAACTGTGGTATATTCACAGGATGGAATACTACTCAGCAATAAACAAGCAACAAGCTATTGATTACAAACAATTATGATGAATCTTCGGGGAATTATTATGAGTGAAAAAAGTCAATGCCAAAAGGTTACATATGTATGATTACATTTGTGTAACATTTTGAAATGACAAATGTTACAGATAGAGAAGGGATTACTGGTTGTCCAGGGTTAAGAATGGGATGGGGTGGAGGGAGGTGGTTATTAAGGCACAATATGAAGGATCCTCATGGTGATGGACTGGCCGGTATCTTGACGTTAGTGATGGATACACACACACACCCACTCACAAACACACACATCCACCACAAATGATACAAGTAAATTGGAGAAATCTGGATAAGATCGGTGAGCTGTGTCATGTCAGTAGCCTGGTTATGATATTGTACTAGTGTTTTTAATATGTTGTTATATTAGTCTGTTCTCATGCTGCTGATAAAGACATACCTGAGACTGGGTAATTTATAAAGGAAAAGAGGTTTAATGGGCTTACAGTTTCATGGGGCTGAGGAGGCCTCACAATCGTGGCGGAAGGTGAAAGTCACGTCTTACATGGTGGCAGATAAGAGAGAAATGAGAACAAAGTGAAAGGGGTTTCCCCTTATAAAACCATCAGACCTTGTGAGACTTATTCACTACCATGAGAACAGTATGGGGGAAACTGCCCCCATGATTCAATTATCTCCCACTGGGTCACTCCCACAACACGTTGGAATTATGGGAGCTGCAATTCAAGATGAGATTTGGGTGGGGACACAGCCAGATCCGTATCAGTTACCACTGGGGGTAACTGGATAAATGGTACACACAATTGCATATGAATTTATAATTACCTCAATAACAAATTCTAATTAAAAAACTATTAAGTCCTTCACTCAAAAATTTCAAAAATAAATTTATCATAGCTTTGACTTGCCTACAAAAACCCCAAGCCACACAAACCTACATAACTGCATGATTCTAGTCTTACAGATCAAAAACATATTGAACATTATATTGTTCAGGATATAAGGTCATAAAGACAAAAAACGTGGGAGAATGAAACACAGAATTCAGATTAGCATTTCTCTGGGTTAGGAAGAGAGGGGATCAGATCAAGGAGGTCATGCTTAATGGTCATGCTTTCATTCCTAAACTGGATGGTGGGATACACAAATGTTCCCTTTATTGTTATTCTTTGCACAGCAGACATGTTTTATAAATATCTTTTGTACCTACTCAGTATTTAATGAAACCTTGTAGAAAGTCTTTGGTGTGTGTTGGTGTATATGTTGTGTGTGTATTTGTGTTCAGCAATGTGTTTCCACCTCCTGAGCCTGGCAAGCTCTTTCTTGCCACAGGACCTTCACACTTGCTATAACCTCTTCTGAGAACTCTCCTTCTTTGGCTCTTCAAAGATTGTGGTCCCACCTCAGCCCAGGCAAGTGAAGTGAAGAGACTTTCAGATCAGTGCATATGCATCCTGAACCGTCTTGTTTGTTGATTCGTGTATCTGCCTCTTCTGACTAGAATGTAAGCTCCCTGACATCAGAGAGCTCCTCTAGCTTATTCACCCAGCACTTATACATGGGTTGGCAGACTGAACAAATCCATATTTGTGCATATGAATTTAGGGTCTAAAAAAACATGCCAATTGAAAGTGTTGGCTTCCTAAGAATTTGTTTGGGCTACTGACTATTTTATTCTTTAATAGTATCATGGTAAACTGGGGATTAAATTGCTTTTGCAATCGAAGGCTTCTGAGTGAAGGGAGTTATGTAGAATAACAGGGGGCATGTCTTTGAAGGACACAGGTAACAGCAAAGAACAAGTTTAAAAGAGTTAAACACATTCCAGCTAAAGAGGGAATAAGTTTAAATTGGGTCATTTCCCCTGGAGATTATTGCAATTTTAAGAGTAATGCTGCTTCCAAGAATGTTAGCTTTACTCTTGGTGACCATGGATATAACAGTGTGTAGGTCCATCATTAATCACGATAAGGCATTACAGATCTGGGTCCTATTACCCTAGGTTTGTTTGTAAAATGGATTTCTTTGCAGGCGGCACTGACGTGTGACCATGTGATATTTGGATTGTGCTTCAGAGCAGGGGATGGCTTGGCAAAGGCCTTTGTGGTTTATAACCTATTTTATTCTCTACAATTGAATTTTGAATTTTGAAGTCCAATCAATTTGAGTTCTTTACAAGTATAATTTGGTTACCCGGGGAATGGTTTGAATTTAAGTTTCATGGAAGTAAGTTTGCATGCATTTTAGGCTTTTTAAATTAATTCTCATTGGAAATATTTCATTATTCTGAAATGTTTGGTGATAGCAATTGTGAGGTTACAACTGCTTGTTCATAAATAGGGTTATTATTGTGTTTCCTCATGCCTTGATTGATATATGATGAAGAAGACACACCTGTAGCATAATGCTCTTTTCTTGGTGGTGATTTCAAGTACAATCGCCATGGAATATAAAACCAGCATACAGAAGTAGAGAATTTAGTTCATGTCTTTCTGTGTAATTGATTTGAATACATTGAGCCAGGTTACATGCTTCTGGGGAATTAGAGGATCAGCAATTTACAAATGTTGCCATTATAATCAGATCTGAAAAAGAAATGATGGGAACTGCTGGGTGGTGTGAGGCAATGGGAAATGTATCTTTTGACAGGAACCCCAAAGCCTAGGATTTTCTGTAGCATGAAATGGAGTGAGTGTGCTGGGCTAGGTGGAAAGCTACCATTTCTGCAATCAAAATTATAAAAAGAAATTATAATAACTGCCACTTATTAAGCATTAACTGTGCACCAAGCACCTTGTTAAGACTTTATCTGCATTATTGCATTTAATCTCATAAAAAGCCTATGCAGTAGGTTGTGCTAGGTTGTTGATTGTTCACCTGGCATCACCACCACTTGTCATCAGGTGTCCCTTGCTTTGTGGAAGAGGAGATGAGACCTACATTTCCCAGAATGCCTTTGTCATATGGCTCCTGGTTTGAGTCTGCCAAGAGAAGTGCATAGGGAAGGTTTGGAAAGTAGAAAAGGCGGCAAAGCTGTGATTCTCCAGAATTAGTTGCAGGTAGGTAAATAAATAGGCAGACAGGAGGTTAAGCACCTTCCACTTGAGCTTCTTGAGATTCACCTGCTTCGTTGCTGCAGCCTGAGAAGGCCAGCAGAGCTTCCCAGGGGTTTTGGGTAAGACCTTGGGAAATGCCTGCTGTACTGGTGTCCTTGGGTGCTCAGCGGTGGCTTCCCCAGCGATTCTTTCCTAGGTCTTCTAACAGCTGTAGAAGCTTCAATTTCCCTTCATTAAAGCCCTTCCTACTTGGACTATGTGGAATTGGCTTCTGTGTTTCTGGGTATTATTCTTCTTTCCTGTGTAAACGAGTGAACTGAGGTTTAGAGAGGTGAATTGACCAAAAAAATGGCAGAGTGGGATTTACACCCAGACCGTAATCACAAACCCTCACCATTTCTGAAAAAGCACCTGGAGATCCAGGTGCATGAACAGTGCTCACAGCCTCATACATGCAATGTTTGCTCGATCCCAGAACTATAGCCCCACGTTAATTGTTACCGTGGGCATCCCTCTCAGAGACAGGGTTTTCCATTTGTTGGTCCACTTAGACTGCATGGTCACTGGTCAACTGTGGTTGCTCTTCCTTGTTGGAAACCCAGATAGCCTCTGGAAATTAGTTAACTTGTGGATGAAAACAAGAAATATATATTCATACCTTGCCTTGCTCATACGAATTGCTATTGTAGATGACAGATTCTTGCATCAGTGATTTTAGAGACAACTAAAATTGTTCATAATAGGTGTCCACTTGAAGGTTACATAACGGGATATTAACACTGCTTACATCAGAGAAGAGGTCGTGGGTGGGGACTGGTACTATAATTTATCATCTTTTTATTGTATGTTTCAGTTGTTATAATCAAACACGTGTTACTTTTGTAATTTGAAAGACATGCTGTAAGCAAACTGAATATAAAATCAAAAGACATGCTCAGTTAGATACTAGGGCGTGTGGCATGATGTATGTGATGGTGACACCAAGTTGACAACAGACATCTATAACGTCACATAATGCACTTTAAGTGATGGCACAGAACTTGTATATGGTAGCAAGCAGAGCAGCAGTGGTTCTCAAATCTTTGTCCAGTTGGAAGAACCACTTTTAAATAACATTTCACATGGAACCCCAATAAAACTGATAAGAGGGGAGCTACTCTGAATAAAACTACAGTAATCCCTGGAGCCTCAGAGCCCCACAGACTAGTATTTTTGTTTCAACCCCACGTTCTTCCATTAGCCTTAGAAATGCCACTGTAGAACCTTGCTGCCGTGAAGACGACATAATGACAACATAAATGGCAACAAGAAATCAGCTCTCCTGCTGATTGATTACTTGTGTTCTCTCATTAGTGCTCCTTCTCTTTGTAGGGTAGGCCATGGGAATGAGCCCTTGATGCTTCTCCACAATCATGAGTAAAAGTCAGGCTTCTCCATGGGGCAGAACTAGCTTGGACACTAGCCTGATGAGCAAATATCTCAGAAACTACATGGCGTGGGACAGAGGTCCCAGTGAGCATTGTTACCCTGAGGCCTGGAGTCAGAAAGCCCCGTGGGATGGGAAGAAGAGGGAGTGTGTTTTCAACTCGAGATGTTCTAAAACCCCAAGTCACCTCAGATTGGCAGCCTGACACAGACAGGCTTGGAACAAAGAACAAGGATTGAGGGATGGTTGAGGCAGAGGGAAGGGGTTTGGATCAATGCCTCCATGGTGAACTGTGAGGCTCTTGCATATTGGGAGCTCTCTGAAGGCAGCAGTGTCTCCAGCATCACACCAAGAGCACCTGAGGCTAGGCTTGTGTCTCCACCCTCTTCCTTCTAAGTGAGGGAAGTTTGGTTTCCTGTGTGTCCCCCAACAATGCCCAGCATAGGGATTGATGCAGAAGGTGGTGTTGTCTGAATGTAATCAAGTGACACTGCTTCTCTGTCTTAGCTGTTTTATACTCTGCTATCACAAAATGCCACAGAGCATGGATGGATCTGGAGGCCATTCTCCTTAGCAAACTAACACAGGAACAGAAAACAAAATACTGCATGTTCTCACTTATAAGTGGGAGCTAAATGATGAGAACTCATGGGCATAAAAAGGGGAACAATAGACACTGGGATCTTCTACTTGAGGGTGGAGGGTAGGAGGAGAGAGATGGTCAGAAAAATTAACTATTGGGTACTAAGTTTAGTACCCAAGTGATGAAATAATCTGTATACCAAACCCTTTTGACACAAGTTTACCTATACAACAAACCTGCAAATATACCCTGAACCTAAAGTAAAGTTAAAACCCCCACAGACTGCATGATTTATAAAGAAGAGAAATGTATTTTCTCACAGCTCTTGAGGCTGGGAAGTCCAAGATCAAGGTTCCAGCAGGTTCAGTTGTCTGGTGAGGGCCTGGTCTCTGCTTCCAAGATGGCGCCTGGAATGCTGCAACCTCCAGAAGAGAGAGATGCTGTGTCCTCACATGGCAGAAGGCAGAGGTCAAGAGGAGCAAATTCCATCCATCAAACCCTTTTATAGGGGCACTTAATTCCATTCATGAGGGCTCCACCCTCAAGGCTTAATCACCCCCGAAGGCCCCACCTATTAATATTGTTACATTGGTGATTAGTTCCAATGTCTGGATAATGGAGAGGACACATTCAAACCACAGGATTTCCTCTCTGCTCAACATGAACCCAGTGTCCCCATCTAAGGTTGGGCTTGGATCCTGGATCCCTGTTTTCAATTCTCAGGGCCTCTGGACACTGTTCTGGTGACATAATGGCTCAAAAATATCTTGAATCTTAAAACCCATAGTCTGTGTCGAGGGACTCACTTACCACTCTAGAGCTCAGCTATGCTCTGGGAAATACAGCAGAAGGGGATGGCATCTGGGAGGACCATGCAGGATGGGGAGGACATGGACAGGGAGAGGAAGGGAGGGGCAGTGAACATGGCAAATTTGGCTTGTGAACATGGGGCCATCTCTTGGCCAATTTCGAGGAGCTGGTGGTGACTAGGTGGTTTAAGTTTTAGACTAGTCATGGTACAGGTATTTATTGTCAGATCTGAGCTGAATCAGATCTGAGCTGAATCAACAGAGTATCTCCAACAGGCCTGAGCACTCACACTCATTCCTCCTTCTCTTTCTTCCTCCTCCTCTTCCTCCTCCTCATCATCATACTGGCCTGAGTTTGCCAGATAAAGAGAACCAATAGCATATGTTTATGTATAATATATACCTTATCACGTAAATATATATGTCATTATATGATAAGGAATTGGCTAACATGGTTATGAAGGCTGAGAGGTCCCATGATCTTCAGTTGACAAGCTGGAGACCCAGGAGAGTTGATAGTGTAGTTTTGGCCTGAGTCCAAAGGTCAGAGACTATTGAGTGCCATTGAGGGCCCATGTCCTTGAGACTATCAGCAAGGGGAAAGGCAGCTTTTCTGTAGGAGGAAAAGAAGATAGCAGAGAGGAAAAACCACAGAGAGGCAGTCAGGAGAGCTGATGGTTAATTTCCAGCCTGAATCTTACGGCAGCAGAGAAGACCAGTGTCCCAGCCTGAAGACAGTAGGGCAGAGAAAGTGTGAATTCTCCTTTACTCAACCTTTTTGTCCTATTCAGGCCTCCAACAGATTGGATGAGGCCCACCACATTGGAGAGGCAATCTGCTTTACTCAGTTTACTGATTTGAATGTTAATCTCATCCAGGAACTTCTTCATAGGCACACCCAGAATAACATTTAACAAAATATCTGGGCACCTAGTGGCCCAGTCAAAATGACATACAATTAAGCAATTATTATTATTATCATCATCATTAAATATCTACTTAGTAGCAGATCAAGCACAGTTGGCCTTGGTGAGACTTTTTTTTTTTTTTTTTTTTTAAATTTTAGTTGCCATGGAAA
>NW_012117376.1:5846100-5856853 GCF_000951035.1 Colobus angolensis palliatus
TTTTTTTTTTTTTTTTTTTTTAAATTTTAGTTGCCATGGAAAGCCTCGATGATGTGATCTGATTTACACTGTAGAAGGACAACTCTGGCAGCTGTATGTGAGGTAGGGAGACCTGTTAGGAGGCTGTTGCAGTAGGCTAGATGGACAATAATGGGGCTTTGACTAGGGGTTTTGGAGGTAAATCTGACAGGTCATTTGGAGAAGATTTGAGGAGGAGCAGATTTACGAGGATAGTTGGTAGTAAAATCAAGAGTTATGTGCCAACGTTATGTTTGATCTGCCTGTTAGATACCCAAGTGAAGACTGGAATTGACAGTTGGATAGATGGGTCTGAAGCTCAGAGAAAAAGATGTGCCTGGGGACAGACACACAAGACCCATCAGGCCGGGTGCTCTGGCTCACGCCTGTAATCCCAGCATTTTGGGACGCTGAGGTGGGTGGATCATTTGAGGTCAGGAGCTCAAGACTAGCCTGGCCAACATGGTGAAACTCTGCCTCTACCAAAAATACTAAAATTAGCTGGCCACAGTGGTGGGTGCATGTAGTCCCAGCTACTCAGGAGACTGAGGCAGGAGAATTGCTTGAACCCGGGAGGTGGAGGTTGCAGTGAGCAGAGACTGTGCCACTGCACTACAGCCTGGGTAACAGAGCAAGACTCTGTCTCAAAAAAAAAAAAAAAAAAAGTCATCAGCATGTGGAGAGTACTTAGGGCCATGGGGCTACATGAAATATTTCAGTCAGCTTTCACTAGGTCATGCTGCACTAACAAATGACCCCCAAATTCCACAAGTGCCAGTGGCTTACAAACAACACCTGTTTATATTACTCTTACTTTACCTATTATCTGCAAGTCAGATCCCAGGTCTGCTCCTCATGTCTTTTCATTCTGGTAGCTGGGCTGAAGGAGGAGCCCTTGTCTAGAGCACACGGTTCATGGGGCAGAGGAAAAGGAGTAAAGGCAGAGCAATGTGACCCTAGAAACTTCTGTTCAGATGTGGCATGCATCACTTCTGTGCACACCCCCTTAGCTCAAGCCTGATGTTCCATGGCCACGCCTGATGTCAGTGGGTGGGAAGAGATATCCCGTCCTGCAGGGAGGCCCTGTGAGTCACACGCAACAGGCAAGGAGGCAGTGAAGAGTTTGTTTAATCAGGACAAATGGCTGACTACTCTGTACATTTCCCTCTCCCACAACATTCACATCTTCATCCTCAAACACCATGCCCTGCAGTACATAGATCAGCTGTTTGGTGCAGCAGCTCACACCTGTAATCCCAGCACTTCGGGAGGCTGGGATTTGCCTTGCACAGGTGGGACCTATATGCTCTCAAATAAGTGGCCCTCATGGTGTACATGTGTCCCCAGCACAGGGTGTATGAACTTTCCTGATGACTTCGGAGGCTGAGCACATGTTCCTCCCATGTAGCCTGTCACCCTGTATGTGTGACACATTTTAACATATCCATCCCCTCTCTGCATGCACCACACTTAACGGAAGGAAGATCCTCAGGCTGCTTCTGAAGATCCGATTTTGGGACTTTGGAGGTTTTCTGCTGCCCTGATCTTGAGATTTTCCCCCTGATCTCTAGAACTCACTACCACTGGAAGTTCTAGTGGGGGAAGGGACAGGAAGGGAAGGACAGACACCCCAGATGGAGGAGATAAAAAAAAAACCACCTGCAATAAATCCCTGAGGAGTAGGGAGGAAATGCTAGTCTGCCACCAGGAAAACAATGAAGAGGTAGCAACAAATGTGTGCAGGTGCTATTGAGACCCACAGCCTTGAGTGTGGACAATGAGGCCATGGGCAAGGGGGAGGGCAGCTGTTTTGTGGGAGGGAAAGATGGTGGCAGGGAGAAGAAGCCACAGAGAGGGAGTCAGCGAAGGTGGGCAGAGACATGGTGACCGAGCAGAGCCACAGACACACAGAGAAACAGGCATAGCAATGCTGATGCAGGGGCCAAGGTCCTTGGCCACCTGAAGATTCACTGAAAAATCAGTTCACAAAAGACAGATTAATAGGAGAAAAGGCATACACATTTATTGAGTGTGTATACACGAGAGGCTTCAGAATGAAGGCCTAAAGATACAGGAGAAAATGTCCACTTTTGTGCTTGGGTTCAACAAAGTAGGAATCGTCGTGTAGAGATATGATTGGACAAAAAGACTGGGATCAAATGCTAGTAGACTGAGAGGGGAAACCCAGCAGGGCCTGTCTGCTTAGATTCTTCTTGGCATCTGTGAGCATGCATTCCTTCCTTCTGGGCAGAGGGCAGGACCTTCTCTGGAATGGGAGTCTTATAACCTACAGTCAAACAAGGTAGATCAGATAATTTCTTTTTCTTTTTCTTTTCCTTTTTTTTGAGACAAGGTCTTCGTCTGTCACCCAGGCTGGAGTGCAGTGACTCAGTCACGGTTCACTGCAGCCTTGACCTCCTGGGCTCAAGTGATCCTCCCATCTCAGCCGAGTAGCTGAGACCACAGGAGCACACCACCATGCCTGCCTAATTTCTTTCTTTCTTTCTTTTTTTTTTATAGACAAGGTCTCACTGTGTTACCTAGGCTGGTCTCAAACTGCTGGGCTCAAGTGATTCTCCTGCTTCAGCGTTCCAAAATGCTGGGATTACAGGTGTGAGGCAGCACCCCAGGCTAGATAATTTTTTTATGGCCAGTTTTTACACAGAAAGGCAGAGGGAAAGTTAGAGTAATATTTTTAGGTTTTATGGCTGGCTTTGGGTAAAGGAGGTTCTGGTTTCTATGACCCGCCTCAGGGAAGAGAGATTCTAGTTTGCACGGCTAACCTCAGGGGAGAATGAGACTGAAACAAGAGGGCAAAAGAAGGTCAGAGAAGAACTTCTGCTTCTGAGGCTGCTTCTGAGGCCTTCCTTTTGGGGTGTTGCTTTCTGAGCCCCAACACTGACAAGGCACAGAGACAGTGATGAGGTGAGATAGAGGTGCAGAGAAATGGGGGTGTTCCAGGGAGCACAAGAAAGAGGCAGGTAGAGCCGGCCAGAGGCAGGGCTGAGGAAATGAGAGAGCTGTTCTTCCTGTTTGCCTTTATCCAGGCGGTTGGGGGGCCCTGGCAGATGCTACGAGGGATTGCCCTGGGCAGGTGCCAGGCAGTGGGTATCAGTAGGAAAAGCTCAGTCAACAAGTGTGGCTATGTGCCCATCAGTCCATTCAGTCAACAAGGGCCAGTGAGCAAATATCCGCTAGCAACTCAAACAACCTGAGAAACACGGATGCATCGCTCTTGGAGTGCCAGGCATGGTGCTGGGCGCTGGGGAAGGGAAAGAGAGAGAAGAGGAAGGCTCAGACTCTAATAGGGCAGGCGAACACATCATCAGGGAGAAAATACTGCTGTTTAGTGTTTGCTGGATGAGTACTGAGCCTGGTGGGTCAGCATGGACACCTGCCTGAGGCCTCACAGCACCCCAGGAGGTAGGCATCAGTATCCCCATTTCACAGAGGAAGAAACTGAGCCTCAGAAAGGTTAAGCAATGAGTGCTGGGCAGAACTAGATCTGTCTCCCAGCTCTGGGAGTGCTGGGCAGAACTAGATCTGTCTCCCAGCTCTGGGAGTGCTGGGCAGAACTAGAAATGGGCATCCATTTCTCTCATCAGCTTTGATATTGTAAACACAACTTTATGGGTTTTCTTTTTAAGGAACTTGGATTTTATCTTCTATATCTCCTTTGAGTCCTTTTCAGAGGCCTCCTTTTCTGTTTCTAAAAACCTTTTCTCTCCAGCTGCTTCCCCCAAGCCTGCTGCCCCAGCAGGTAGGGTTTGATGTTTGCCCTCAGGTATTGTTATCCTCGACCTTCTTGTGTTGACAACACAAGCCTAGACACCTGAAAGCTGTTGTGTATTGATCCTGCCAGGTCCTTATCAGTCCTGGGCGCTGCCGACGGAGACCTCACAGAACTGGAGCTTGGGCAGTTGGTCCAGACTCTGCCTGATAGGGCTTTGCTTTTTCTTTTTTGGTAAAACATACAGATTTCCTAAGTTTCTCTTCTCTTAACCTGGCATTTAAAATCCGGGATAATCTGATGTTAAATGAGTTTTCTAGCACTGCCTCCCACAAACCCTCCTTAAGGTCCATATGCCTTGGGATCTTCATGCTCCTTCATATTTTATTTCTTTTTATTAAAAAGTTGATGTATGTATATATTGCTTGGTCGATTGGTTGAGGTATATCCCAATTCTTTTGCTTACCTTTTCCATATTCCTCATGTCTATGTCCTGTTCATCCCACAAATGTCACCTCTCCCAAGGAGTCCTCCCTGATTTTCCTAGTTAGCACTAGTCATTCCTTCTGGGATGCAGGGCTCTTTGCTTTTCTCTCTATGGGACTAATTACTGCCCTGGGTGTGTGCTTCTGCTCATCTCTCACACCAGGTTCTGAGTGCCATCTCCTTGTTGACAAGGGCTGTATCGTGTTTATCAGTCTCCAGCATGGCAAGCCATGGCACACAGTGGGAAATAATCCAAAAGAATTGCATTTAATCAAACGTCATTTTCCATGGACTTTTTCTCCTTTCAGTTTGCCTTAGGATGTTGATGCTTATGCCCTTTGCAGCTTGTCTGCGAGTTCTTTGCCATTCAGTGTGGTCCACAGAGGAGCAGCAGCAAGCACTAGGGAGTGCAATAGAAATGAAAAATCTCAGGCGTCACCCTGGGCTACCAAATTGGAATCTTATTTTAACGGGATGTCCAGTTGATTTCTATGGGTACTGGTCTAACTTACTTGCTGGGGGCTGGAATGAGGGAGGTGAGGACAGGACTGACATGTACAACTGTGCAGGCTATACACTGCACAAATGTGCCTGGCTGACGGACTAAGTTGGGGCTCCATTTGCCCAGCTGTTCAGGTGGGCTGTCAATCCAGAGGGGATGCCTTCTAAAAACATGCCTTGGTTCCACATAGGCTACATGTGTGGGGAGGGGTGGGGTTACTGTCATGGATTTATCCCTTGTTGGTTTCTAACTTCATGGTCCCTGACAACAACCTGAAAAACATGTCTATTTTGTGTTCCAGCCCTTCTGGCCTTTTGGTCTTTCAGTTCCTCAAATATGTCATGTTTCTTTCCTCCATAAGGCTTTAACAGCTTCTTTCCTCTGTACTCTGTCTTCCTGTCTTTCTTCCTCTCCTGCCTCCCCCTCTACCCTCAATCCATCATTACCTCCTGTTTAAATCCTTTGAGTCTCAGTTTAAATGTCACTTCCTCAGGAATGCTTTCTCTCCTTCTCCAGATTACATCAGATCCCCAGGGCTGTTGGCTGTCGGAGCTCCCTGGACCCCTTCATGGCATTTATCTCCATTTATAATTATATAACTAATTGCATAATTAGCAGTTTCATGCCTGTCTCCTCCCTCTCTTTGTTGCAAATGCCTCAAGAACTCTAGCCCCAGCTCCTGATTCACTAATTTACCTTAAGGTGCTTAAATAATATTTGTTCAATGGATGCATAAGAATATAAATACACTAGCCAGAGAAACAACAGAAGAAGACACTAGCCAGGACCTGCCTGGGTCAATGTCTTCTTCCTTTCCTATCATGAAAAGTTCTATCCCTCCCACCTTGAGCTTGGGCCCTGGTCACACTGGTATGTTAACCCATTCTGCAGGACTTCTGATGTACCTGGAAGCTGTGTGTTCTTAAAGTGAACAAAGAGATTTTCTGGCCAAAACCTGCTCCTGATGTAAACCCAGTACAGTTTTCCTTATGCCTTCATCTGGCATGGTTCGTCCTTGTGCCTTGCTTAATTTCACCAGAGAGCTAGCCAGGATATTAACCATCTTACTTCCCCACCTTGTGTTTTGTGTGAGGGAGCACAGAATTTGATATTAGATTTGACTGTAGCCACTAACCACGTGACTTACGTAAGTTGCTTCTTTTTTTTTTTTTTTTTCCATCTATATAAAGAGAAATGTGGCTAGATAAGAGAGGGCAACTATATGGTACACAGGCTATATCATTCCTGTTCCTGCACCCATGGCAGACATTATTAATTGATCATTGAATTCTTTCTTGCTGAATCTGGACAGAACCTTAGAATTCTTCCTAAGGCAGTGCTCCAAGCAGCCACTAGCAGTTGATCAGCGTTGGCACTGAGGTAGAAGTTTGCTGTCCGAACAACAGGTGTTCCCGAAGGTTCCCTCTTGCTCTGGTATGTAAAGATTTTGTTTCCTCTGCTGTTCTCCCCAGCCTCTCTAAGGAAACCTTGTCAGCGCTCAGTGCTCTCAAAAACCTCCAACCTCTTACACCCTCTATTACAACCATGGGATTGCCAAGCATTTTTGACATTCCTCTTCTTTCCTGTGTATTGTGGAAGAGCGCTCCCTGAAATGTGTGCAGGTCAGTCTCAGAGGTCCCCAAAGTGATCAGAATTTCAATTCATTTGAGCATGCATTGAGCAGTAAACCTGTACTTTAATATTTAAAGTAAATGACTTGAGCCCACTCCTTCCCAGTGGTTTTAATGCCTTCCCCAAGGTTTCAGCAAATTCCTGGGATGGTTTTTGTTCTTATGCTTACCTTTCCCTTCTGATTTGCTTTCTCGACTTCTGAGTCATCTGCTTGCCAGCTCCACTCCTCTGCTGTCCCCTGCGCATTGTCCCTGCAAGACGAGGTTTCTTTGCCTTTATTCCTCTTGAGCATTGCCACAGCAATGTCGATCGCTAGCCTTTGCCTGAAGGTTTGGGGTGCTGTGGGGAGAGGGGCAGGACTATGTGTGTGTGTGTGTGTGTCTGTGTGTGTGTGTGTGTGTGACAGCATAGAATAGCACAGGAATAGCACATAGAATAGCACAGCATAAAATAGCAGGAAACACTTTAAACCTAGATTTTTGACATCTGTTTCTGCAGGTTCCTCAGCCCACACTGTCCCAGAGATGTCCCACCAAACACTTTTCGTCTTTAGACCCTAAGCCTTCTTGCTGGGTCCACCCTCCCTATGCAGCTTCTCACATACTCCTCACGTCCCTTTGTTTTCTCAAGAAATGATACCTTCCCACCGGGGCTGTCCAGAAGAATGGAAATATTTCTCATTTTTTCCTTTTTTTTTGTTTTTTTGGAAACCTTTCTTCATCTTACCATGCAGTGTGGTGCTTCCTTCGTATGACTGCCCTTTCTAGATTATGCCTAGGAGAGCATCACATTTCATCCCAAAGAGGCGCTGCACCGTATTTTCCTAAATAAATAGCCATCTCCTCTGATAGGAATTTTCCTATTCCCCTAGCACGTACAAGCAACTACAGTCAGTTCTTATTTTGAAGGGCAATCATTGTTTCTTTCTGATATCCATGATGAATAAGCTGCATCCTTAACCTCAAAGTGTTCACGGCTGGATGGTGGATATAGAAAAGTAAACCATCAGTTACCTTATGAGGTGAGCAGTGTGCAGGAGAGAGGACTAAGTAAGATAAATGGGGGCCCTGGGGAACACACGGTGGGAGCAGTGGGGCAGAGCCCACTTAAGCTTCTCAGAGGACGTGCACCAGAGGAGAGTCAGAAAGGCTAAGTAGGAGGTAGAGGTTAGACTGGAAACAGTGGTAGAGAAGAGAAAGGCACTCCAGGCAAAGGAGACTGCATGTGCAAAGGCATGAAGTCTTGAAAGAGGATCGTGAAGTCCACAGCACAGTTTCCCTCCCGTGCAAAGAGTAAGGTTAGAGATGAAGTTAGAGACATAGGCAGAGACCAGGTCTCAGGACTTTAGCTAGCTCTCTTACAGGCATTAACCTGGGGAGTAATGGGGCTGCTCTAGGAAGACCTCTGGGCAGCTGCTGGTATGGAAACTGATTGGGACAGAGACAGAGTGTTGATGGGAGCCCAGAGATTTACTTTTTGCCAGCCTCTGGAAGAGGGAATAAGAACGTGACCAAGAGCAGGGGCAGTTCTGATGGAGGCAAAACTGGATCTGAGGGACATTTAGGTAGAGCAGGTTACACAGGATGAATGGAGGCTGGTTGTGGGGGTGAGGGCCTGAGGGACTCTTGGGATTAATTTATTGATTGAACATTTATTGAGATACATTTATTAGGGCCTTCTTAGGAATTCCAGATCTCCTGACGAGGGGTGGAATTCTCCCATAGCCTCTGATTCCACTAACAGCTTTGAGGACCTCCTACACCCACACTTTGATGGACAACCTGGGGAACAAGGTTACCTCCCTGCTATCAGCTGGACCTCCGGTGTGTTGGATGCTGCATTCAGCCAAGGAAAAGGTGATGTTCTGTTTTATGGTAGATGAAGAAGGTCTTCAGATCTGGGAGTGTGTGTGTGTGTGTGTGTGTGTGTGTGTGTGTGTGTGTGAGTGCTGGGTTGGCAGGTCAATGAAAATTTTAGAATCATGGCTCTACTGGTAAACCCAATCCAAACAAAACTGGTTAGAAGACAATTTCACAGGGAAGCTGGGAGTCACTGTTCCCTTGTGGAGTGCGGCTGGCAGTCTGAAAGCAGCTGAAATAGGGATTCATGGAATGAAATTTGACTCTGGTTTGGGATTTCAGATTCAAATGGGTCTAGGATGCAGAGGGCAGGCATTGCGTCTGCACATCTCATCACAGGCTCTGCTTTTAGGACTCTGCTCCTCCCTCCTAGGAAGGGGATAGGAAGGAGCCATAGGTCCCTTCAGATCCCCCACTTTCCCCATAGCCAGCCAAAAGGGTGGAGTTTGAAGCTAGAGGAGATTGGTTTGTGCTCTAGGCTTGACAGCTTGGTTAAGACTCAACCATTCTGAGTATTTTAATTAAGATTCTTTTATTTGCAAGTATCAGAGACCAAGTTGGCTTAAACAAAAATAGAGAATTTTGGGCAGGCATGGTGGCTCATGCCTGTAATCCCAGCACTTTGGGAGGCCAAGGTGGGTGGATCATGAGGTCGGGGGTTTGAGATCAGCCTGACCAACATGGTGAAACCCCGTCCCTACTTAAAAAAAAAAAAAAAACAAAAATTAGCTGGGCGTGGTAGCGTGTGCCTGTAATCTCAGCTACTCAGGAGGCTGAGGCAGGAGAATTGCTTAAATCTGGGAGGCGGAGGTTGCAGTGAGCTGAGATTGTGCCACGGCACTCCAGCCTGGGTGACAAAGCGAGACTCTGTCCCCAAAAATAAATAAATAAGTAAAACAAAAATAAAGAATTTTTTTTTTTTTTTTTAACAGGGAGGCAGAGGCCATCACAGGAAAGCAGTAGCTCTCACAAGGGACTGGGAGGCCACGAAGAATCAGAGCAGTCACCCCATCTCAGTCTCACTCTCCCTGGAGCCAGACAGTCTTTCATGTTTGGGTTTCTCTGGGCCTGTGCTTAATCTTCTTTCTTTCTCTCTCTTGTTTTTGTTAGTTTACTTGATTATTTTATTTTTTCAAAAATTTTTATTTATTTGTTTTTTTTGAGACAGGGTCTCACTCTGTCGCCTAGGCTGGAGTGCAGTGGTGTGATATCGGCTCACTGCACTCTCTGCCACCTCGGCTGAAGTGATTCTTGTGTCTCAAGCTCCCCAGTAGCTGGGATTACAGGTATGCACCACCACGCTCGGCTAATTTTTGTATTTTTGGTAGAGACGGGGTTTCACCATTTTGGCCAGGCTGGTCTCGAACTCCTGACCTCAGATGATCCACCTGCCTTGGCCTCCCAAAGTGTTGGGATTACAGGCGTGAGCCACCGAGCCCAGCCCAGATACGTGTATTTTTATACACACATACTTAGAGACTATCAGGGGATGCAGTCTGAGCTGCTCTAAAGGACTGTGGTCGTGAACAGCATGGGGAACCTTACACCCACTTTGGGATCTAGAAGAAGACAATGTGACACCTGTGAGCTGGTCCTGAGACCAGAGCCTCTGTTTCAGACTCAGAACGAGAGAGTCTGGGAACGGCGTCTGCTGCTAGTGGGATTGCTCAGGAAGCCCACCAGCATTCCATCCATCTGCGGTGAAGAAATGTGGGTTTATTTATGATTCATCAGTGGGAATCTGTCTGGGGAGAAAGCATTTGAGCTCTCCCCTGCTCAGAGCTAAATGCAGCAAGCCATCCACCCCACATTGTCCCTCAGTCCCTCCCACAGCAGCCTCATGCAGGGGGGCCACAGGGCGGGCACTGTCATCCACCAGGAGCTATGGAGCACCCTGGTTGCAACTGTGAGGGACAGTGCACCCCGCAGAGGGATGCCACCCAGAAGGCAGAGAAAGGAATGCCTGGAGTCAGGAGTCTGGGAGAATGTCATGTCTATGCTAGCTTGAAGGTTTTTCTTCAGGGCTACACCTGCATCACCTTTGTATTGTCAGTGTAAAGTTTCACTCTGGGAAAACATTTGCAAATATTTAAGAAGTGAATGAATGCACAAGAAACACTCAATGATGTGGGAAGGAGGAAAAAGCCAGGCAGATTCTGTTTCTATGGCTTAGCTCTGAGTTGAGTCTGATTCTTGTTGCCTTTAGAAAAAGTCCTTGCCTCCCTTCAGCCGCTGCACTCTGGGCAGGACTGGTTCAGATGGCTCCATTTATCTATCTACAGGAGTAACTGCAGATGATGGGATCCCAGTGGATGGACTCCCAGAGTGAAGGAGGACTTGGTGGGGTCTCAGTCTGGGTAGACCCAGGCAGGCCATGCGGGGACTCAAATCCACTGATCTAGAATTTAAAGCAGATATTTCACTTCTGAGGCAAGACTGAGGCCACTGCAGAAGTGGGCATAAGGCCAGAGCAGGGCAGACAGCCAGGCTGGATTGAGGCTGTGTTCCCTCGGGCATGGGCTAAAC
>NW_012117376.1:5856909-5925652 GCF_000951035.1 Colobus angolensis palliatus
TCTTTCTTTCTTTCTTCTTTCTTTTTCAGAGACAGAGCCTTGCTTTGTCACCTATGCTGGTGTGCTGTGGTACGATCATGATTCACTGGATCCTTGACCTCCTGGCCTGAAGTGATCCTCCCACTTTAGCTACCAAAGTGCTGGGATTACAGGCATGAGCCACCATGTCCGGCCAGTGATTTCTTTTGAATGGTTTGTGTGCTGTTTGAGCAAGATTTTACTGGGCCCATAATCAAAGAGATTTTCTTCCCCCAAATCACATAGCAGTAAATGGGGGAAGAATAGATTCAAATCCATCCTGTTGGATTCCACCACATTCCATTGTCTTCTGTGTTAGTGGGAGAGGCTTTCCCCCTACTCTCGATGTTTCTTTGGTGAAGGTGGCTTAATTAGTGTAACTCTGAGTCCTTTTCTACCCCATTTGTTTTTGCTACCCTGGGGAGATAGAATGACTTATTATCTGATTGGCAAATTTAAGAAGAATAAGTCATGTCTCTGTGGTACCTTGTCTTCCTTGGGAGTGATCTGACCTGAATGAGACCATGAGGGCTCTACTGTGCTGTGTGTCTTGACTGGGCAGGGCTCCTGCAAAGAAGTCTGCCCTATTCTCTGTGTGTATAAGGCAATTAAACCTGGAATTCACTCTCCTGACTGTCATCACTTACTCTAAGCTACATCCTCCAACTCTGCTTCTGTCAGTAATAATATCAATATTTTGATCTCCATCTATTTGTTTTATTTTAAAAAATTCTTCAGATTAAGTCAAGAAGAGGGCTGCCACTTGTTGAGAATCCCCTGGAGATCCCAACAATATTGCAATGGTTACTAACAATATAAATAATAATAATAATAACAGTCATAGTAGAAACAGTGCTTGTCTATGGAGATTTTACTATGTGCTAATAGCTTTACATGGATTATCTCAAGAAACACTTGCAACAATCTTAGGAAAAAGAAGCTATTTTTTCTCTACTTTACTGTTGAGGAAATGGGAGTTTAGAGTAATTTGGCTATTAAGCAACGTGCCCAAGTCACACAATTAGTCTGAGGTAGAACCCAAATTTTACTAGGCATGACCAAAACCATGCTCCTAACCACTGGGGTATACAGCCTTCTGGAAGCAAAAGGTCTACGGTGATGATATCATTAGGGATGGCTCCCTAGATGAGGAGGGGACAGAGGCCCTGAGCTGAATCTTGAAGGCTATGCAGATAAAATACGTTGAGCTATTAGTTTACCAATTCTGTTTTGCTTTGTTCACTGGCAGATCCCAATGGTATGTGCTCCATAACTCTCGGGTGCCTCTCCCTCAAATTTAGATATCATATCATTTGTTTAACTTGCTGAATAAAGTAATTAGTACCTGGGAGCCTGCCTGCCTGGCAGAATATATTGGTGCAGCTAACGAAGTTTATGCCTTCAGGCCGTGCAGTAGAATTTGATTTAATTTGTCCCAAGGTTAGGGAAGACGATGGGAGACTTTGGCATCTCCTCCATCTCCGTCTCGGAGTAATTCATTGCCAGTATGAAGGGAGGCAGCATTGGGCCGTTTTAGCACTAATGGGAACTCCAGAAGCTTTCCCAGTGGAGTCTGACTTGTTTTATGGATGCAGCTGAGCAGCTACCAACTTCCCTTGCAAGGGAGATGCTGTCTTTCAGAGTCACAGGGACCATACCTGGGGAAGGGACCATCTTAAGCCCATCCCACGGCAGCAACTGCTGCAATGGCTTTTGCCTACAAGATTGTGAGGTCCTTGGGGTGGGGATTTTATTTTATTCACTGTCTTTGTTCCAGGCAAGGCATTAGGTGGGACTCTGCCATTCACCTTGTCCTGTCCCTGTGATGACAATTCTGTTTGAGAGGGAGAGCAAAACTAACCCTTTCCCTTCCCCAAGGCCTCTGCCACAGTCAGCCAACATCTTCCCTGCCTATGGTATACCTTTACCCTGTGCTCCATGCTGTTCTCCCAGACAATGCCCTTTCTCTCTGTCTTCAACTCTCTGAATCCTTCCTACCCTTTCAGTCTGCTTTACCATTCCTTCCTCTAGCCTTTTCTTCCCTGGATTGTGCTAGATGGTGTAGTGCTGGGAGACAATGTAATGCAGAGAATCAGGACTCAAGCTCTGGAGACAGATGGTTTGGGCTCAAACACCGGCTGTATTGCATATTTGCTGTGTGATCTTGGGAAAATGACTTAACCTCTCTTTGGCCTGGTTTGCTCATCTCTCAAATGGGAGCAGATAGGGTCTTTTGAGGATAAATGAGTTAATCTATAGGTAAAGTATGTAGAACTGTGCTGGTACATGGTATGTGCCATCTAAGGGTTAAACCATAACAATGTTGCTCTTTCCCGCCATGCTCCGCGTCCTCTGGGGACTTCCCACCTTCAGGAGGCTGCTGGGTTGTGTACCTGGTCTTTATCCAGTGACACCTGGGCCAGCACATCCCTTCTCCTGCCCTTGGTTTCCCCAGGGAGCTGAGTTAGGTGAGAGGCTGACCTGTCCCCTTCTTGGCCACCCAGGCAAGTTGGGTTGACTGGCAGGCAGGATGTCTGTGCCCTCCATCAACTTTCACAGTCTGGGTGCTCTGTGGCAGATGCTGGCCTTTGCAAATAGAGAGAAACCCTTTAGAAGTGTGCTGTTCAAGGGAAGAGCCTAGAAACACCAGGGGCCCTGCCCAGAGAAGCGGTGAAGGAAGAAGAAATGATTGAAGGTCTTAACTTGGTGGTAAAGTGCCTCACCTCCCAAGCTCAATGAACTGGGGGAGGAGGATAAGGAGAAAAGACCAGCAGACTTGAGGATGCCATCCTTCTCTGAGTCTCTGCAGAGCTGTCAGGGGAGGAGAGTTAAGGGCTGCTTCCAGGGCGCAGCTAGGACCCAAGGGGAAGAGGAGACAAGTTTTGGCTCAATAACAGGGTGACTGTTCTAGTAACTAGAGCAGGCCATGTCAGGGTCTTTGTAAGGTAATGAGCTTCCCATCACTGGAGAAGTTAAGTACAGCCCGTGTGGGATTTGTTGTGCTGACACATCTTAAGAGCTTACTATGTTCTAAGCCCTGCATTAAGTCCTTTATCATCTCATCTAATCCTTATCACAACTTCATAAGGGTGGGTAAAATGTAATATGATTAGCCTCATGCTATAAATAAAAAAGTTAGAACCTAGAGGGTTTGTGGGACATACCCAAGTCAGGCAGGCCACCGAGAGACCCTGGCTTGACCATCTGTTATATATTACTGGGTACATTGCATTTCATTCCTTTAAATTTCCATATCTGAAAATTGGAGATCACAAAGTATCATACAAGGTAAATACCCAGCAAATATGAGCTACTGTTATTCTCAGACAAGGTCATCTCCTCAGGTGAACACAGCTGGTTTCAGCATCTTTTTTTCTCTGGTCAGGTCACTGTGGTCCTGGGTTGAATCAGACCCCAGTGTCTTCTCTTATTTGCAGCTGAAAGTCTTGGCTGTGCCAACAAACATTTCCTTAAAGAATATTCTTGGGGATGTTTGTAGGTATCCACAAAAAAGGTACCTTGATCAGAGCAGTGCAGGAAACAATGAGTTAAACAAAACCAGCCTGGTTATTTCTTGCAGGGCTTCTCAGAGCATTTAGAATGCTAATGGGCATTGTGAATCTCCCAGAGAAGGCTAAAGTATGCAGCATTTCCAAAATTTATTTAATCATGAACATCTCCCATCTTTTTATTTTTGGTGTGATTGCCCAGGATTGTTTGCTGACTCCCTAGCCAATAACTTCTGCAAAAGCACATGACTCTCAGACTATTGGTAAAAGGACAGGGAAAATAATCAAGACAGGAGGCTGTCAGGCTAGCTGGCACCCAGGCTAGTTCACAGAAGTTGCCAGGAGAATGGCCTTCCTTAACCGTTGGTCAGAGGTTTCTTTCATGTGGTGACACCAGCCGATAGGCAGACAGGTGCTTGATGTGAATTCACTGACAACTGCTTATGACGGTGGCAACCATTGGTGGTAGGAGAAGTGACAGCAGGTACCATGACCAAGACATTCGCGAGCACATGGGTTTCATATATCCTTTCTACCACTCAAGTCTGCCCCCGTGTGCTTTAATTCTTTAGCCCTAATTGCAATGCTCTCCCAAGTACTGTTCCAGGATCTCCTTTTCAGGTTATAAGAATGTAAGGATCATCTGATCTTTTCCTCATTGTCATTTCTGGGTCACCAAGATTCTTATCATCTGAGGTATGTTTTTCTTGCTTACCAAGGGGTTTATTTATTCTACTGATTCAATACATCCTATGTCTACCAAGAAAAAAACATAATAGATCAAATATTCCCAAGCATGCATAACCACAGCAGAACCTCTTACAAGGTACACTTCCCTTTCTTATTATCTAACCTAATTATTTCTCTCTGTTATAGCACAATACATTTTCCTCCTAATCATTGGTCCATTTGGGAATCATGTCTTAAAGACAGCTAGAGGAAAGCGGGTGAGGGGCTTTGCAGGGTGGGAGTGGAGGGCTCTGTCTCCAGGCTTCAGCTCTGGCAGTGCCGAGGGTTACTTGGTGTGGGGTGGAGGGAGTCAGCTTTCAGCCCAGGAAGGGTCCAGCCAAATGATTCTGACCCTGTGGCCTCTAGGGCCTTTTAAGAAAGAAAAATGAGTCAGCATCAGCTCTGGTGTAGTTTGCTTCCCTCCTAATCGGTGCCAGGGCCCCAGATACCAGGGCTGTAATTACTTATGCTGTCGAGAGAAGGGAGTTCTTAAAGTGATTCATCATGGAGGCGACAGAAAATGACAATTGCTCATCACTTAAAACAATGAGCCTGCCAGATGCTGACCATGCAGGTGCAGGCATATGGGGTGGCAGCATTCCATCTCTATAGGACTTCACTGGCAGAGTTAATGAACACTTAGCCCCCGAGGGACATTGCCTCCAGGGAGAGGCACCCATGGTTGGGGCTGTGACTCCCATGCAGGCTCTTCTGAGAGGTTTTAAAAACATGCATCACACCCTTACTATATCAGGCACTGTGATGTGTTTCATGTAGATCATGACATGAGGTGGAAATTCTCTCTCAGGTGTGCTGAGAACCCCAGGGAGGCAGGGATCCCCATAGCTGGACCATCCTGAAGGGCCAAGAGAGCCAATTGTCATGGCAACTGGCCAGCCAAACTCATGTACACACTCCCAGGACCAGGGCAGGAGTTGATGGCTTGACTTAATGTTCCAGAGGCAGCAGTGAGCTTTGGGGCTTTCTCTGTCCCTGCACTTTACCCCCTGATGTCCCCTAGGCATCCCCGACTTCTTACCTCAATGTGGCAGGTGGAACATTCTTTTCTGTCTTTTCTCCCATCTTTGTTTTCCTCTGGCTAGACTCTTGTGCAAGAAAAACCCTTCTGTGCATCACGACCCTCCCCGACCTCTTGTGCATAGACACACACTTCTTCCATCTCTCCTCCTCAGATGGGTGGGACTGCTGGAGTCTGACTGCTTGTGTTCAAATCCCAGCTCTGCTTGTTAGCTGTATGACCTTGAGCTAATTATCTAGCCTCTTTGTGCCTTGGTTTCCCCACTTGTAAAATGGAAGTACTTTAAACATTAAAAAGATTAATGTATGCAAAGTGCTTAAAATGACTTTGTGTGTCACTGTTACTTACCTCATTTAATTAATATCTTGAGCCTCTACTGTGTGGTAGTAATGAGACTGACGCCAGGATATACACAGTGGTCATCCTCACAAGCACAGCTCTGCCCTCAATGCACTTAGAGTCTTCTTGAGCAAGCCGACAGATAATCACACAAATAATTATGTACTTAAAGTTGTGACAAATGCGACATAGAGGGGATACAGAAGCTAGGGGGACATAACCTTGTGTGGGAGATCAGGAAGGCTTTCCTAGGGAAATAATGCTTAAGCAGAAATTTGCAAGATGAATAAGAGGTCACTAGACAAAAAGAGAATAGAAGACAGTGTTCCAAGTAGTATACAAACAACAACAACAACAACAACAACAACAGCAACAAAACGTAAAGCATGTGCATAGGCCCTGGCTGCAAAGAAGCATGGCATTTTTGCAGAGCTGAAAGGAAGACCAGTTTGGACAGGCCACAGATAGAGTGAATGAAGTTAGGGATAAAGGCTTATTTTCTTCTTCTGGTCTTTCCTGGCCTCTCTCTGCTCCTTCCCTCTCTCCTCCCAGGGAAGACAAGTGATTATTCTGACTTGTGAGTTTGATATGAGGTGCTGGGTATTCTGGACTCCGTTAAGGGGTCTCTTGGCAGTAAGCGTTCTGCCCCTGCAGGGTGAAGTCTGCAGGTCTACTGTTCCTTGAGGCTGGACGTGTGAGGATGCTTGATGATGAGGGTGGACTTAGGAAACCCATTGTTGACACTTAAGCCACAGTCCACAACAATACACTTTCAACAACGCAGCTGATGTCTTAATCTCCATCTGCAGGACTTCATAAGTTCTATATTAAGGCAGGGTAAGAAAGGGGTGTCATCTATTGGGCCCTATGGGAAGGGGCCAGATCATGCGAGACCTTATCAGCCATCCGCTCTTTCTCCACGCTCTGGCCCAAAGTCAGGTGTTTCTGTTTGGAGGCATGATCAAGTGCTGAATATCAAATATTTTTGATACAACTCTGTTTTTCTTTTATACTTGGTGGGCTAGGGGTGGGGGAAAGGAGTCCAGAAACCTCTTTAATATCAAAAGGTCTAGGGATTCAATTATACTTTTCTCTGACAGAAAGTCAATTTTAAAGGAATACATCAACAATTTAAATGGTAGTGCTGGCTTTTTTTCTGCAGTGAGAAATTTTGAATTCTCTAGCTTGGTCCCTTTGAGCCCAGCCAGCTTGGTAGATTTTGGTCCAAAGCATGAGGGACCCCGTTACCCATTTACCCCCACTTGAATTGCAAATGGCATGAGCCTTTCAATTCTTTTGCAGCTCATTTTTGAAAGGACACACCTTCCGTCTCATTTTGTCCTCAGGAGAACCTTGCAAAGGGAGGAATTTTTGTCCCATTTTACAGATAAGGTAACTCATGCTTACACAGGAAGTAACTGGCCCAGGGCCACACAGTGAAACGTGGAGGGTCCAGGAATCGAGGCCAAGTCTCTATGATTTCAAAGGCCCTGCTATCATCTGCTGGAAGCCTTATCATTTTATTAGTCAGGGTTTGCTCATTACTAGCCCATGGGAGGAAAATGGAGTGACTGGGAAAATAAGAGACAAAACTGCAGTTGCAGGAGCCTTAGGCCAGGAGCCATGGACACACTCACTCTCGCCTGCTAGCCTCATTTGCTCCCATAATGGGGAATCATGTTCCACTTGGTGGAGAATGGGGCCGCATTTTGTCCCCGGTTCCTATTGCCAGTTCTGAACAACCACTCACCTCTCAGCTTAAAGATTTCTTCCTCAGGGAAGCCTTCCAAGATTCCAAGTTTAGGCCTCTCTGTCATTCCCCTCCATGACACTGATCTCAATTCTTAATGATTGATTAATCTTGTTACTTGATTTGTCCTTTGAGGTAAGTATGACTCTTCCATGAGACTCCGAACCTCATGAGGACATCGCCTGATACAACCCTGGCATTCTGTAGGTAGCTTTTGAATGAATTTGCTGAATAAACTCAGCAAGTGAAGAAGAGGGGGAAAAGTGTTTTAGGCAGAGGGGATAGCACTTGTCAAAGCCCAGAGGACGGAACAAGTCTGGCACTCTAAAAGCAAGCATGTTGAGTCCAATCAGATCAGACTGCAAGGGAAGGAGCACTGGAGGCATCACACTACCTGACTTCAAACTATACTACAAAGCTACAGTAACCAAAACAGCATGGTACTGGTACCAAAACAGAGATAGAGACCAATGGAACAGAATAGAGCCCTCAGAAATAATACCACACATCTAGAGCCATCTGATCTTTGACAAACCTGACAAAAACAAGAAATGGGGAAAAGATTCCCTATTTAATAAATGGTGCTGGAAAAATTGGCTAGCCATATGGCTAGGAAAGGATCCTAGCCAACTGGATCCTTTCCTTACTCCTTATATGAAAATCGAAAATTAATTCGAGATGGATTAGAGACTTAAATGTTAGACCTAAAACCATAAAAACCCTAGAAGAAAACCTAGGTAATACCATTCAGGACATAGGCATGGGCAAGGACTTCATGTCTAAAACACCAAGAGCAATGGCAACAAAAGCCAAAATTGACAAATGGGATCTAATTAAACTAAAGAGCTTCTGCACAGCAAAAGAAACTACCATCAGAGTAAACAGGCAACCTACAGAATGGGAGAAAATTTTTCCAATCTACTCATCCGACAAAGGGCTAATATCTAGAACCTATAAAGAACTCAATCAAATTTACAAGAAAAAAACAAACAACCCCATCAAAAAGTGGGCAAAGGATATGAACACAACATTTCTCAAAAGAAGACATTCATACATGAAAAAATGCTCATCATCACTGGCCATCAGAGAAATGCAAATCAAAACCACAATGAGATATCATCTCACACCAGTTAGAATGGCAATCATTAAAAAATCAGGAAACAACAGGTGCTGGAGAGGATGTGGAGAAATAGGAACACTTTTACACTGTTGGTGGGATTGTAAACTAGTTCAACTATTGTGGAAGACAGTGTGGCGATTCCTCAAGGATCTAGAACTAGAAATACCATTTGACCCAGCCATCCCATTACTGGGGATATACCCAAAGGATTATAAGTCATGCTGCTATAAAGACACATGCACATGTATGTTTATTGCGACACTATTCACAATAGCAAAGACTTGGAATCAACCTAAATGTCCATCAGTGACAGACTGGATTAAGAAAATGTGGCACATATACACCATGGAATACTATGCAGCCATAAAAAAGGATGAGTTCATGTCCTTTGTAGGGACATGGGTGCAGCTGGAAACCATCATTCTCAGCAAACTATCGCAAGAACAGAAAACCAAATACCTCATGTTCTCACTCATAGGTGGGAATTGAACAATGAGATCAATTGGACACAGGAAGGGGAGCATCACACATTGGGTCCTATTGTGGGGAGGGGGTAGGAGGGAGGGATAGCATTAGGAGACATACCTAATGTAAACGATGAGTTAATGGGTGCAGCACACCAACAAGGCACATGTATACATATGCAACCAACCTGCACATTGTGCACATGTACCCTAGAACTTAAAGTATAATAATAATAAAAAAAAGATGATATAAACCCAGTTAAGGTTTTTGGATTTCCTCCCAGGTGCAATGAGAAGTCTTTGCAAGGTTTTAAGCAGGGGAGTGATGAGATAGATTTTTGTGTTAGCAAGATTGTCTTGGTTGGAGCAAGGGGTGAAGCTGGAAGCAGGGATTTCAGGAAGGAGGCTCTTGGAACAGCCCAGGAGGGAGAGGAGGGTGGCATAAACATCGACGGCTACTGTTAGTGGTGTGGGAGGGAAATGACACATTTGGATGATGGGATGGGTAGGACTTGGTGTAGAGGGTGGGTTAAGAAAGGTTGGCTGGGCACCGTGGCTCACTCCTGCAATCCCAGCATTTTGGGAAACTGAGGCAGGTGGATCACCTGTGGTGAGGAGTTCAAGACCAGCCTGGCCAAAATGGCGAAACCCCGTCTCTACTAAAAATACAAAAAATTAGCCAGATGTGGTGGCTGGTGCCTGTAATCCCAGCTACTCTGGAGACTGAGGCAGGAGAATTGCATGAATCTGAGAGGCAGAGGTTGCAGTGAGCCGAGATCACACCACTGCACTCCAGTCTGGGTAACAAGAGCAAAACTCCATCTCAAAACAAACAAAAAACAAAAACAAACACAAACGAAAAAGGTGTCAGGAAGAGGCTTGGGTTTCTAACTGAGGCAACAAAGTGGTGAGGCTGTAGTTTTGAGTGGATGGTTGTTGGTCCAGGCTCATTCACAGTGGCAGGATTAAAGCCAGTTCCCACAGGGCTCCTGACTTCACACATCTTAAAGAGGTTCTGAGCTGGGCATGGTAGCTTGTGTCTAATTCCAGCGACTCTGGAGGCTGAGGGGGAGGATTGCTTTAACACAGGACTTTGAGATTAGCCTGGGCAACATAGCCAGACTTCATCCCCCAACTGAAAAAAAAAAAAAATTCAGTCACCCTCAGCAGGTAGAATTTATCCCATTACAGATAGAAATTCTGGTTCAACTGTCTGGGCCACCTGAAATCCCAGCTGGGTCAGCTGCAGGAGCTCAGGAAGCCTTTTCTGGGCTGCTACTCAGAGAAAGGCACTCTCATGTGGGAAACCAGAGGGCCAGTGCCTTCTCAGTCTGAAAAGCAAAGCTGAGTCCACATCAGGCTTAGGATGTCTGAAGAGCCAGTTCTGGCTTGTTCATACAATCCCAGATGTGAACACCAGGGGGCTGCCTTGAGTCTTGAGAAATAAGCATGGGCCACAAAAGGAAGATGGATTTCCTTACCTTTGTCTTGAGAAGAGGTTAATAGGCTCGTGGGACTTATTAGCTAGGGCAGACTAGGATCAAGTGACTGATTTATGGATTGATTGACAGCCACTCACCCAACGGATACTTATCAAGGGCCTGCTATATTTCGCTCTGCAGTGCCCTGAGGGTTCGAGGTCTTGGACTTGCTACTAACCTACCAGGTAACCATGGACCAGCCCCTTCTCCTTCTTGGATTAATAATGATAAAAGCCACACTTTACTGAGTCATGAACATGTTCAAGATGCTGATTGCTCACCACTCACAACAGTCCCTTGAGGTAAGTATGGTTACACCCATTTTACAGATGAGGAAGCTGAGTTTGGAGAGATTTAGTAATTTACCCAGGGCCATATGGAAGCAAGGTGGAGCTGCAGTTCCAACCCAGTGCCAGAGGTCAAGGGAGAACGCACTCTCCATGGGGCATCTCGGTGGTGAGGTGCCAGGAAAGAGTTTTAAGTAGGAGGATGACACAATCAAACCCTTGTATGGAAGATGGATTGAATGTGGGGTGACCAGATGGGAGGCGTTATAGTGGTCCAGGCTAGAACTAGGGCAGGGACCGTGGACTGGAGAGGCAGAGCTGGATAGGAGTTACACGGCAAAGGACGAATCCCCAGCACATGGGGTCGGAGTGGACAAAGCAGTGGGAGATTCTGAGGTTTTCAGTGGTGTGGCTGGAAGGATGATGGCAGAGACAAGGAGGAGTGGAGGAAGAGCAGGTTTTGGGGGCAGATGAGAGCTTCACAACCTAGAGGTAGCTCTGTCCTGGCACTACGGAAGAGTCCCTGTTCAGACAGCAGTGCCTGAGAGGGCCCAGGTAGTCTGTGGTGTGGAATTCTATTTTTCTTAATGGTTTCTCAGGCAGGGGCCATATCTTCCTGTTTAGTCTTTAAGAATTATTTGAAATGGAGTGTGTGTGTGTGTGTGGTGTGTGTGTGTGTGTTTCTCAGCTTTTAACCTTGCCAACTTGTGCCTCTTCAATACTAATTACCTCTTGGGTGCTGACAATTCTGCTTTCTTAAAACAGCCTCAGCAGGCCTCTCCTGCCCACGAAAGGCCAAGAGTGTGGCTGTCTCTGTGCCGAAGGCCTCTGGACAGTGCAGGTTTTGGGGATCATTAGCCAGGGAGGGCGAGGCTCCAGGATTAGACAAGGTGACTCAGGGTTGGCAGCCACTGCGTCTCCACAGCAGAGCTCTGGTGCTCCCAGCAGGAGATGCTGCAGCAAGCTGCTGGCTGTGCTGCGTCCTGTCCCCCCAGGCCTAATGAGAAGAGACAGGCCAACCACAGTGCCTGCGGGGGGCGGGTGCTCCATGGGGACCAGCAGGCTTTTCCCGGGACAAGCTGACAGCTGCATTGCTTCCTTAGCGCTGGAGGGGAAATGAGATTCCTCCTAGGGGGGTAGTGTCTACCCTACAGTGCACCCAGTCCTTAGTCGCCAAGCTCCCCCCTCCCAGGACCAACCTTGGGCAGAGCAAAGGGATGTGTGTGTGGGAGAGAGGGAGGTCCTTTGGGAGGTGGGCAAAGTCACGGCCTATGCTTTAAGTTACCAGATGTATGTGAGTGGAGGCTGAGCGCCACTCAGCCTCTTCCCCACCCTCAACACCCCATGCAGCATGGTTAAAATTAGTGGTTAAAATCTCTTGGTAATCAGGCAAACCTTGTTTGAAATGCCAACTCCTCTTCTTCCTAGCTGTGCAATGTAGGCGAGTTACTCAGCCTCTGCAAACCTGAGTTTCTGTAAAATGGAGATAACAACAGAGCTGGCCTTCTAGAATGGTAGTTGTGGCTTGACAAACTTGTATTTGTTTGCTAGGACTGCTGTAACAGAATATTATAAACTGTGCTTAAAAAAATACACAAGATTTTAGTGTCTCACAGTTCTAGAGGCTGGAAGTTCAAGATCAAGGTGTTGGCAGGGTGGGTGCCCTCAGAGGGCTGTGAGGGAGGATGTTTTCCAGGCCCCTTTCTTTGGTCTATAGATGGCTATGTTCATGCCATGTGGCGTTCCCTCGATATGCTCATCTGTCTCCAAATTTCCCCTTTTTCTAAAGGCACTAATCATATTGGATTAGGGCTCACTCTAAATACCTCATTTTAACTTGATTGTCTCTGTAAAGACCCTATTTCCAAGTAAGATCACAGTCAGGTCCTGGGGGCTTGGAATTTTGGGGAATAGTGACATACGTTTTAACCCATGACAGAGAGAGATGACATGCAAAACACTTAGTAGGGCACAGAATAAGTGAGCTATAAATTATTATTGTCCTTGCTGTTATCCTATCCCTAATCTCCAGCCCCCTTCTGAAATGTGCTCTGCTTCAGCTTCAATATCCTGTCTGTTCCCCAGAGCTTTCTCCCCTGTCCTTTCCCACCCTAACCTCTATTTTCTGTTTTCCCTGACCTGAGAATTCAATCCTCATCCCCAACATGGAAAAGGATCACTGAGAATGGCGTGACAAAAGTTTACCTCACTGGGTGTGTGGACCACATGTCAAGGCTGCTGGTCTGAACCTAGGTCCTGGCTGATAACTGAAGCCCATCTCCTGCTTCTATGATGGTCATCCTCTGGACTTGCTTACCTTAGTCTCCAGAGAAAGATGTGGCTGAGAAATAAAAATAAAATTTGAAGCCCCATAATTAAGTGACCAGACCCTCTCTTGGCCAAAGGAACCTCAGAGAAACTGTAAAAACTGAGTGCTCATCCAAGACAGAATGGGATGGGGAGCCAGACACACCTTGTTATATCCCCTCCCTCACTCACTGTCATTAGACTCTTCCCTAAAGGTGAAACAGAAACCAGCCCTTGTGAAAGACTTGTCAGACTCCTTCCTTTTCTCAGTTCCGACACAACCAACCAGCATTCCTTCCTGATAAGAGACCGTTGTCTGGGCCGGGCAGGGTGGCTCACGCCTGTTATCCCAGCACTTTGGGAGGCCGAGGCCTGTGGATCTCCTGAGGTCAGGAGTTCGAGACCAGCCTGGCTAACATGGTGAAACCCCGTCTCTACTGAAAATACAAAAATTAGCTTGGCGTGGTGGCAGGCGCCTGTAATCCCAGCTACTAAGGAGGCTGAGGCAGGAGAATCGCTAGAACCCAGGGGGTGGAAGCTGCAGTGAGCTGAGATCATGCCACTGCACTCCAGCCTGGGGGACAAGAGTGAAACTCTGTCTCAAAAAACAAACAAACAGACAAACAAGTAAAAACAACAAAAAAACCAAAATTGCTGACCATGGACTGGCCAATTTACAGAGTCTGTGCCCAGGATGCTTCTGCGTCCTTTCTGTGACATACAGAGCCTAACTTTACTGTATTTAAAAGTTAAGTCTCCACCCAAAGTGATACGGTTTGGCTGTATGTCCCCACCCAAATCTCACCTTGAATTGTAATAATTCCCACGTGTCATGGGAGGGACCTGGTGGGAGGTGATTGAATCATGGGGGTGGGTTTTTCCCATGCTGCTCTCATGATGGTGAATAAGTCTCAGGAGATCTGATGATTTTATAAAGAGGAGTTCCCTTGCACATGCTGTCTAGCCTGCTGACATCTAAAATGTGACTTTGCTCCTCCTTCACCTTCTGCCATGATTGTGAGGCTTCCCCAGCCATGTGGAAGTGTGAATCAATTAAACCTCTTTCCTTGATAAATTACCCAGTCTCAGGTATGTCTTTATCAGCAGTGTGAGAATAGATTAATGCACAAAGTGAACATGGATGTATGTACCATACATGCTTGTTTATTATGCATGCATACGCCCCCCATCATGAACAGTCATAGCTCCTCCTGTAACCCATTAAGTGTGTATACTTATCCAACCCATTTTGCATGCATTATGGTTCCACCCTTGCCTCCCTTGTAGTGCTTGCTTTTGGTTTCTACTGGAGGCCGCATTTTCCCACCTGTGGGATGGCAAGCCCACAGGCTGCAACCCTTTATAAGAAATAAAGCTCTTCTTTCCAAATTTATGAATCTTGTGGTTCTTCAGTTGATATGGATAATGGCTAAGAATTTGGACTCCAATAACTCTTGCTTCCTAGCTTATGGATCAGCAAACCCAGCCTGTGGGTATTTGGCCCACTGCCTGATTTTTGCAAATAAAGTCTTATTGGTACTTCGTTACATCCATTCATTTATATATTGTCTATGATTGTTTTCATGCTACAAAGACAGAGCTGTATATTTGCATCAGAGATCAACCATATGGCCTACAAAGCTGAAAATAATTACTATTTGGTTCATTATGGAAAAAAGTTCATTGACCCCATCTTAGCTTTGTGATCTTGGCAACTATCTTTACCTTTCTGTACCATGCTTTCCATTTATTAATTAGAGGTGGTGATGGTACCTTCCTTATGGAGGTGTTGTGATGATTAAATGTGATGATACATACAGTGCCACATAGGCTATTAGTATTACTATTATGCAAGCCACAGCCAAACTCCACTGGCCTGGAGCCATGTGCCCTCAGCTGGGGCTGTAATCAAGGCCAAAGGCTTGACTTCACAGCCTTGCTGGAGGAACTCGGCCTCTCTAAACCTAGCACCTTCCTGACCTCCACTGGCAATTTCTATTAATAGTTTGCATAGATGGGCCTGCAGTGCCTCTGTTTTTTATCTCCAGCTGCCCCACATGGGATCTCACACTTGTTCCAGTTTACACCATCTCATTCAACAATGATTTGTTGAGGACCTATTAGATATGCAGAGGTCTTGAGCTAGGCATTAGCGGGGCAGGAGATAAATACAACATCATCCCTGCTCTCACATTTATGGTCCTTCTTCCACTCCTTATGTAATAGGATGCCTGGTAGAGACTCAGACCTTACAGTTTTTGTAGGTGAAAAACTTACTGTAAAAATATTGAGCAGTTTCTGTCTTTAAGGGTGGAGACTGAAATTTACCTTTAGGGCAGACTGTCCCTTCGTTCTTGGCAGAACCTCTTGAGTGGGCCCTTGTAGTTATGTAAATGAGAAGCAAGTGCTTACTCTGGTTCTCCAAGACCTAAATGCAAATACTTCAGACTGAGATGTTAGGTGTACTGCTTAGTAATGGAAATCAGGTGGGTATTTTAGCGGAATCAAGCCTCTGCAAATTATGTTTCCTTTAGAGAAATGTTTCCTTTCTAATTCTGGATCGAGACTGCCCCACACCTGTAAATTGCCACATTTGTACCTAGTTGGTGAGATTTTTCTGCAGCAGTTGTTCCTAGCTGTAATCTTGGAGAGCCAGACTCTGGGAAGTGTAGGGGGGATTCTTGTGGGATTGCCTTGTTATGGACTTGATGCCAGATGTCTCCCTTGTGGGTGGGTGGGGGTCAGATTCAGTGGGGGTTCCCATCTGGGGACAGGATGTGAGGATTTGGGAGGCAGGTCTGGACTCCAGAGTGGGAAGGCTGGTCAGCAGCCAGGGAGGGAACCAGTCCAATAAGAGGTTTTAAGGTGGGAGTTGGGTCTGTGGGTTCAAAGAGTGACCACTTCTAGTAGCAGTTCTAAATTATTCTTTCTGTTGTACTCGCCTTTCATGAATCCTAAACCTTCAGTTTGGGATTGGGGGGTGGTGGATTGGGGAAGGTAATAACCCAGGGTTTAGAAGGAACAGCCAGTTTCGAGCGAGGGTCTCAGAAGTGGACATCAGTGGTGGATCAGGAGAGGACAGCTGGGCTCAGTAGCCTGGTGTATTAGTCTGTTCTCACACTGCTAATAAAGTCATACCTAAGACTGGGTGATTTATAGGAAAGAGGCTTAATTGACTCACAGTTCTACATGGCTGGGAGGCCTCACAATCACTGCAGAAGGTGAATGAGGAGCAAAGTCACGTCTTACATGGCAGGAGACAAGAGAGCTTGTGCAGGCTAACTTCCCTTTATAAAACCATCAGATGTTGTGAAACTTATTCACTATCATGAGAACAGCACTGGAAAGACCCGCTTCCTTGATTCAATTACCTTCCAGTGGGTGCCTCCCATGACACATGGGAATCGTGGGAGCTACAATTCAAGATGAGATTTGAGTGGGGACACAGCCAAATCCTATCACCTGGTGACCTCACCAGAGCCCACAGCAGCAGCAAGCAGACAAGCCAAGGGGCTCATTCTGGAGCATTCAAGGCTGTACCCTTGAAAACTCTCAGAATTAGCTGGAGGACAGGTTGAGGGGTACATTTCCAGCAATGAGGAGATGGTTTCATGGAGTATGCAAAAACAGCCCCTTGTCACTCTTCATTTCTTTGCCTGTTAAACAAAAGCATCTGGTAATGGTCTGTACTTCCTTTCATCTTAGAATACTTCACTGTCACTTCCCCCACCAGTTGACATTTGGGATCCGTGTAAATTTAATATCTGTTTGGCCTATTGATATTGGACAGGACAGAGCACAATAGTATTATTCTATAATATTATAGAATAATACTATATTCTATAATATTCTATAATACTATAATATTCTATATTATAGAATATAGAATATAGTATTATTCTATAATACCACTTGTTTAGGATAACCGAACACTTTGGTACTTAGGAGCAGGTGCTGAAAATCCCAGATGTCAAGAGTTCACAATAAGAAGGTAGGAGGGGACTCCCAGGATAAGCATCCCTGAAATAGGGGCAACGGTTACGATGGCAGGTGGCTCTCTTAGTAATTGTTGTTGTGGTGGTGAGAAGGACTTGAAGCCAAAGGTAATTGTGCAAAGTTGCAATGGTAGAAGCTGGTGTTTCTCTTTCCACCCAAGCATATTCTGAATGCCCACTTTTGAATTCAGCAACATCTGTCTTCTAGATCCCACGATGGGTCATTCAGTAAAATCTCTGGGGCTTCCATGAGCTAGACGCCCCTTCTGTGTCTACTGGTGTTAGTACCAGGAATGATCTCCACGGGGGAAGTTGGAGCTGTGTGTTCCCACAGGAGGGAACTAGCTGTGTGTAGTAAGGAAGCAGATTAGAAGCAAGTCCCCTCTGAGAGGACCTAGATAAGAAATGATCACAGAGAAAAGAGCAAGAAGAGACTCTAAGGAGAAAAACATTTAGTGCATGAACAAACCACTTTGCACACCTTCGGAGCCCTTGAAGGCACCATCACCTTTGCAAAGGGCCTGCACCAATCAAGCAGCTCTTTATTGGATGATTCAGGTCAATAGCCTGCTTTTACATAACTTGGGGTCAGATGCCTCTTGGTACATAATGTGTGCCAACTCATACCTGTAGGTGATTTTCATAGACGGTCTCTTCCCCTGGAGGGGGCTTAGTGCCCGCTCCAGGACTCTGAATGGCCCTATTCAAGAGGATCCCCAAAGCATAAGAGGAGAACAAGACTAATGGGCTACAAGTCACGTGGTTTGGAGACAGCAGTGGCCTAGTGCAGTGGCTCTCAGGACTGGCTGAGACGGTGAATCCTGTGCTCCTGAGCTGGTATGCCTGCAATTCTAGAGGAAAGGAAGCTGGGCAGGGCCAAAAGGAAGGTTGACCGGTCTCCTTGGCCCACTGGACTGCTGCAGGGCCAATATCCTTTTTCTGGAAATAATGCAGACAGACAGACAGGCAGACGCTACAACTTTTCCTTTGAATAGGAATTGAATTTTCCAGGGAAGGACGTTTAATAAGTTTCACTCAGAAAGTCTGTTGCCAATAAAGACTTAACAAAGTTAATTAGACTAAACAGCAATTATCATGTCTCCTCATTGTTCAATTATCTGCTGAACTGGTGTTTCCTGATTAATTTTCTGATTAAAATGTATTAAACTGAAAAGACCAGCAAACAGGCCCTGACAGATTCCTAAAGAAAGAGGGAGGCTGCAGTTGCCCGTGCAGGGCACTAGACACTGGGGCCAATGAGGTTGTCTTTCACCTTTTCAGTTAGGGGCCAAGGGCAGGCCAGAGGGGCCAGCGAGGTGGGAGTGATGTCTGTCTACCTGCATCCCCACAGACACACCTATCAGCATCTCCACTCAGAGTCCTCCTCTCAAACCTGGACTTCCTCCTATATGGGAATGGCATCTTGGCAAATGGTGCCTGTAGGTGGGTGGCAAAAACCTGGAAGCTGTCCTCAGTCTTTCTTGTCCCCCTCCCACCATGTCGTCTCCCCCTTCCTTAACCAACTAAGCGAGGTGTATTAGTCTATTCTCACACTGCTATAAAGAATCACTGAGACTGGGTAATTTATAAAGGAAAGAGCTTTAATTGACTCACAGTTCCACATGGCTGGGGAGGCTTTGGTAAACTTACAATCATGGTGGAAGGCAAATGGGAAGCAAGGCACATCTTACATGGCAGCAGGAGAGAGAGAACACACAGGGGAAATCACCGCTTATGAACCATCAGATCTCATGAGAACTCCCTTCCTATCATGAGAAAAGCATGGAGGAAACGGCCCACATGATCCAGTCACCTCCCACCAGGTCCCTCCCTCAAACATGGCAATTACAATTCCAGATGAGATTTGGGTGGGGATGCGGAGCCAAACTGTATCAGATTGATTGTAATCATTTCCTTACAAATGTCCTTAACTGTCTTCCAGCAAAACCTCTGTCCTGGCTAACCCTATCTATTGGTCTTCCTGGAATCTGCACCCAGGCCTCTGAGCATTGCTGGAGAAACCCTTGTAACTCTGCTGACTGGTCTCACTTTGAATTTGGGGCCACAAATCTCAGATGGGCATCTGATGCTGCCCAGCAATGTCACAACCTTTCCTCCCTACCTCCCCTTCCCCACTCTGAGAGGGTAGGCAGTCTCTCTCTGCTCAGACACTGCCCCTCCCTCCCTCACTGTCAGCTGATGACCTTGCCTTATACTTCACTGAGTCTTAGAAGCAATCAGACAAGAACTCCCGTGTCTTTCTATCACGAAATTGACAAACCTCCTTCTATTACAACGAAAGACGTGTCCCTACTCTTAACAGAGGCCAACCCCTCCACTCGGGCCCTGGATCCTGTTCTTTCTCCCCTTCTCAAGGACTTTGTTCCTGTAAATATCCTTTCTCTTTCCTGCATCATCAGTTTCTCCTGTCTCAACTGGATCATCCCATTAGCATACAAAATGCTGTAGCACCACCTCTCATCTTTAAAAAAAGAAGAAAAGAAAAAATCCCTTTGAACAGCATATGTGTACTACAGCTATTCTTTTGAACGTCTGCTACATTTCACAATCATAAAAGTGTAAAACAAAAGTTCCTTCCCTTGACCCCATGCCCCGCCCTAGTGTTGTTCATTTTTTGTGTGTTCTTCACAATAAAACTTCTCAAAGGATTTGCTTGAATCCGCTGTCCTTACTTCCACATCTCTCACTCTCCCCTCTGCATACCAGAACTTGGCTCTTGTCTTCACAATGCCACAGAAACTGCTCTTATCATAGCCAGCAATGACCTATACCTTGCCCAGTGTAACAGTCCTTTCTCTTCTGACCCATTTATCCTGCAAACGCATTATTCTCTTCCCCTGGCCAATCTCACTGCTACTTCTCCTCTGTTTGCCCTCCTTGCCCTCTCCTTCTCCTCTACACAATGTCTAGACTCTGTGGATTCTGGACCCTCTTTTTCTCCTCTTGCCATGTTTTTTTATAGGTGATCTCCTACGACCCACAGCTTTCAACATCTTCTATAAGTTGAATGACTCACGGCTTTACGTCTCCCGCCTAGACATCTCCCTGGAGCTCCAGTGTGAATGTCCAACTTAGAGCTCAACATTTCCATTTGGATGTTTAATAGGCAGGTATAAGAAAGGGGAAAGAATCCCCCAGATTCTGAGAATGGTTTCTGCACTGACATCCATCCTCCTGGTCAGTTGATCGTCTGAGCCTCTGACTGTGTCTGGCTCATGCCACCAACTGGGCTGCTCCCACTTTCCGTCTCATTGGAGCGCTGCCAGAATAAATTGCATAAAGCTTCACATGGTGTTTAAGGCTCATCTTTCTTTTAATTTTAATTTTAATTTTTTTTAGACAGAGTCTTACTCTGTCACTCAGGCAGGAGTGCAGTAGCGCGATCTCGGCTCACTGCAACCTCCGCCTCCTGGGTTCAAGCAATTCTCCTGCCTCAGCCTACCGAGTAGCTGGAATTACAGGCACGCATCACCACTCCTGGCTAATTTTTGTATTTTTCAGTAGAGGTGGGGTTTCACTATGTTGGCCAGGCTAGTCACAAACTCCTGACCTCAAGTGATCTGCTCGCCTTGTCCTCCCACAGTGCTGGGATTATAGGTGTGAGCCACTGTGCCCGGCCTAAGACTCATCTTCGACGTGAATTGGATCGAAAGGGAGAAGTCACCCCTGGGGAAGCTGGTCACCTAGGACCACCTCAGAGCCCTGGACACACAGTGAGTTTTCTGTGAGTGTCTCTGGGGGTCACTCATTGAGCTGTAGTCAGTGACAAATCAACTGGGGCTGGGTGGTCCAGGGACCTTCAGCTGGGATGATGTGTCTCTGCTTTTTGTGGTCCCATCTTCCAGTGGGCTAGCCTGAGTTCCTTCAAAGGGCAATTTGTGCTTGGGTCTTACGTTATAAAGGCGACTAGGTGATGACATGAGTCAGTGCCACTGCAAGAAAAGTTGAATGTTACTCCCAGTTCCCCTAGAAATAAGAGGCATGGAATAGCATGCCATGTGGGGCCATAGGGGGAAGCATCAGTGGGGGTCAGGAGGCGGAAAGGAGGGAGCGGAAGCCATGCCCTCTATTGGGTTTCCACAGGAAGGCAAGGCAGGGGAGGGCAAATGGTTTAGGATTGGCTAGTTTGAATAATTTCAGTGGGCTTTGGGGCATTAGGACTGGTGCTTGCTGTCTGGTACTTGGTCCTAGGTTGATTGAAGGCAGGGAATTGTCTGGTGTGTGAGAGTTGGAGGAAGGAGGTGGCTGGGGGCGTGCATGTGTGTTGGTTGGCCTGTATATGAGAGGCATGCTCACTGACAAACTGTTCACTGTCTCTAGGAATTAGTTAGAGAGGGGTAGTCTCTCCCCAGTCAGCAACTCTCCCCAGGATGTCAAAACATTATAAAGCAAAGTGAAAAATACGATTAATACATATGGCAGCAAGAGGCTAAGAGTGGAAGCTGTGCAGTGTTGTACTTGAGATCTGGCTTTGGAGCTCCCCAAATAACTTCTGTTGCCTTCTCTTGATCAAAGTAATTTCCTAAGGCCAACTCAGAACCATGTGGATGGAGAAATAGACTCCTCTTGATGGGGGAGCAGCCGTGCCACGTGGCAAGGGGCGAGCTCACAGGAATTGGAGGAAATTGTAGCCTTGTTTTGCACCCTACTATAAGCCTCCCAAGTGATGTTTTAAACGTGTAAATCAAAGGAGATCACTGTTTTATGTAAAGCCCCCCAATAGCTTCCTTCCCACCACTATTGCAGCAGGCCCCTCAGGATCTATCCTTGGCCAGCCTCTGGTTTTATTTCTCAGCCCAATCTTTGTTCACTGCACTCTGGCCATGCTGACTCTATTTTTTGGATGCTCCTAATTCCAGCCTTGGTGTCTTTCCTTGTCTGGAGCACTTTTTCCTAGAACTTTGCATTTTTGGCTCTTCTGTCCATTTTCTAGTTCCAGCTCAAGAGTAAGCAACCCAGAGAACCCTTCCTTCCCCTGCTAACAAAAGTCACCTTTCCCTAGCTCTAGGATGGAAGTCCCTCCATGCATTTTCCTGTGTTGTTTTTCTTGTTATAATAGCTAATACTTACACAGTGCTTACTATGGGACACGCATTGTTCTAAGCCTTGAACATATATTAACTCATTAAATCCTTACAACCACCCTATAAGGGGGGTTCTACTAATGTGTCTGTTTAACAGATGAGGAAACTGAGCCACAGAAAAATTAAACAACTTGTCCAAGTTCATGGCATGGCACATGCTTATCATGTTTCTTTTTGTTTGCTTGCTTATTTATGTAACCTCCACCCTCCCCCAGTGTAAGTTTCATGGGCATGGAGACATTGGCTCTCTTGTTCAGCGTCTAGAATGGTGCCTCGTATGCGGTCAAGGTTCTGTAAATATTTGTGAATAAATGAACGCAACTTCCAGGCCAATTTGTTGCCAAATCCTGTCTGCCATACTTCTTAAGTATTTCTGAATTTCAGTACCTTTCTCTGTCTGTTTCTACCACATAAGTAAAGATCTTCTCTTACCTGGCCCTTTGGACCATCCTCCATAGACTCAGTTGCACTTCCTCCAACCCATGGCAGAGTGAGCAAGCTGAAATAAAAAGTTAGGGCCGGGCGCAGTGGCTCACACCTGTAATCCCAGCACTTTGGAAGACCGAGGTGGGCGGATCACGAGGTCAGGAATTCAAGACCAGCCTGACCAATATGGTGAAACCCCGTCTCTACTAAAAATACAAAAATTAGCTGGGTGTGGTGCACCCACCTGCACTACAGGCGCGCACCTGTAGTCCTGCTACTCAGGAAACTGAGGCAGCAGAATCACTTGAACCCGGGAGATGAAGGTTGCAGTGAGCTGAGATTGTGCCACTGCACTCCAGCCTGGGTGATAGAGTGAGACTCTGTCTCAAAAAAAAAGCCACATTCTTCAGCTTATAAACCTTTTGTAGCTTTTAATCATCATCACAGCAAACTGAAGACTCATTAGAACCCACGTGGCCTTTCCAGACCTGGTTCCCTCTGCTTGTTTGCCAGATTCCCCAGTACCAAACTCTCCACAGCTCACCCACCTGCAGGCTTCTTCCCACAGCCATGCCCTTGTCTGAGGTACCTTTCCTTTCTCCCTGCAGACTCCTATTTTACTTTTCAAATGCAGTTTAAATGGCCCTTGTTCAAATGCACAGTCATGTAGTTTGTAACTCATTCCTCTATACCACAGCACTCACTTATTCATATACATCCACCCTTTCATTCGTTTATTCTGCAAGCATTTACTGGACCCAACCTTCAGAAGCTCAGCTTTGGGGTCAGAGAGTTCTGGTAGTGATTAAAAACAATTTTTTTTTTTTTTATTAGATGGAATCTCACTCTGTTGCCCAGGCTGGGGTGCAGTGACGTGGTCTTGGTTCACTGCAACCTCTGCCTTCTGGGTTCAAGCAATTCTTCTGCCTCAGTCTCCTGGGTAACTGGGACTACAGGCATGCACTACCACGCCTGGCTAATTTTTGTATTTTTAGTAGAGACATGGTTTTGCCATGTTGGTCAGGTTGGTCTTGAACTCCTGACCTTAAGTGATCTGCCTGCCTCGGCCTCCCAAAGTGCTGGGATTACAGGTGTGAGCCACTGCCCAGTCATGAATATTTTTTTTTTTGCACTCGTTCATCTGTATATTTGTTTCCTCCTTCACACTGAAAGCCTCATTTGGTTTTATATCCCTAATGTCTGGCTTAATAAATGTTTGTTGAATAAATGAAGATAATTATGAAACAAACAAGCACAGACTGTTAAGGAGGAACTTGAAGCAGCCCTAACTCAAGCTGAGAGCATCAGGAAAGGCTTCCTGGGAGAGGTGATATCTGAGCTGAAATTTACTTATTTCTTGCCTTTCCCTCTCAAACTGTGAGCATCTGATGGGCAAAGATTCTGTCTTATTCACATTTTTGTCTGGGCTAGCGTATAACGTAATGCTTAGTACACGTTAGTTAATTCAAGAAATTTTTTTCAGACTGGGTACGGGGGTTCATGCCTGTAAATCCTAGCACGTTAGGAGGCTGAGGTGGGCAGATAACTTGAGGCCAGGAGTTGGAGACCAGTCTGGCCGTCTCTATTCAAAATACAAAAATTAGCCAGGGATGCTGGCACACGCCTGTAGTCCTGGCTACTCGGGAGGCTGAGGTTGCAGTGAGCCTCGATTGTGCCGCTGCACACCAGCCTGCACAATAAAGAGAGAATCTGTCTCAAAAACAAACAAACAAAAAACAGATTTTTTTTCAACTTTTAAAAATTGTAGTAAAATACACAGAACGACGAAATGTATCATCTTAAGTGTATGGCTCACTGGTATTAAATACGTTCATTTTTGTGGGACCAACACCACCCTCCAATTTCCAGAATGCTCTTTCATCTTGCAAAACAAGAAATACTTTGGAATGAGTGTCAAATATCTTTTTCCTTGCTCCCCATTACTGCATGCCTACCCCATATTCAGTTTTTGAGACAGTCCAATTCAGCTCACCCACAGCCAGCCCTCTTGTTTAACGTGAGGCTTAGCCACAGCACACACAACCAGCCAACACAACTTAGAATAAATACCAGGAATGCTCAGATTTAGATTGGAACCACAGGTCACTTTGCCTTCCAGCTGTCCATAAGGATGCTCCTTTACCCCCAGACCTAGGAGGGCTTTTCCAACTCTGCCACTGCGTTGGAATTCTAAATCGGTGCCTGACATCTGAGCCTAAGAGTTCTAGTTGGAACCTGGAGGCTGATTCGTTGCATGCTCAACCCTTCCCCTACTTCCTTCCTCTCTTGTGTTCACTCTGTAGGCATCTGTCTCATCCCCCAGATTACAAGCTCCTTTGAGACCAGAGATCATACCTTCGACATGTTTGTATTCCCCACAGTGCCTGCCACATTGCAGGCAGGCATCAATAAAGGGTTGTTAAATAAATAAAGAAATAACCCACACTGAACAATTTATCCTAATTAACTCCTTGGAAGTAGTTCCCTTAGGATGAATTCAATATGTGGTTTCTCCCATCTTCTAAAAGTCACCCTTTATCTACAGCAAATTATGGTCATGCTGGTTTCTATACCATTGGTCTTCTCCGTAAACTGCCTGTGCAGGTCTCTCCATTGTAACTGCAATGGCCCAGTTGACTCTGTACCCCAGAGCTCCCCTCTCCCGGCTTGATTCCTGGGCGTGCAGGTTTGGTCTCATTGACTCCTGGAAGTAATATTGGGGTATAGCTGAGATATGATCGTGTCATGGTTGTAGGCAAGGAACCCAAGACAACCTGAGGGTGTTCTATACACAGAACCCAATGTGGTGCAAGAATCAGCAGCCTTGGTTACGAGGGGCCATTTTTGCCTTACCTGTGTGGTCATCCATGGCCTAAAATGTTTTGATCTGTTTCATATTCTTTCACCCTAAAAGCTTGGAACCAAGTCTCAACCCATACCATTTCAGTGGGAGAGCAGATTAGTCCAAAGCTTCAGTGTTTGTTAATAGAACCAGGAGAAGGGCCAAGAGGTTTTACCTCGATGCTTAGAGCTGGGCTGGCTTAAATCAACCACCAAGATATTTTTCTCCCAGAAAGTTCCTTTGAGCTCTCTTACCTAATCTCAAGGGAGAAGAGAGAACATCCATAAAATGACCACACCCATGTTTGCTGGACCCCTTTGGAATCCTATTCAGTGAGACTGTGGTCCAATATGCTGACCCTGAACTTGAGCACACCTGTCCTTCAGGAGTCTTGGCAGGATGCATAGGAAGGTACAGGTTCCTTGCTCTTTCCCTAGAACCCGGTGTCCCCATTCCAGCCACCTCCAGGCTCTGAGCCCAATTCAGTTCTGGGGAAAGGGAAATTTAAGGAGCCTCTTTTTAAGATCCAGTACCTCAAGGACTCAGTCCAATCTTGAATATAAGCTTTCTGCTTAATCCTGAAACCAACTCCTAACTTTGTACCCCTGATATCTGGGGCTAATTTTTCAGTCCCTCCCTCCCCACCTTATGCCCTGTCCTTGTACTTTAGTCCTCCTAGTATCGGGATCTTACTTGGCTCAGACCATTCTTATGTGTTTGAGATGCTCCATCTCTGAGCCCAGGGCCCTGGGACCTTATGCTTCCTCACTCCCTGCCATGTTCTTTGCATCTGCCTGTTTCACTCACCTGCAGAAACACCTATTGTCTCCTAAACTTTCTTGTGACTGAACTTGCTTGAATAACTGTTCATTTGTTGACTACTTGTTAACGCTTGTCTTGATCCTGGGGCAACACTGACATGGATTGATTTATTTCAGTCTGCTTCAGCTGGGCTCACCTTCCAGCCTCTGACTTATCCCAGCTTGTGTGCTGGGTCCTCAGGCTCTAGGATTTCCTGGTTTCTCTTAAACCTCTGCTCCTGAGTTCCAGGCTCCTCTTTTGATTGATCTTGCATGACATTTAACTAGGTTTAGACACAACTACTTCACTCCTGATCATCACTGTACTGTTTAGTGTCATCTGAAAGCCGTTTAAAATAATGAAAAGCTTTGTTTTTTCAGCATTATTGATTTACTATCAGTCATCAGTCCCTAAAGAGAAAACATTTGAAAGTGGACTCAGACCAAACTATAATAGGAGAGGATAGTAATGGGCCCATGTTAAATGGAATAAAATATGATTGCATGCTGTTATTTTGAATTTATGTCTAAATAACCTAATTGAATGTTTAGATGATCTGGATGTATTTGTTCCTGACACAGCAGTTCTAGAGACAAACACGTTTTCTTTGTTGAAGAATGGTTTGACAAGTCTAAGTAAGGTCTAAGAAATGGTTACTTAATTGACCCATGCATTCATTCATTAATTCATTCATACATGTGTGCATGCATTTATGTGTTTGTTCATTCTACCAAACACCTCTTCAGTGCCCAGCATGTCCCAGACCCTGGGGCAGGTGTTAGAGGTTAAGAGGTAAATAAACAGGGGTCTCAAGTTCAAGGAACAACTTTTCTAGAAGAAGAGACAGATTATTACAATGCAACAGGTATGGTAGGCTGCCGCCAAGATAGTCCCCAGTAGCCCCCACCTCCTGGCATTCATGCCTTGGTGTGTTTTCCTTCCCTTGCATGTGAACTGGACCTAGCAAATCATTTCTAACAAATAGAATACTGTGGAGGTGGTGAGATATCTCTTCCAAGATTAGGTTACAAAAAGACCCTCTGGCTTCTGTTCTGGGCTGCCCTCTTACTCGCTGGCTCATTTGTTTTGTGGGAAGCCTGTGGCCATATTGTGAGTTCTTACGTGGAGAGGCCCATATGGCAAGAAACTGATATCTCCAGGTGATAGTGAGGACGTGAGGCCCACCAACAGCCATGTGAATGAGCTTGGAAGTGGATCCTACCCTCCTTGATTACAGCCTCATGAGGGACTTTGAGCCAGATGCTCTGAGCTAAGCCACACCTGAATTCCTGACACACAGAAACTGTGAGATAATAAATATTTGTTGTGTTAAGACTCTAAGTTTTGGGGTGATTTGTTACACAGCAATAGATAATTAATAAAACATGATGCTTTGCTGGAAAGATGAACCATGCACTGTAGGGGTAGAGAGGCAGGGGTGATCAAATCTGCATAGAGAAGTTGGACAAGGTGTCCCCAAGGAGGGTGTGGTCCTCTAGCTAGAGAAGAAGGCTACTGATAATTAGTGGTAATCCATCCTCCCTTTCTCTCTCCTCTTATTACCATGGAACAGTCTTCCAGCTCATTCCCTAGAATCCACACCTGGCAAAGAATCTGCACCATGTTGTTCTGTAGATCTGGGCTAATGCACCATTGGTAACGGACTAAAAGATATGCTGGTGGTTCCCTTCCTCTCCCTATACCTCTCTTTCAGACACAGTGGACTGACTCTGTCCTGACTATCTCCTTTGGATTACTGAGTCTCAGTCTAGATGCCTTTTCCCCCAGAAGGGGCCTCAGACATCCCATCTTGCATTTGCAAAGTCTCCATTCAGCACAGCTCAGCACATCTCCCTGTGCCCTCCTCAATTAAAAATGACACAGAAGTAAAGGAGACACATAGCTCTTTGAAAAAACTTCCAGATCCAAACTTTTTAATGAAGACAGAATATAAAGAGCCTGTCTTATCTCTCCGATGTGACTCCCATGTGCTGTAATCAAGCAGAATTAATTAAAAGCAACCAAGTGGCGAGTTGGCATAGGGGCCTGCGGCATGAGTCTTTCATCTTAGCCACAAGAATGCTCTTCCTGAGGGAGTGGGGTTGCAGGCAGAGAGTTGGGTGAGCCCATTGCTAGAGGGAAAACCAGCTCACCTACCAAGTGTGCAATGCCAGGGCATGACCCATGCTGCTGGAGGGAGTTTAGTGCAACTCAAAGAGGTGTTTCCACATTGTGTACGAAAGGTCCAGTTCAGGGCTTCTTAAACTCTCAACCTATGGACATTTGGGGCTGGATAATTCTTTGTTGTGGGAGCTGTTCTGTGCATTATAGGATGCTTTGCAGCATCCCTAGCATCTACCTACTAGATGCCAATAGCAACCCCTGCCTAATAGCAACAATTAAAAATGTCTCCAAACATTACCAAATGTCCCCAGGGTAGGGGTTGGGGAGCAAAACTGCCCACAGTTGAGAACTGCTGGCCCAGACTAGAGTTTCCTTCAATAAAGGTGTACCTGGACTAGGACACCCTTCAGTCACTGTGGCCCCTGGGACCCTGGTGTAGCTTAAAGATGACAGTGACCCTCCAGCTTGCAGTAAGTTGGAAAATGTTATTATCCCGGTGGGGCAAAAGAGCCAGTTACATGGAGACAGGCAATGTGAAGCCTCGAGTGTAAAGGGGAATGATTCTTCCCCAGACTTACATAGGATGCAAGAAATTCTTCCCCCAGGAAATATTTTACAACCACTGCCAAGTATTGCACAATCTCTCCTAACATCAGCCACCTCCTCATACTGTGATATTTCCCAGTACAGAGTGACAAATGGGAGCAAGAAAGGGGTTGTGGTGGTGGGATATCAGAGGACTTTCATCTCCAATTTGGTGATACTTTTTCTCACTGGTCCCCTCTGTCTCTTTGCTGAAAAATATCTTATAGAATCTTGGAATATTTGGCTCCTGTCATACTCAAAGGATATGAGCTTTGCTAGACTTTTCAACAACAAGAGTGTGACTTAAACAGCCCTGTCTTGGTCCAACAACAATAGATTAGGCGAATGATATCATATCCTACATAACAACTAGGAGAAAAGTGGAAGGCATGCTAAGGTACCACGGGAGTGCCAGCTTTCACCCAGTGGTCCCATTTATTAGATAAAGAAGGACAGAGAGTTGAAAGATTGCTTAATGCAGGGTGGCAGGGGCTGAAGCATTGCTGGGTCCTAAAGAACAAAGGAGGAGGAGTTTCTGCCTGAGCTTGTTTGTGCAGTGTAAGTAGAGAGTCCATTAGAGCTCCCCTCTTCCCATGATATCTGTCTTTTTCAACCTCCCTCTCGGACTGGATGCCTGCAGAATTGGGGAGGTGTGGGGCTATCATCCTTCCTGGATATCCACAGAAGGAGTGGGTGACCTTTGAAGGTGGCCAGGAGGCAGAGCATGTCTAGAACCCCTACTACTGGCCAGGCACAGTGCTTATATTTCATTTACCTGAACAGCCCTGAGAGAGAAATAGCATTACCTCTTTATAGTGAAGGAAACTGAGGCAACTAGAAAGTGGCAGAGCCAGGATTCAAACCCAGTCTTCTGACTCCAAAGTTTATAGTCTTTCCCCTCTATCCGCTGCTTTCCTTAAGCTCATAAAATAGACTTAAGGATATGGGTCTTAGAGCATTGAGGTCAAGGGGCGCTGATGTGCAAGATCCCAATTCCAGAGGGAGGAAGCAGGAGCAGAAGTATACCTCAGGCTCTGGTCTACTTCTGGTCCCTTCTGAGTTTCCTTGGGGGTCAGGGCTTCATTGCAAAACTGGGGTACAGCTTAAAGAGCAAACTGATGGGCACCTTTGCCCTTCCTGACACCTCCCTGGGCCACACTGCCATTCCTCATCTGCTACTTTTATTTCCAAAGAGTTGTTCCGTCCAAGAGTTACCTCCAACTCACCTTTCTTTGGTCAGGTCCCAAAAAGATACCTTCACATCCTAACCTGGAACTTGACTTTATTTGGAAAAAGTGTCTTTGCAGATGTAACTAAGTTAAGGATCTCAAGATGAGATCATCTTAGATTATCTGGGTGGGCCCTAAGTCCAATGATAAGTGACTCTATAAGAGACAAAAGAGGAGAATGCTGGCAGAGAAGAGGAAAAAGCCACATGAAGATGGAGGCAGAGATGGGAGTGATGCAGCCACAACCCAAAGAATGCTAACAGTCACTGGAAGCTGGAAAGGGGGAGGAAGTACTCTCCGCTAGGGTATTTGAAGGGAGCATAGCCCTGCTGACAGCTCAATCTCAGACTTCTGGCCTCTAGAACTGGGCAAAAATAAATTTCTGTTGTTTTAAGCCACAAAGTGGCCTATGTGTTACAGCAGCCCCAGGAAATCAATATAGGTTCCCAAAGTTAAATATGAGGTCATTGCAATTTGCTACTGCTCCAACAGCCTGCACTGATAGGATGCCTGGTACACTTGTGGCCTCCTCCCCCAGTTGCAATGAGGGGCAAGAAGGTGCCCCCGAGGCACTTGGAAGCCATTCACAGCCAGGAAACAGAGTATAAACTTATATGAGGCTAGAGAGGTAGCCTGGGGCTTGATCCCAAAGGGCCTTGAAGCCATGTTAAAGATTTGGAATTCATCTCTAGGATCTTGAGAATCTCCTGCAGGTTTTAAGGTGTATAATGAATCAATGAGTGTGTGTTTTAGAATGCACATGCTGGGTGCTAGATGGGAGACAGATTAGAGAGGGCAAGATTCCCATGAGCCTCCATCCAGCTCTGCTTTTCACCTCTAACTCCAAGTGACAGCCCCCAGGTGGGTGGTCTCTGCTTGGTCAAGGAGACACACTTGGGAGAAGAGTTAGCCAGCCAGAGGAAGTCAGGTTCAGAGTGGTGGACTGTTGAAGCTCTTCAGGTACTAAACTTTTATTCATCACCAAGGTCTCTCAGCTAGTAGTCTATTTCCATGAAAGTCATCACAAGAATTTTTTTTTTTTTAAATCAGGCCAATTAAATCAAGCATCTTTCTCAGTATCATGGAGAGAATGGAGGTTAGAGACTCCAAAACCATCCCTGGCTTAATGACTTTGGGATCCCTGGGCCCCTCCATGCAGCAGAAAGGCAACTAACAAATGTGGGTGACTTTCGTTCTGCTTGTGTTGACAATTGGAAACAGAAGCAGCTTTTGGGTCTAGGGCAGGAACTAGAACTGAGTCAATACTTTAGTTTGCCCTGGGAATAAAAACAGAATGATAGGGCTGAATGGGGACTCCCCACTGCCTCTCACTTCCTCATATCTTACATTGTGTTCCTCTGCCATGGCTTCTTTATTCCCGGGCCTCCTTCCAAGTTCAGTTACCTGTCACCTGCCACCTCAGTCACCCTGGAGCCTCACAGCTGATCTTCCGTCTTTTCTTCCTTTGTCACCCATCCTGTATGTCAGCCATGGGAAGCTCTCTCTCAGGCTCCAGGTAATCACGATTCCAACACACATCCTACTGCCAATGGGTCCAACCCTAAGGTCTTTAGCCTGATGTTCAGCCTCATCCTTCACTCTTTGTCTTCGGCTCTCTGCTTCCCTACATCTGCTGGAGCTGACACTGTGCCAAATCCTGTCCAGGACCTGCTTATTTCCATCATTGTCTTTGTTGGGTGTCTGTGCTGGGGACACCTTCCTGTTTCATCTCCATCCAAGCTTTGAGAGACTTTGTAGTATATTCATTAGGTGTGTAGTCCTGGAATCAGACTCTTTGAGTTTACATTCTGCCTCTGTCATTTACATGAAATAAAATATATAAGCTCTTGGCTCAGACTCTGACATAAAATAAGTATTCAATAACATATTCTCGACGGTATTATTTCTCCTGCACATCACTTCTGTTGAATCCCAGTGTTCACTTCTCTCAGGAAGTCTTTCCTGTGTAACATTAACCTGGGCCTCCCTGACCGTGCTCACTCACAGGCAATAAAACCTCCGCTGGAAGCTCGAATCAGGGCAGGGGTCGCTTCAGCATGTCTGACCCCATGGGTGGTTCTGGAATGACTAGAACTTTGTGATTCTCTTTGGTCCAGTACATATTGGTGAGCCTCCATTGAACTGCTCTGAATCAATGCTTTCTCTTAACATCAGTCATGGACCACCCATCCACCCACTATCCATCCATCCACTCAGTCATTCAGCTATATTTTGAACACTTACTATGTGCCAGAAACTGTGCTAGGTGTTGGGTATACAACGGAGGACAAGGCAGACTCTGCCCCACCTTCACGAAGTCATTGTCCAGTAGGGAGACAGACACTCAGATAGGCAAATAACACAGAGGGGCCAGTGTTCTGATGAGGGAAGCACAAGGTACTGAGACAACCTGAAAACCCTAAGGAGAAGCTCTGCAACCCCACCTTAGAAGGTCCTTGGAAGTGATCCAAAGGAAACAAGTCTAAGCTGAGACCCAAATAATAAGAAAAATGTTAGCCAGGTGGACGAGAATTGCTGGTGAAGAGTGTTTTAGTTGAGGAAACTGTGTGAAAAGACACAGAGGTAAGAGAGGGAATGGCATGGTGGAAAGTTGGGTGGGGTGGTGCGTGTGCACATGCACCGTGCAAGTGTATGCATGGGTGCCTGTTGGAGGTGAAGGTGAGATGAGGCGGGAGAGGCAGGCAGGCGCCAGGATATGCAGGGACTTAGAAGCCATGTGAAAGAGTTTTGACTTGCACTTCACAGGCATGGAATAAATGAGAAAGTGAGTGGGAGTTTCAGTGGTGGAATGGCATGATTAGATTTATAATTAAGAAAAATCACACTGGCTACAGTGTGGAGAACGGAGGGAGGTTGGTTTATGAGACTCCATGACAAAGTCTGCTTCATTTCTTTCCCCAGGCAACTGGGATCCTGCCTGGGCTTGAGCTCTAGCTGAGGCCCTACTGCCTTGTGTGGTTCTTGCTAGGTCCTCTCCTGAGGATTGGATCTGTCTTTAATTCTCAGCTGTTGACTCAGGTCTTGCTCACAATGGACAAGTGACCTCCAACCAGGATCCTGTCACTCCAGGTAAAGTCTCTGCATAGAGGGGACACATGTCCACATAGATTGGGTCTCTTGCATTCTGATATACTTGACTATTGGTCTGGGCCAAGCTTGAGATGGCTGTATATCTTTGGAACAATACAGTTTGGACCTTTGGCTATCACTTCTTGTGTAGTGGCAACCTTATTCATCTACTTATTTGTCTCAAACATTTGCCAAATATCTGCTATGTCCCCAGTGCTGTGCTAGGTACTGGGTACCTGGTGGTAAGCAAAGCCAAGATGGTTTCAGTGCTCATGGCATTGTGAGAGATGGCTCTTAAATAAAATAAATACATTTCTATTAAATAAATAGAAGTTGTTCTAACTGAAATTAAAGAAAAGAGTAAGGTTCTGAGAGGGGATGTGCTTTAGGTTGGATGGTGCATCTGGCATCTCCATTCTGCTCCTCCAGGTCCTTCTTCCATTCTGGTCTCTGCCCTGGTGGGTCCACATCAGTGGGTTCTCTTATGTCTGGCTTCTAATAGGGTTCAGCCAAAGCGGGTGGTCAGCCAGAGATTAGAGGGTGAGAGGAGAGTGAGGTTGGGATATTTATTCCCCTAGCTTTCTCCCTGGCTGGTTACCCTGGGCTGGCCACATACTTTGTCCTGCTCCTTCATGCTTCTGGACTAGGGTGGTTCTGTCCTCTCCCTGGTGATACCCCTTTGTCTCACTTCTTGCCTTCATGCATAGTCCTTTTAGAAACCTTCTTGAATTATCCTAATGTGAATGTGCCATTGTTTCCTGCCAGGACCCTGATGGATGCAGATGGCAATAGAAAGCCTCTCTGAGGAAGTGACATTTAAGCTAGACTTTCGGGATGAGCGGGAGCCAGCCATGCGAAGAACGGGGGAGGAGAGACACTCCAGGCAGGAGGAAGTCGCGTGTGAAAACTCTGAGGTGGAAAGAGCTCACTGTTGTGTTCAAGGAACAGAGAGAAGGGCAGTGTGTCTAGAGCGCAGCACTCGGGAGAGACAGCGTGAGATGAGATTTTCTGAATTTCATCCCGACCACACAGCACACAGCAGAGGAAGTGGTAAGCCTGTCCCCCGGGTCACCTCTCTCCTCATGCTGGCCCTTGCAAAAGATAATAATACTGATAACTAATGCTTATTGAACACTTACTATGTTTCAGGCATTGTTTTAAATCAATTTCTATTAAATAAACAGTAATTGTTCTAACTGCAATTAAATAAAGGAATAAGATTCTGTGAGGATAACAGCAGGAATGTGCTTTAGGTTGGATGGTATGCCCAGCATCTCCATTCTGCTCCTCCAGGTCCCTTCTCCACTCTGGTCTCTGCCCTGGTGGGCAGACCTAGATGGTCCGCATCAGTGGGTTCTCCTATGTCTGGCTTCTAGAAAGGTTTAACCAAAGACAGGGTCAGTAGGAGAATGATTTGCATGCATTGATTCATTTAATCCTTCAACAACCCCAAGAGGAAGGTATTCTTAGCATACACATTTTACAGATAAAGAAACTGAGGTTCAGAGAGATTGAGTAACTTATCCAAATTCCACAGCTTTGAAATGGAAGGGCTGATACTTGAAATCACATAGTCTGGAGCCAGGGAGCTACTCTTAATCACCCGCTATAAACACGTTTACTAAGTCCTCAGCCCCCACTAGTTCTTATCTGACATGCCTCAAACATACAGTGATTTCCTGTATTTATCAATCAACTCTAGTGGTTTCCTATACCTGTCAATTGTTTAATAAATTATGCATATTTTTTCTGTCTTCTCAAATGTATCATAGCCTTCTCAAACACCTGGACAGAGTCTTTTAATTCTCCACTACCAGTACAATCTTGTAAAGTGGTGAGCACACAAAAAAGTACTCAATAAATGCTTTTTGGATTCTTGATTTAAATTAGACCATGGGTGTAAAGAAATAGTGCCTGGGAAATAGAAGGTGTTTAACAGATGGAACCTGTCACTGGTGCTCACAAGGAAGGAAGCAAGAAGGAAGAAAAGTTAGTTTCCTAGGCAATCAAACATGAGATTGTTGGATGATCACACTAGGTCATCTCCTTGGTACCTACAATTCAGGATCTTGTCTTAATCTAGGGCACTAAAGAGTAAATTAGGGGAGAACAGGATTGTTCTCCTAGATGTCAAATGAATGTCATCATTTTTCTTTCAATAATCCAATTTATATCTACAGGTTTTGGGATCTTATTTATATTTTCAGCTGCATCTCCTCTTGGGATGATGAGTTCTGTAAATTCGTTCCCTGCTGTGTGAAGGAGCACTTCCTTTTATTGATCCAGAATTTACCTCCTGCAAGTTTCAAGTTTCAAGATTCCTTCCCTCCGTTTCCTTTATCTTTCCCTGGAACAAGTACCTGGGAATAGGTGAGCAATTCCCTGTGCTTTGCTCCACCCTATACCTACCTATTCTTCATCCCAAGAAACCTAGTGGTTTTCTCTGTTCTCACTGTCCTTCAAACTTTTCCTTTCATCTCTTCTTGGCACAGTGAAGACAGTAGATCGAACTTCCAAAAAGAACCTTCTTAAAAATGAAGGCAACCTGGACAGAAAAGAAGCAGACAATACACACACTGTTGGAACTGTCTGGTGGCCCAAGCTTAAGCCCCTTCATTGAAGCAGAGAAGTGCCTCCCGAGATCCCTGGTTCCCAGACGCTGAGAACACCATGCTTATTTTTCAAGTGATTGGCTTGCCCTCCACCTGATTTCCCTGCCTGTCCTTTGGCCAGGTGGTTGTCAGTGATCTTACTGTTTCCTTGTATAGGACAATCTCACCAGCCATCTTGCCTCCTAAGAGAGATATTTTGACAGAAGAGACATTTTATGTTGATGATTTTGATGCTACCGGATCATAGTGGCTAGGTAAAAAAATTTTTTTTAATTGTCAAAATACTGTGTATTTTAGATATCTCTGAGCCTCTCTGCCCATGTCTCTCCCCATTCTTGACTTTTACCTGATCTGATCTCTACCCCAGAACTCTGCCCCTAGGCCAACTGTCTACCCTGTAAAATCAGCCAAGAGTGTGGAGCGAGGGAGGGGGAGTCATGGGGTGAGGCTCTCCCTTCCAGGGCGTGTGGGTAGCGTAGGCAATAAAATAAGTCGTGTGTGTGTGTGTGTGTGTGTGTGTGTGTGTATGTGTGTGAGTTTCACACATTACTGGGTTGAAAGAACAGAAGAAAGGCCATTTTTTTGGTTTGGTCACATGAAGATGCCATTGGCACCTAAATGATTGTGTCCAAGTACCCACATCAGAATGTTGTTCACCATGGAACCAGCAATTCTCAAACCCTGGCTGCACTTTAGATTTTGTGGGAGCCTTTATAAAAACAAAGGAAGCCATGCCTTTCTCCTTTCTGCTCCCGTCCCCCTGCCCTCTGCCTTTAATCCAAGTAAATCACAATTACTTTCTGAAAACTCCCCAGAGGATTCTAAAGCACAGCTAGAGAAAAGAAGCACTGTCCTGATCACACATACAACCTCTCAGCACCCACACACCGTCTCTCAATCTGTCTTTTCCACAGCTCCAGTGACAGTCAATGGGTGGAGCTGAGAAGCCACGCTGAAGATTTGTCCAGAAGAATATTGATCTTGGGGCCCTGATCAATGAGCTCTGTATTATCACATTGTTTTTTTTTTAAAATTACTTTATTGTATTTTTAGTATCAAGTTTCATTTTCCAGTCTCAGGAACTTGCCTGGTTTATGCCTGAGTTATAGGGCTCACTACAACTTATTTATTAATCCACTCATTTATTCATTCATTCATCTATTCACTCAATCACTCATCCACTAATTTACTTATTCGCTCTCCCACTCTATCATTTATCCCTCTGACCATCATATACATCTATCTGTTTATTTACCCATTGGTTCATTCACTGATTCATTCATTTCTCCTGTTTATTCATTTGTTCATTAGTCCATCCATGTACTATCATCTCACCCATTCATTCATCTATCCTCACTCTTTCGGTCTTTCATTCAATCATTGTTAATTTATTCACTTTTCCGACATTTTCTGACACTTTACAGATGAAGGCTCCTGAGCCTGGCTCTGGGGAAACACAAATGAATTACACTCACAATAAGGTTGCATTTAGAGGCTGAACTTATTTGTTCTCTGGGGCCAGAGAAGCTTGGCCTTTTGCTCTCTTTTGTGGTTAGATGCAGTGACTTTTGGTGGGAAACACTTCACCATCCTAGTGAAAAGTCTTTACAGTCTAGGGACTCTCCCAGGACAGGACCAGAAGGCTTCCTTTGGACGGAAGAAATTGCTCTGTAGTGCTAGCTGGTGGGGAGGAATGGGAGAGGATGGGAGTGACACCTAATGTTTCCAGTTTAGGAAAAATCAGCTGCTTAGAGCTATGCCTTCTTATAATGAAGTTTTCTTTTGAATAGGAATGAGGAAAACAGGGGGAAATATAATAAAAAGAACTAAAATCGGCTAAAAGTGGCACAATGAAAGAAAAATAGAGAAAAGATAAAAGCAAATTGCTGTAGTAAATATAGCATATAAAATAAATAAATACTCACCCTTAAGAGACCAGTGAGTCCTGGTGGGTGAGTTAAGTGTGACAAACCTGGGGCAGGTGAGGGAGAAGCTGGGCTATCTTCTAGAAGGGCCAACTTGTAGATTTGGGTTCCCTTCGATATTCTGTGGTTAGAGATTCGGGCTGAGAGTTCTTCAGAGAAAGATCTTAACTCTTAATGCATGTGTTTCACAGAGAAATTCATTCATTCTTTCATTCTACAGATGTTTACAGAATGTGTGGCCCACTATCTCCTTGCAGTTTGCCATTCAGTGGGGAGGGCAGACACTTGGACAAGTAGTTACATGTAGGGGTGATGGGTACCATAAGGAGGAAGTACACGGAGCCATGGGAATGTCTAATGGGAGAAACCAATCTAAGGAGTCAGGAAAGTTTCCTGGAAAGGGGAGGTCTAAATGGCGACTTGAAGGTGGATGTGTGTTATGTAGTGAGGAAAAAAATGTGTGAAGGCTGAGGGTATGGGAAGGCATGGAATGAAAGCTCCCCTCTGTGGCTGGTATGTATGGTGTAAGGGGAGAGGGGCAAGAAAAAAGGCAACAACTAGAAGTGTCGTTCATCCAGCAAACCATCACTAAGCATCTACTTCTGTATACTCCAGAGCTAGGAGTGTAGAATGTAAGGACAAGGGGACACAGTTTCTGTCTTCAAAAGCACCTGTTGTTCAGGGAGCTCAAATGGAACGAAGAACAAAGGAAGGGTTAAGAGAAAATTGTTGCAGTTGCCGTCCCTGCCAACACACTGACTTTGATGCATGACTCCCTGCTGTGGTTGAGGGAGGCACAACTTGCTTTGTTTCTTGGGTGCATTTTGCCTGGGTGGAAATGCTTCAACACTGGACTTTTCCAGCCAAAGTGGCAGTGTTTTCTAAAGAGCAGCTAACTAGGCAATGTCACTGTATGGTGATTTTGTCATAAGAGGGAGCAGCAGGAGGAGGACTGGGGATGGAGGGCATAGATGAGTTGTCCAGATCGGCTACATGGGCAGTAGAGCCTGGCAGGGCTGATCTCACCAGGAGTGGCCATATGGAGACACAGAAGGACTTCTGGGGTGTTTGAATGTTCAAGTGTGTGCGAAGTTGAGGTACCACCAGAGAAAACCAGGCGGTCTGTTTCCCCCAAGGCCTTACAAGGTGCTGTTTTTCTTGGTGAATTCACCCATGTCCAGGCTTCATCTAGCCTTACATAAACAGTTTGGTCCATGCCCCAGAACTGATCAAACTCAGGAATGAATTCCAATGTACTTATGCCAGTGGACTTTATAAGGGTCTGGCGTGCAATATCAGACCTCCTTGAAAAATATTACCACGTGAGGGAATGGCGTGGCTACTCATGTCCTCTGAACACTGGGCATTCTCTCTTTGTGGCCATGCCAAATGAGTCAAGTTACAATCAGAAGGTGTTTTCATGCATCACTCAGGGTTTAATGCTAGACACAGGAACTTTGGATATTTGAAGAAGAAAGAGATTTATTTATGATGAGGAATCAGGTGCTTCCAAAGTAGCTAGATGGCTTGGAGGACAGACTCTAAGTGAGGCCTCCAGGAATGATTCCTAGCAGAAGGGATCCATTGGGGCAGCTGTTACATTTGATGTAATCTGGATAGCAAAAGATCAGGAGGTTGAACCTGAAATAATTGAGGTCAAATGTACAAAGCTATAGCTGTGATCTAGGGCTCAGGAGTCTGCCTGTGGTACCACCACAATTGCCTGGATGCTGAAACATGAAGTCTGATGAAAGCCTGCTGGTATCTCTACTCCCTTGCTTGTCAAAAGGAAGACATCCCCTGCCTCACTTTTCCCTGCAAAATTTCACCTAGGTGCATTTGAATGATGAAACTTATTTCTCACCGAGAACTCAATCACTCAATCTCCAAGGGAGTCTTGGAAATGCAGATTTAAAAAAAATCTTTCCAGTATAGGAATACCCAGTAGAAGGAGGTGGGAGTGGATGCTGAAAGTCAGTTGACCATTTCCATCACTCCTAGTACATGTGCAATTAGAACAATAGGATTTAATTATGCAATGTGAAGCCATGACACCCTAAAGAATCAGCCTGTACATATGTCACAAGTATGTCACAGGAACTGAAGGGGTCAAAGCCACAGTCCATGGTGACCCGAATCCTCAGGGCTGGGATGGACAGTCCAGTGGTCCTCTAAGTACAACTTGTTCTGTGCCTGTGGCTGACCACTTCCCATTTTGATTCACAAATAATTTCTTTAGCTATAGCACTCCTGTCAAATCTTTTACATGATTTTGCTGATCTCAGAAAATGTGTGTAGATTTATTTGTGCCATTATGTTGAAGGAGTATGACTCGTGAGATGCAGTCCTAGAGCAATTTTATTTTTGTCTCCCATGGTCGCAGTTAAAATACATTCTATGGGCCTCCTTCTTCTCTTGTCTCTGGATAAAAACCCAGCTGGGCTCTTAACATCTATGGTTGTTACCATATAATAAAAAGTCCTGTAGATACTTTAAGTTTCAACTATATTTCTAATTTAGTAATTAAAATATGCAGCCCCACAGTCTTGCCTTGAAGGATAGACTTTTTGACTCAGCCTGCTGCATGCTGGAAGCTGTAGGGGAAGGAAGATGTATGGTTGGTGCTTTCTCTCTTTCTTCATTCATGTAGTACTTCTACTCTTCTCTCATCTTGTTAGCCATGTTCATGATGCCTCCAGGACTGGATGAGGGAGTCATAGAAGAGGTTAGGGGAGGAAGGATGACTTCACTTGACTGTTATCATAGTGATGACCAGCTTCAAATCTCTTTGGACTTGGCAGATGTTTAAAGTGACTTCTTCCTCTCATGGATGCTTTTGGGAGACTTCAGAGATGCCCACCTTCTCACTGAAGATCTCTCACCTGCAGTCCCTGGTCTAGACCACATGCATCTCTATTTCAGCTGTTTGCATTCTCCTGAGAATCCAGTGGTGTCTCTGCCTTCTCTCTGCTGAGGTCTGTTTGCTCTTCCATGTGGCCTTCCTTGATAGGACCTAAGATGACCCCCACCCTGGCTTTCTCTTGCATTTAACTTATATCAGATTCATGTGAAAATCTTGTTATTCCTTTGCTCTGGCAAACTCTGGAAGAAAGTCACTTTCCAGACTGTAGCCCTCAGCTCTGCATCACAGGCTGCAGCAGCCAGCCTCTTGACATTTGGATTTCTCAAGTGAGACTACAGAATTCCCACATTACGTTCTCCAAGGGGTATCACAAAGCCAAAGTCTCTTGATTTGGGGTGAGGGGGTATCACCTGTGCACTCATCAGGCTAGGCTAGATAATGCTGAGCTAACAAACAGACCCCCACCAAAGTGGCTTAATACCACACAAATTTATTTCTTGCTTTCAATCCACTGTGGGTCCAGATAACACAAAAGGGCAGTTGTCCTCCAAGTGTTGACTGAGTGCTCCAGGACGCTTTAATCTATGGGACCTGGATATCAAAAATGGTTGTACAGAAAAGTACTGTAGGTGGATGGCCATGTTGGTTGCATAACAATGTGAATGTATTCAATGCCACTGAACTGTATACTTGGAAATGGTCAAAACTGTGAATTCTATGTTTGCATATTTACCCACAATAAAAAACCCTGTTGCGGGCTGGGCATGGTGGCTCATGCCTGTAATCCCAGCACTTTGGGAGGCTGAGGTGGAAGGATCACCAGGTCAGGAGTTCAAGACCAGCCTGGCCAAGATGGTGAAACCCCGACTCTACTAAAAATATAAATATTAGCCGGGCTCAGTGGCAGGTGCCTGTAATCCCAGCTACTCGGGAGGCTGAAGCAGGAGAATTGCTTGAACCTGGGGGCAGAGGTTTCAGTGAGCCGAGACTGTGCCACTGCACTCCAGCCTGGGTGACAGAGTGAGACTCCATCTCAACAACAACAACAACAGCAACAACAATAACAACAACAGCAACAAAAGCACTGTTGCATGAGAAAAAACAACTATTTTTAGTGAACTTAACTTTTACTTCATATGAGAAAATAATTTTTACCTTAAGTAGCTGCTGAGTAGGCATAGATAGTCACTCAGATATTATTGACAGAACCTAAGATGACCCCCTTTTTCTTTTCAGTAGTTGTTATAAATATTCATGGGCTATATAACTTTAACAGAATTAAATCATTTAAAAAAGTGTTTCTACAATTGTCACAGCAAAGGAAGAGAGGGCAGCAGGGCGGAGTCCTGTCATGTAATGCTTCTATCTGACAGTGGCACATTTCAGTGACCAAAGCAAATTATGCCATCCCTGACTTCAAGGTAAGGTAGATGAAGTACAATCTCTTTGATGCCCACAAGTGAAGAAAAACCAAACACCTGTCAATACAGTTGTACCTCCCACGGCCTTCCAGAGCCTCCCACTCCTGCCCCCTGGGTAGAGGTAGGATTTGTAGCACAGCATACACCAAGAAATTCTCTGCTAAAATATTTTTTTTTTTTCCAAATCCAACTCTTGACCTGCACATACACTGGATGTGAAACTGATGTTCACAACCTGCTTTGCAAAATGTGCATACGGTCTACTACCTCCTTTGACATATGAGAGCTATTGTCTTTTGGTGCCCTGGCTAACAATTGCATTTTAACATTCTGTTATATATTTGTTCATGTTCTGTCTCTCCTATCTGAATGAAGGCCCTTGAGATCAGGGACCACATCTGTCTTGTTTCTGGGACTTTCTGTTAGGCTGCGTGCCTAGCACGGCATTGGGCATGTTGTAGATTTTTCAGAGCTATTCTGGGCAGGGAGGAGGGACAGAGGAGAGAAGGAAGGAAGGAGGGAGACAGGGAGAGAAGGAAGGAGAGAGGAGGGAAGGAAAGGAAAGAAAGAAGAAAAGAGGGAAGGAAGGAAGAAAAGGGGGGAGGGAGGAAGAGGAAGGGAGAAACAGAGAGAAAAACAGAAAAATGATAGAATGGAGTTGAATCAGGAAGCAGGGTCAGCAAAAAGAGTTCATAGGAGAAGACACAGGCAGAAAACCAAATCCCAGCGTGGAGCCAAAAACGAGCAGAGACCCAAATACTGGGTCAAACTCAGGTCCAGTATTCAGGGGTGAAGCACTTTAGCAACAGAAATCAAATTTCAGTAGAGTGGCTGGGATTCGGTGCCTGATCGTGGCGTGTGAGGCCCAGTGTCCCTGGAGGCTTCATGTCCCTCATTCTCCCTTATGGGAAGGTGGAAGAAAAGAGAAATGGCACTTTTTGAATGCCAGGTACTGCCTAAAGTTGTCTTATCGAACTCTCACGGTAACCCTATTATAAAACTGGGAAACTGAAGCTCAGAGAAGTGAGATAACTTGCCCAAGCTCACACAGCTAATTAGTGCAGCTGTAACCCAGATCTGGGTATCTTTAGGATGTGGGCTGTCTTCATTGCACAGATCCTTCTTAGTCCTTCTCTGAGGACAAATGATTCCTCTCTCTCTCTCTCTCTCTCTCGGAATTCAATTCCAGATAGCCACTCCGCTAAGTGGATAGCATGAGATGCTCACTTTTCAATTTCCTGACTTCTGAGATGTTGGTAGCCATTGTGAGAGGCATAAAACAACCTCAGGGTAAACCTGCCTGCCTCCACTCCATTTATGTCTGGTTTCAAGATTCCTCCCCTCACCCAGCCCCTGACCTGCCTCCCACACAAGATCTTTGAGCTCTCTAAGTAGACAGCTTAAAGTGCTTTCTGTGGCACAACTCTATTTTAAAGAAAGATCCAAGTGTCTGTGTATTTGTGTATAAACCTGTGTGTAGAATTGCTGATGATGTGCTGTCTGGGGAACCTCTTTGAGGGGTGCAGGTGTAATGCGGTTGAGGTGTGTAAAGGCTATATGTGCTGAGTGTGAGGTATGTGTGTACACAAAGTCACTTACAGTTGCCATTGGCTGTGGTTTAACAATGGCCTGGAGGGCTGGTTAATGTGCCAGATGAACTGTGCTGTCGGGGATCTCTCTTGGGTGTCATTGAGTTCCCGACTGTGGCTTTGCCTAGTGATCTAGGAAAATGGCATGGTGGCCAATTCACCTGAGGGAATTGGTGATGATGGGAATTATGTTGAACTGTGGCTTGTCCCTTAGGATATTAGTAAGACTTGCCTGCATGTGCATGCATGTCTGTGCTTGATGACTACATTTGAAGTCACCCTGGCTGCTGGTACTGATCATCTAAGAGTTCTGCAGGGAGAAAGAGTCTGTGAAACCTTCCTGGGTATGCCATGGGGGTGGAAGGTGCACCAAGAAGTTGAAAAATGCATTGACAATGGGCACCAGAATCCTTGAAGAGCTCTGCAGTGACTCATGTGTAAGCTGGAGATGGAATTAGGATCCTTGATCTCTGTGGAATAATGGGGTCCCAGTGCTGTTGAGGCCAGATCGTGGTGACGAACCGTCAGAGACAAGGAGTGTGTAACTTCTATAACAATCCACAAGCAGAGACACTTGCTTTGAACCTTCAGCAGACTGTTTCACCTTCCTATGAGGCCAGCTGCTTCTGGGAAGTGGGGCAGGTGATAAGCCCAGTGATTTCTGTGAATCCTCTGCCTCCTTGCCAATGCATTTCCTAATACTTTGGTGAAGCAAAGCCCTCCCATGGTACATTGTTTGGGCATGGATGAGTAGGTTGTACATCAAATATAGGCTTTCTTTTCCTGCCCACAGTACCAGCTGAAGTTCAGAACCATCATTTCTGGACTTGTCATCCCCTTGGTATCCACACAGTGATACCTCCAACCAGGGCACACTTTTTAAGACAAAGGAGTAAGGTACTGAACTAAAACCACACACACTGTTCTAACCACATGCCCCATCACCCAGAAGAAACTGACTTGATAAGGTGGAGGAGAGGTCTGCTGAAAGCTCAGTTACAACTGAATAGCCTCAGTTGAAGAATAGCATCTGTGAAGGTGAGGATGGATTCTGCAGGGTATGGTGTATGCCTTAAACCAGTAGTCAATATCTGGTGCTGTTCCATAGCCAGAGTGAATGGACCTAGGCCCCAAGGAAGAAGTGGAAGTAGTTCTTTCACAATTACACTTAGTAACCTACTTGAAGATTCTTTCACTTGCTGTCTCCTTAACCTTGGGCTTCCCGGTAATTAGAAGCTGAGACCTGGCCATTCTGGGATCCCTGTGTGGCTGAACCACCAGGCTGAAGGGGGCATCTCTGTGCTGACCAGGATAGTTGATCCTGGTTGCCAGGGGAAATTGGTTTGCTGCCACACAATGGGGGCAAGAAGTACCCTGCTTTGGAACCAAAGGGCCACTGGAACATGTGTCAGTACTCACCTGTGCAATAGTCCTGACCAATGGAAAACTGTGGCAGCCTAATACAGACAAGACCACTGAGGACTTGGATCTCACAAGAATGAAGGATTAGGTCACTCCATTGGGCAATAAGTCCCATTCAGTGAAGGCATTCCAAGAGGCCAAGGGGTACATGGATTGGGCGGTAGAAGAGGACACTACGGTTACCTACTTAGGTCTCATGCTCAGCTGTAAAACCATGGAGAGTAGCAGCTAAGCTTTATGCCAGTTATTTTCCTCTTTTTCTCCTCCTCTACTACCTTATATGAAGAATACTGGTGGTATTCCTTTTTTAGGTTTCAGTAGAGAGTTTGACTGAATTGACATTACCTTGTAATGATACAGAAGAGATGGACTTTGTGTGTTCTCTGTACTGATGACATGAACTTTTTACCCTGAGGAATGACCAAAGTAGATGCTGAGATATAAAAAGGGTGGCTTGTGCTAGATATTATTATTGGCTTCTTCAGATTATTTTGCCACCATTCTCCACTCTGTTCTGTGTCCCCAGGGGCTGGCCTTTCCCCACCAGATCAATGAGCTCCTTGCAGGTGGATGTGGTCAATGAGGAGTGTTGTAGGAGGTTAGAAAGAAGGAGGAGTGAGGTCAGGGCATTGATTTTCCTAGACCTTTCCCCACAGGATCACCTTAGACTGACTGACTGTGTCCCTCCACCAAAAGTTATAGCTCCTGTAGGTGGCTCTCCCTCTCTGCAAAACTTTCTTTTCTTTCTGAGTTCTAGTAACCATTCTGTTCCTTGCCTCCTGCAGGTGGGCAATCATGGCACTTTGCTATTACAAACTCCGGAATGCTGAACCATTCCTTCAGTTTCCCTACACCCTCCTCTCACCTTTGTAAATGGCCCCTTTATTAAACTCTTCTCAACCCTTCCCAATTCCTGCCAGGACCCTGATTGATACACTTGAGCTTGGCCAATCGGTTGTGCTAGACTTTCAGTATGGAACACTTAATGAAAAAACTCCCACCAACGGTTGGGAATTCATTTGTGGTAACCTTGGTAGTGCCCAGTGGCAACAGCAATTGTGACTAGTGTCAGTGTCCTTCTTCTATAGTGACCATAGCATCCTAGCCAGATCATTTCCTGTGTTTTGGCCCTTGGGGGAGCCCTTGGTTCTTGCTTATTTTTCAACCCTGGTACCTCAGCCTCATAATAATTTTGTGAGCCTCCAATATCATTCTAAGAAATTCTCTCTCTCTCTTTTTTTTTTTTGAGATGGAGTCTCACTCTGTCGCCCAGGCTGGAGTGCAGTGGCATGATCTCAGCTCACTGCAACCTCCACCTCCCGGGTTCAAACAATTCTCCTGCTTCAGCCTCCCAAGAGAAATTATCTTAAAAAATTAATATAGCCAGAGATGTTTCCAGTACCTTTAACAAAAACCCCGACTGATACAGCCATTGATGCAGATATTTGATGTCTGGTCCAAAGCTTTATTTTTTGACCAAATTGAAAGTGCATGGAGTTCTTTATAATGGCAGATTCAGTTAGCACGAACTCCTTTTGTTCATTGCCCTTGGCATTTCCCCTTCGTTTTACCTGGAAAGTGGGCTGATGTTGGAGGCACAGTTGCCATATTGTAACCATGAGTTAATCATAAGGAAAAGGCTAAGAATGTGGTAGAAGTCTTGGCCTAGATGTCCCTGTGCCTTTGGGCCAACATAGCAACAACATCTTCCAGAGGTTTTCTTCTTACCAGAGAAGAAAGAAAAGCCCTCCTTGGCTTAAGTCATTGTTTCTCATTTTACTATTAACAGAACAAATTCCTTCTATTATAGTGTTATTTCCTTCTACCTCTGAAACAATTCTACTTGAGATTGAATTATCTGCTTCTCAGGTGGAGAATCAGAGGCTCAGAGCAGTCAAGTGACCAGTCCAAGTACACACAGCTAGTACTGGGGAAGGGACACAAACTGAGACCAATGCCGTGAATATGTTTTGGCCCATTCGTTTGATAAGAATTTCATGATTTCTTATCTTGTGCCAGGCCTGGGTGCAACATTTGAGATACAAAGATGGATACAACAGGGTCCTTGCCATTGAGGTCCACCAAAGTGGGCCAAGTGAGAGATGATGGGAAGTTGCACAAGGAAGATGGAGAGAACTGGGTAAATTTAAGAGACATTTAGAAAGAAGAGTCAGTAGGATTTGGTGATGGATTCAAAGGAGAGGATGGATATTTAAGTTTGTGACTTGAACACTTGGAAGAAATGTGTGGTCATGACTGATATAGAGAATGTGCAAGGAAAGGCAGGGGTGGTGGGAGGCAGGTGGGAGAGAGCCTGGAGGGCAGGCAACCAGAGGCAGAATGGATTTTTCAAGCAGGGCAGCTCTGGGGAAGCAAGGGCTCCAGGCTGTTATCATGGGATTGGTGACTGAGTTAGAGTGGAGGTGAAAGTTGAGGCTGGCCTGAAAGCCTCAGCTGATAAATATTAACACCATATTCACTATTCAACCCCTCAGGGCAGCCTGGGCAACTGGAGCCACAGGGGAACAGCAAGAGGAGGGCTGTGCTTTCACATTCGACCCTTACAGAGGGCCTTGGCAGAGCTCCCCTTCCCTCCCCAGCCATTTTCTGGGCTTGAATTCAGCATTCAGTCGATCTCCTCATTAGAAAGAGTGGCTCTGTGGGTCTGCAGGATCACTCAATACTGTAAGTGAGCCAACCCCAGGGGTTCTTTCGGGTAACGAGTACTTAAGCCCGCCATTAGCCACCATTAGGGATGTCCTTACTGCTTAATGATCTCCAGCTACAGGACTTGGTGGGGTTGGACAGATGGAGAGCAGGGAGGAGCTTCCCCACAAAGAGGCCATTCCAATGTTCTTCTCCTGAGACGCCAGAACTGAGGCTGCTCTGCCCTCCAGGCACAGGATTATTTACAGATCACTGGCCTGTCTTGGTTAGAATAGGCAGAAATCTATGTTTGATGAGTCTATGGAAAGAAGGAAGGGGATGCTAGGAGAAGCCAAGGCTCCTGTTTCTTTCTGATGGGTGGGATCTAAGGGTATTTGTGCTCTCTCTCTCTCTCTGTCTCTCCCTCTCTCTCTCTGTGTGTGTGTATGTATTTTGGGGAACTTGTTCTCTGCTCTGAGGGAGTCTGGGATTCAGGGTTAGACATCCCACTTTATATAATAGAAATTTCCCCAGGATCCACCAGTCCATGGGTATCAATGAGATCATGGGTAACAGGAATGACTCAAATTTCACTGTCTTGTGTCCCCACTTTACCACCCTCTGAAAAATCTCGTAATTTCCCAAGAATCCCTGGGATGTCTCTGGCACTTCTGGACACGTGCTGCTGTTTCAGAGAGCAGCATGTTGCCCTCTAGGGGGTGCTGCTGCTCTGCTGGGCATGGCTCTGCAGACGTCATGGCTACTCTGCAGGTGCTGGGAACTCCGGGCACTGTTACTGCTCTGCTGGGCACTGCAGCCTCTCCCTCTGCACTCTTGGGCAACCCCTTGAGCTCTGCTGCTTGTCTGCCAGGCCCAGAAGTGTCCACCAGTCACCACTATTGGCCCACTGTTGCTTCACTGGGCTCTGTTATTGCTGCCATCTCTCAAGGGACACAGTTCAGAGGGCCAAAGCTGAATAGTGGTCTGTTGTAGGTGGAGAGGAAGGGAAAAAGCCTCTCGCCTCTTGTGCTGCACTATCTTGGAGACATCCCAAACTTCTATAAAGTTGGATGACATAGGCCCTCCTGTCTTTACTTAGGTATTTTATTGCTCAGCAAATATTCATTTTCTCTCCCCAGACCTCTAGGAGAGAAATGTACTTCCCAACCGTTAATGCTGAGCTTGGCCGTGTGACTTGCTTGGGCTAATGGGACGTTAGCAGATACAAAGCAAGCAAAAGCTTGGAATGTGCTTGTGCAATTAGATTTGCCTTCTTGGGCCTTTGCCATTGCCGAGAGAAGATCATGCCCTCCAGATCGAGAAACCTGGGGAACAAAGCCAGATACAGCAGGCCTGTGGCTTGAGGCAGAGCCTCCCCAGTAGACCTGCAGATGCCAGAGTAAGGAGCAAATGCTGACTGTTGTATGCCACCAAGTTTTGGATGGTTTGTTACGCAGCATTATTGAGGCCACAGTTGACTGAGGTAAGCTCACTCCACTCCAAGATCCAGATGCGTCTCTATAGAAATAGACTAAGACAAGTTGGACTTACAACCATCAGGTAGTAATGAGAAATTTCCTTTCTTTGATTAAACTATCCAGCTGGGTCAGGTTATTTGAGTTTGATCCCTTCTTTACTTAGGATAAATTCTCTCAAAAGGCTCTCGGGTCTCATGCAAATGAGCTTCATGAGGGCCATCTATCTGAGTGTATTAGTCCATTTTCATGCTGCTGATAAAGACATATCCGAGACTGGGAAGAAAAAGAGGTTTAATTGGACTTACATTTTCCCATGGCTGGAGAGGCCTCAGATTTAAGGCGGGAGGCAAAAGGCACTTTTGTAAATAGTCTACTTTTACATGGCAACAGGCAGAAGAAGAATAAGGAAGAATCAAAAGCGGAAACCCCTGATAAACCCGTCAGATCTCATGAGACTTATTCACTATCACGAGAGTAGCACAGGAAAGACTGGCCCCCATGATTCAATTACCTCCCCCTGGATTCCTCCCACAACACTGAGTCATGTGTAGACTCAAGCTGTGTATTTCTCTATTTGCAAACTTTAAATTTATTAATTTTTATAAACACTCCAGAGCAGGGGTTGGCAAACTGTTTCTGTAAACGTCCAGATAATAAATACTTTTGGTGTTGAGGACCATACGGTTTCGGTCACAACTACTCCACTCTGCCACTGTAGCTCAAAAGCTGACATAGATAGTACTTAAATAAATAGACATGGATGTGTTTCAATAAAACTTGATTTATAAATAGTTAAAGCCTGTTGACTGCTGCTCCATGGCAAAAGCACTTTAGCTCTTCCTGCTACCAACAGATGGCGGTAGCAGTTGTGACTGGTTGTCACCTGATTTGTTGGGGCGTGTTTGTGCTGTCTGTGTTACACTTAAGGTATTTTATAAAAGTTGTTATCATCATGACCAATAAGTGGAGAAGTGGCAAGTGAGCTTATTGAAAACGCTGATTGGAAGAGACATATGGTTACGATGCAATCCAAAGTGGAATAATAATTTTAAAAATTGAAAGTGGTGAGAAAATGGATGTTGCAAGTGAAATGGAATTTTTTTTTTTCCCCCAGTGGTGTGATTGTGAAGGATGGAAAGTAAATCAGGCAACATGTAAAAAAAAAATGCTGCACCCATGCTATTGACAATAATCAGCAAAACGTAATGAGAAGCAATTGCCAAAAATCAAAAAAGGAGAAAAACTTTTGAGTGCATGGCTAGAGAGGAGAAGTATCAGTGGAGCCTCAGCCTACTATGAGTTCAGGAAAGGATAGGAGTCTGTTTGAGAACTTAAAGGCCATGGTGAACTGTTGCTTGTTGCAAGCCATAAATGATTTTTCAGGCTCAGGGCCCCTAAAGTCTATACAAGGTCAAAGAGATGTTGACACTGTAGCCGCCAAGACTTTCTCTGTAGAGAGCTTTAAGGAGGAGGTTTACCTGCCTTAACAGATTTTAAAAGTGGGAGAACTAGGGCTGTTTTGGAAAAGACACATCAGAGCAAAACATATTATGTGAAGCATCAACTCACTCTTCTATCTAGTGGAAATGGGTCTGGGGATTACAAGCTTAACCTTCATGAGGTTCTTTGCAGTTGCAAACAAGCAGACTTACAAACAGCTGTTTGGAACTGAACTTGTTAACACACACACATGCATGCACACACACACACACACACACACATAAAACAAAGTAGTAAAATGAAGGGTAAAATCTGTTGCTTTGCAGAGCACAATATGGTCATAAGTCACTTGATGACATTTTGGTTAATGTTCGATCACATGTCACAAAAGATGATAATATCATCTTTTTACTGTACCTTTCCTATGTTTAGAGACACAAATACTTGCCACTGTGTTACAGTTGCCTACAGCATTCAATCCACTAACATGCTATGCAGGTTTTAGCCTGGGAGCAACAGGTTATACCATATAGCCTGGGTGTATACTAGGCTATATTATCTAGGTTTGTGTAAATATTCTCTTTGATGTCCGCACAACAACCAAATTGCCCAAATGACACATCTCTCAAACGTATCTTGGTCTTAAGTGATGCATAACTTACTCAGTTTGGATGGGGAGATGGCAGGGAGGCTCTTAGCTCAGCTGCTGCCTCCTCACTCAGAGGCACATGGGCTTAAGGAGATGGTTTGTGGGTGAAACATAGCATTACAGTGGAATGAATATGGGTTTTAGAGCTAGGCAGCTTTGGTTGGTGTCTGAATGGTGTCTATACTAATCATATAATCCTGGTTGCTACTGTGAGAAGCTTTCTACCTCCTTCAAAGGAAATGGAAGAGAAATGTGTCCTTGGGAAAAAGGAGGGTGGATGCCTCTGCTGTGGAGACAGAGGGGTTAGTTATAGCACTGACCAAAGCGTGAAGAATCAAGGCATTACAGCAACTTGTTAGCTTATAGGTTGAGATGGTATGTAAAGGATCTGGGGAGAGGGGAAATATTGATCAAAGGGTACAAAGTTTCAGTTAGGAGGAGTTAGTTTTCTGATCTATTGTACAGCATGATGGCTTTAGTTAATAATAATATATATTTCAAAATTGCTAAGAGGCTGGATTTCAGGTGTTTTCACCACAAAGAAATAATGAGTATGTGAGGGGATGGATATGTTAATTAGCCTGATTTGATAGTTTCCCAATATAGACATGTATAGAAACATCATATTGTACCCTATAAATATAAACAATTATTATTTGTCAATTTAAAAAGTGAGCTGAAAAACAAATTAATAAAAGGGCAAATCCAAATAACTGTAGGGCAGGAAGGAGAGAAAGGAGGGATTAGGGTGATTCCCACCAGAGGAATGGGAGGTGACCTGGCTGTGGCCCTCCTTTCTTTGGGGTCCAGCATGAAGAGAGAGAGGGTAGTTAGTGGTGACTTGGGGGATGGAGCTGTCTACTTCTGTTATCTCAGGCTCAACGAGCTGTATTAGTTAAGATTCTCTTGGTTGCACGTAATAGAAACCAACTGGAAGTAGCTTAAGGTATATTATATTTGATTTATTCGAAATATATTGCAGTGTCTCATGGAATTCAAAGAAACAGTTGAATAACCTAGCTGAGGGAGGAACTTAGCAGTAGGAGTTCGTAGACTTCCTTCCCTCTAGGGCAAAACTTCTTTAACTTCAGTAGCATCAGAGTCACCAGGAGGACTCCTGGGCCCAAACTCTATCAGGGATTTGTTTCTTCTTCTTCTTCTTCTTCTTTTTTTTTTTTTTTGAGACAGAGTCTCGCTCTGTCGCCAGGCTGGAGTGCAGTTGATCTTGGCTCACTGCAAACTCCAACTCCCGGGTTGAAGTGATTCTCCTGCCTTGGCCTCCTGAGTAGCTAGGACTACAGGCGTGCACCACCACACCCAGCTCATATTTGTATTTGTAATAGAGATGGGCTTTCACCTTGTTGGCCAGGATGGTCTTGATCTCTTGACTTTGTGATCCACCCGCCTCAGCCTCCCAAAGTGCTGGGATTACAGGCATGAGCCACTGTGCCCTGCCTAGGAATTTGCATTTCTAACACATTCCCAGGTGATACTGCTGCTGCTGCTCCAGCTGCTGCTGTTAGTTGGCCCAAGAGCACTGCTAATAGCATGGCTTAGTGATCAGCTCCCAACCCTCTCCCTCAGTTCAAATGTCTTGGGCCATCCTGGTCAAGTGTTCTCCTCCGGTCCAATCATTTATGGCCAGGGGATGGAGTTACAGGGTGTAGACACAGCTGCCTGAGGGCTGCCCCCAGTGTGTCATGAACACTTCAGAAAAAAGAAGGCTTGGTGGATACACTAGAAGGTGTCTGTGATTCCACTTCTCACAAAATAGCTGCATTCAGGGATCTGAGTCTTGAGCTCTGAAGTTCATTCTGTAGGGTTTGTCTTTGAGCTGCCACTCTATCCCTTGGGATTCTCTCCACCAAGATTAGCCTTCAAGTGAGACACTGCCTTCCGGGCTCTTTGCTTTCTAGTCCCTTTAAACAAGTAAGGAGGGCATTTACATTTTAGCACTAATCCTTACTGGAAAATCTAGAGGAGATAATACATCTAACTCACTTGTGAGAAGTTACACAAGTTTTGAAATGTTCTAAATCCCTTATAGTAGCAGGGTTGAAGACTCTTGGTTCTCCTCTGAGTGGGTAGCCTGGCTATATCATTGCTCTCCTCTGCCAGGAAGATCTCTCTTCTTAGTGGTAGGTCTGCCTTTGCTACCAGGGCAGAGACACAGAAGCTTTATTCTCTCAGTGGTTTATTATAATATATCTTTGGGGACAGCCCTAGAGTGATCCCCACTGGGCATTTCCCTAGGAAATAAAATCCTGAGGAGGGAACTGCAGATGCCTGGATTCCTGCCTTTTCTGCTTACTTACAACATCTTTATTTATTTCTTGGAGGATAACAAGCTTTCGTAAAAAAAAAAAATAAATAAATAAACTAAACCCTAGTTGTGTTTAGAGCAGAAAGAACAAGGGAGGTATTGCCTGCCACTGGGGAGGGAAAACATACACAGGAAAATAGAGAGAAAGCCGACTTATGCTGCCGTTTGGCAGAGTATTTTCTGCCAAAGAAATGGATACTCAGAGCAGTGAGGGCACACGAAGCTTCGGCAGGGGAAGCCCGTCCTAAGTGGAGAGGCTAAAAGAGAGCACAGAATCACGGACACAGGACTGGGAAATATCTTAAAGGATGACTTCCCTCGACAACCTCTCCACCAGGTAGTTATCCAGGTTTTGCTTGAACCTTTCCAGTGACAGGGAGCTCACCACCTGTAAAGTCAGCCTACTCTTTCTTGGGGTGGTTCTGACACTTAGAAAGTTGTTCCGTGTAGTGGTCTATCATTTCTCCAGGCTGACAATGACAAGTTTACCAGGTCCCTTTGTGGTTGGGTTATTGCACTAGCCTTGAGCCCGAACTGTGGAAAGTATGGGAATCAGGCACCAAATCAGAATCCCAATTCAGAAAAGGAATTAGATTTTGCATGAGACCCTTCATATCTAAAGCAATACAAAGATGAAATGTGAGTGGTACTGAAACTCCTAGTGATAAGGCCCCTTGTGGAGGAGGAATGGAACAGGCTGAGTCATTGCAGTCCCTTCTTTCCTGTCCTGAGCAGTTCAGCTCTCCCCTAAACTTGCATAGCCCACTGAGCAATCCAAAAGGGCTGCAGTTAACCAGACTGCGCCTCCTTACAAGGCAGCAGGCCACCTATTATTTCTTAAGCATGTGCTTTGAGGCTTTACCTCCACAACTGGCTTAGCAGAGTCTTCTTTTCCAAGCACAGAGAGAATATTCTCCCTGAGAAGAGTTCTGTGAATACAATTTTCTCCATATCATTGCATATACAATAATATCTCTATGTTTCTAATGCATTGGGCTAGATTTGATTAATCCACGCCTTTTTTTTTTTTTTTGTGATGGAGTCTTGCACTGTCACCTGGGCTGGTGTGTAGTGGCACAACCTTGGCTTGCTGCAACCTCCGCCTCCTGGGTTCATGCTATTCTCCTACCTCAACCTCCTCAGTAGCTAGGCTTACAGGTGCCCACCATCATACCTGGCTAATTTTTTTGTATTTTTAGTAGAGACAGGGTTTCATTATGTTGGCTAGGCTGGTCTTGAATCCCTGACCTTGCGATCACCCATCTGGGCCTTCCAAAGTTCTGGGATTACAGGCGTGAGCCACCGCGCCTGGCCTCCATCCCCCTTTTTATTCACTCTTCTCTACTCTTTCCTAGGATGAAGTCTCTGGTGTTAGTTTTGGCCTCAAGCCCTGTTTTCTAAGGACCTGGGCATGCTCCATTTCTTTTCTTTCTTTCTTTTTTATTTTTGAGACAGAGTTTCCCTCTGTCTTCCAGGCTGGAGTGCAATGGCGCCATCTTAGTTCACTGCAAGCTCTGCCTCCTGAATTCAAGTGATTCTTCGGCCTCAGCCTCCTAAGTAGCTGAGATTACAGGTACATGCCACCATGCCTGGCTAATTTTTTTGTTTTGTTTTGTTTTGTAGAGATAGGATTTCACCATGTTGGCCAGGTTGGTCTTGAACTCCTGACCTTAGGTAATCTGCCTGCCTCGGCCTTCCAAAGTGCTGGGATTACAGGCATGAGCCACTGGGCCCTGCCCCATTTCTTTAATCATTGTATTCCCAGTGTCTGGCCCACGTGCTAGGAAACAATAGGCACTCAGTGTATTCTTGTGACTATGATCCTCTTTCGGTATTGAAGGGTCAAATAAATACTTCAAGACCCATTCTGAAGGCTGCCAGGGTCTGGACAGAAAAGCAGCAGCAGGTGACCTCTGGGAGGGAAAGGGGTAAAATGGAGCCCAGAATTCCTGATTAAGGCACATTTCAAAAGTGATTGGTCATGAGGAGACCTGCTTCTAACCTTCAGGTGTCTCCTTCCAGCCCCCACCAGGCCAACCCTGTGAAGGGGGATTGATTAGTTTACAGCGTCCTTGCTTGCTCCCTTCTCCTTAGCCTGCAGAAGGCTTCCCAGAACCTGTTCACCTGAGACAGCCACTCAGCCTCACAGCACGAACAAAGGGCTGTCTGGGCCTCGGCTCTCAGCCAAGGATGCCTTCTAGGTGTTGTCATGGCAATGTCGGAGTCAGGGGTTGCTCGCCACAACCCTGCTTTGATTGTAAAAAGTAAATTCCTTCTTCCTTTTCCCTGAAGTGTCAGGTGAAGCCTTTTCTGCTGTGGGGTGAGGGTGGGGGAGGCCCCCCCTGTTGGAGCAGGTGCCTGGATGTGAGTCATCTCTGAACCAGCCCGCCTGGACTCCCAGGGAATGAGGTACTCAGAAAGCATCATATGTCAGAGTCAGGGAACTGGAGATCACACAGCAGACCAATCAGCTCCTTGTCCAGACTGGAGACAATTCAAATGGTCAGTGCCTACAACCGAGGACATCTCTGATATTGGGGTGACTTAGGAACTTATAGGATCAGCTTGTCTATTCTGGGCTGGTGAGGATTGGTTTGGGAGTTCACTGGATGCCCTCTGTTAACAATGAGAATGACAACAACATTTGCTAGCCCTTGTGTGATGCTTACCTTGTACTAGGTGCTGATCCAAGGAACATGGTAAGGAGTTTGAATTGGCTGCAGGGGGGCATGTCAAATGCCCAGCATAACACCTGGCATATAGAAGTGTTCAATAAACAGAGCTGCTATTGTCATTATCAGATGTTGTCGTTATCAGACTCTGATGCCACCTATGCCTTCTCTAGTAGGTCTGAAATGACTGCTGAGGTCATTTCAAGGTAGCTGGAGGTCACCTTGCCCCTTGGATTTAGGATGTAATTGTCAATCTGAAGAATCAAACTACACATTACATTTCCTTATTCCTAGTTCTCCAGAGCCCTGCCCTGGCCCCAGCTAACCCTATTCTCTTCTGTGGAAGTTCTAATGTGTTCCTAAGGGGTGAATGTCCACAGACCCTCTGGGCTGGACCCGTGTTCTAGTGGTCAGTTTGGCAAGGATCCAACTTAAAGAAATCCCCAGGTTATATATGTGTCCTGCTGCCAGGTTCAGCATAATGGCCTTGACAGTTGAAGTAAGCAATTGGCCAATTTTCTTCAGGAACGTTTGAAATAAAAAGCAGTTTGTCTGAGTGGAGGAAATTGTGAGTCCCAAATGGAATTGCTTAAATTTATTGCTGGAGAGTTTTTACATATTGAGCCAAAGGCATATCTTTTTGCACTTGGTCTTGGGTTTTCAGGAGTGCTGCACTGCATCGGAGATGGAGAAGTCTGGGCTGGCTCCAGAGTTGGCCTGTAGGAAGATCCATCCCATCCCCAGACCTTCCATGAGCAGTCTTAGGTCTGCCCATTCTGCGGGAAAGATTTGAATGCCAGGATGGGAAACACTCCAGGATTTTCCAGTGGAAAGCAAAAAGTGGTACCTGCATCTCAAAATAGGACGTTGACCAAAACTTACCATCCGTAGCATCAGCCATGACCTTTAGCTACTGAGTGGATCAGAGGCTGCAGCAGATATGACTTTTCAGGTGGGTCTTTCAGCCATTTAGTGGATGAGCACAGCAAGCAGGAAATGTGGGAGCTTCCAGGAAAGAGCACCTGTAGCAGTTTTTCCTGGTTAGGACAGACACAATTTTGACCTCAAGTTCTGAAAGGCACTGGGGACTTCAACACAAGGCAACACTAGAATAAGACGGAAATTATTTGCAGGAACAGCAGGAAAGTATAGTCGAAGGAGGTAGGCCAGATTATTATCAGACCAGAGATCTGGTCTGACTTGGCAGTAATTCACTGTGTGACCACAGGCAAGCCACCTTTCTTAGGACCTCAGTTTCCCTAAATGTAAAATGAGGTAGTTAGACAGAATAATTTGAGGCCCTGCCCAGCTCCAACATACTGTGATCTGTCTCCTTGTGGATCATACCTCAAAACCTTCCCTCGCTTTACCTGTCTCTCTCTCCAAAAATGACTTACATTTTTTTAAAAAATTTAAACATTCATTTATTTTTTTTGAGACAGGGTCTCTATCACCCAGGCTGAAGTGCAGTGGCACAATCTTGGCTCATTGTAACCTTTGCCTTCTGGGTTCAAGTGATTCTCTAGCCTCAGCCTTCCCAGTGGCTGGGACCACAGGCATGTGCCACCATACCCGGCTTTTATATATATATATATATTTTGTGTGTGGAGGCGGGGTTTTACCATGCTGCCCGGGCTAGTCTTGACATCCTGAGCACATGTCATACACCTGGGATTGGCCTCCCAAAGTGCTGGGATTACAGGTGTGAGCCACCACACCCAGCCTGACTTACATATTTTATACACATCGAAGACCCCTCATGCAATATTGACCTCAGTGCATTTAGATGTACTGAGAGGAGGCATCCATCCTGGTGCAGGGAAGATAGTGTTGTCCCAGGAGTCAGCCAGACCGGGTTCAAGTCCTGGGTCTGCCTCTCATGTTCTGTGACCTTGGGCAAGTTACTTACCCTTTCTGACCCTCGGTCTCTTTCTCTAAGCCTAGGAATAATGTTGTGAGGATGAAATAAGGCAGTGTCATAAATCATTAAGGATTAAGCTGGGCAAACATACGTGCTCACCCAGCATGAATTTCCTTCCTCTTCCCATGTTCGGACCCATGTAAGCTGCATCACCTACAGTACTGCTGGATAAGGGAGGACCCCACTTTGATCTGTGCATGGGTTTGTAACTCTAAAGGGGAAGTGTTATCTTTCATGTTATCCTCTAAGCAGCTGGAATGAAAGATTCTTGGACCAAATGATAGATATTCTTGGAAGTGCTACTTTGATAAATGTCTTGAGCTGGGGATTGGGTGAGACTCCTGGGATTATCCTTAAGTAAAACAGATGATAGCAAAACTGCCTTCTAAAGAAGGTAGGTCCTATTAACTGCAGAACTTTTGCTGAGCAAAGAGATTGAATGAGGGATGTGAATCTAGGAACGGGGCTGAATCACTCTGGGCTATAGAGGAGAGGGACATTGGTGAAGCCAGGGGAGAGAAAAAGAGCCAAGTGATGGCACACGAGAGAAGGGACTTTGAGGAAAAGTTGGAAGCATTTAAGGGAGATTTTTTAAAAAGCAGCAGGCCTACTCATATCATCAGACATACACAGAGATTTACCTGTATCAGAGATGTTACAGAGAGACACAAGTATGCTCACATACAGACATGGCACTGTCTATAGGCATGTAAATAAATCTCTATGTATGTATGTGTGTGTGAGACAGAGAGAGAGAGAGAGCACATGTCCACGTGCACACATGCTCTTTGGCACTGGAGACAGCTGTGCTCTAAGCCTTATGGACACTAGTCTATCTGTATTTAGTCTGTGTTAAGCCTTCTCCCTTTACCTCCTCCCATGCCATGAAGCCTGGCTGGGGTCAGACTGCTCTGTTTGTAGAAATGGTGCTCAGAACCCTTCATTGGCTTACCAGACTGAGCAGGATGGTGGGGTACCTGGAGAAAGTGACATTTCTCACTCTCTCACATTTGGTGGTCCGAATAATAACATATTTTTTTGCTTGTAAAAGTAATATGCTCTGTCATTACTATGTGCCAGGTGTTATGCTGGGCACTAGGAATATACTAATGAGCAAAGGAGGCATGAACCTGACCTTTCTGCCCTCATGTAAGATAAGGGGATGAACCCAGGCCTTGAGGACCTGAAAGAAACTCAGGAGTGCTTGGAGTGTAGATAAGGAGAGGGAGTGCATAAGAGGATGAGGCTGGAAACGGACACAAGCCAGATCACAAGGGCTTGTAAAATATGTTCAAAGATTTGAACTTGATCTTCAGGGCCACAGGGAGCCATTGAAGAGTTTTTAACTTTGCTTTCTAGAAAGATCACTTTGGCTTCACTGTGCATGCTGAGTCCTTTCCTTAGAGCCAGGCCCTTTAGAGCCTCTATGATGAAAGGCAGCAAAGTCCAGCCAGGACCCAAGATCATGGGCCTGGGTGAGGCCTGGCCATACACTACGGGCTGGATTCTCTTTCCAGTAACCCTGACTCATGTGCACAGTCTGAGGCTTCATGGTGGCAACATATAGTCAATCATTTTCAGATATTCGACTTTAAATAACACTTACTGAATGTCTAAAATTTGCTCCTTTGGATTGCATCATTTCATGCTCACATTCACCTTACAAAGCATGTAGAACAACTTTCATGTTAGAGGAAGAGACAAGGGACTGATGTTCGCTGTGGAATCCTATCCATATTCCACGTATGGAACTGGGGGTGGCCTTGCTTAATCCCATCTGAACATCTATGATATTAGGGCTGTTATTTTCATTTTAAGATAAAGAAGCTAACATCACAGGTGAAGCAGTTTATCCAAGAACCTCAAGTAAGTGGTGCAACTGGGAATTTTTCTCCAAGTTCTTGAGCTGCAAGTCAAGTTCATTTTGCTAGGTTATTTCCTGAAAACTTAACAAAAAATTTTCTCTTGCCTAGCAGAGTCATCCTCAGTCCTGTGTGCTGCTTGGGGAAGACACAATGGAGCGAAGACAAGGGCAACTGCAGAGGCTCAGGGCATCCTTGGGCTGGCAGACTGAGAGAGTGAGCTTGCTGCAACTCCCAGGGGATGGCACAGATTCCCACATCCTCCTACTGCCCCTCCAGAAATGTAATTCAGGGCTGAAGGAGGCAGGGGTCAAGGGCTTTGCTGTACACAGGCTCACATGCTCAGTTATCGCATGAGTTAAGCCTCTCAGGGTCAGCCAGTTGTGGGAAAAGAGTCAGGCAGGGATAAATGGCACACAGTAGCACAGTGTGGGACCATAAGTTTTGAAGTCAGAGCTCTCTGGGTTTAAATGCAAACTCTGCTATTTAGGAGCTATGGAAACTTTGCACTATACCGAGTCACTTTGAGGCAGCTTCTTTGCCTGTGTGACTTTGGGCAAGCCTGTTTGTACCTCCGTTTGCTCATCTGTAAAATGGAGATTATAACAGTTCTTACCCCTCTGAATTTTTGTGTGGATGAATGAAATAATGCAAGGCATTAACCCAGTACCTGCATGTTCTGAGCTCACAATAACTGCTACCTATTATTGGCAGCCGTTGACTAATGAGCCAAATCTGTAAGATGAGAATTAAACTCTTGGCATAGAGTTTGGGTGGTGGTGGTATGTGTTAAATGACAAAATGTTTTTTGTTTGTTTGTTTGTTTTGAGATGGAATCTTGCTCTGTTGCCCAGGCTGGAGTGCAATCATGTGATTTTGGCTCACTGCAACCTCCACCTCCTGGGTTCCAGCGATACTCATACCTCAGCCTCCCAAGTAGCTGGGATTATAGGCACCCACCATCATGCCCAACTGATTTTTGTATTTTTATAGAGATGCAGTTTCACCATGTTGGCCAGGCTAGTCTTGAACTCCTGACCTCAGGTGATCCACCTGCCTCGGCCTCCCAAAGTGCTGTGATTACCAGTGTCAGCCACTGCGCCTGGCCCAAATTGCAAAATGTTTTAAGAGTACCCAGCATAGCGATGACTGCCAGCACAGTACCTAAGGGGTGCCCAATCCTTGTGTCTGTCCTGGTTTCCCTCTTCCTGGGTCTGTGGAAGAGAAATCAGCAGATGTTTTCAGTGACTGCAAATATTTACTAGAAATCTTCAAGGCTGATCCTTTGCTTTGTCAGTCCTTGAGGGAGTAGCTTGTACTGTGTTTGCCGCCACACACTTCCTGTCTGTCTGCATGCTGGGCTGCCAGTAGAGCTATGAAATAATAAAATTATTCCTCTCCCCAGATGGCAATACCCCCACATTACTTCACTTTATCATTTACATGCATCTTTTGAACAGTGTTTTCCCTGCCCTGATCACAAAGGGTAATGAGGGGTGAGGCTTGCTCTGGCTATAATTCCAATGCAGAGCTGTACTCCAATTAGATTTCCAAGTCACTTCAGCAGCTTGGGAGTTTTGAGTCCTGCCAGGAATCATGAGGTGGGAATTAGGGAGCTTCCCATTGCTTTGGTGAGCACATTCCCCGCTCTTCCCAAAGGTGGCAACAAGGTGATTAGAGCCCTGCACTCAGTGCACACGTATCAAGTCAGGGAGCCTCATGGTTTGGAGATTAATTACCTTCTACTCCAGGCAAGTCCCTTTTTGGTTGCCAGGAACAGACCTTGACCTTCATATCTCTCTTTATTTTCATCCCATTTTCCTCCTTCTTTTCACAGCAAAACTCCTCATGAGTCACCTATACTTCCTCTCCTGTCCTTCTCTCCTGGCTCACTTCAGTCCCGGAGTCTCCACTGAAATGACAGTTGTCAAGGTCACTGATGAGCTGTGTGTTGTTACATCCCATGGCCAGTCTCAGAGGCTGGTGGTTCTCAGCCACACTCGCCCCTGCTGAGCACGCCTCTTTCTTGAAACACTTTATTGTCTTGGCTTCTGGGTCATCAGTCCCTCTTGCTTTTCTATTTCATTGGCTTCCCCTTTTCAGGCTCTTCTGGATTCATCTCATCCTCACAACTCAAAGACCTCTTCTCATTTCTTTCTTTTTTTTTTTTTTTTTTAAGAATAATGTAGATTTTGTTGCAGATTTTTACCTGGAATATGACATAGAAGACTTCTACAAATCCTTCTTCGACGCCTCTTGTGCTCATGTTTTTCAATGGAAAGTGACTGTTTGGATCTCTCATGCTCCCTCCTGGTGCCTGATCACGTACCCATTCATTTCTTCATCGCTTTCATCAACCACCCTCCCAAGAGCATATTCCTAGTCCCCCTAAGAAATGCTGTTTATTTTCAGCTCCCTTTGTTACACTTACTCCCTACCTGGGTTACATAAACACACTCAAGCCTCCTTCACAGACTTCCCAGCGTGCTGGATCTCTCGCTTTCTCATCAGTACAGATCAGCCTCAGCGTTCATTTCATATCATGCTGAAACCTGCATGGAACACCTGTCTCATCTGAAACTATAGTTTAAAGAAGATTCGGATTTTAAAGGCAGCTCAACATCACATGATCACCTCTGGCAATTAATACATGGGCAAACTGAGACCCTGAGAGAGGAGCGTGTTAGATGCCCCAGAACACTGTTAGCAATACCATGCTAGGAAGAGGAGGAGCTTCCTGTGAGTTGAGTACAGCCCCTGCGTGCTTCCTTCCTGCCTGATGTTGCTTTGACCTCACTAATCCCCACCAGGGAGAAGCCCCGCCTGCTGAGGTGAGTGACTCTGCTCAGGCCCACCACAGCACCCTGTGACCCCTTAGCATCCTGCTGCCCCAATGGGTTGAATCCTAACCATTCCTAGCCTGTGAGTTCACTGTTACGGGGATGATGCCATTTCTATTGGTGAGCTCCAAGCCCTTATTAGGAGCTGACATATTTGTAGAACTCAGACTCAAACCAAAGCTTTACATCCAGCTTCTTCAATAAATAAAACTTCAGATTTTTACTTAATCTTTTATTTTTGAGACGGAGTCTCACTCTGTTACCCAGGCTGGAGTGCAGTGGCGCAATCTCGGCTCACTGCAAGCTCCGCCTCCTGGATTCATGCCATTCTCCTGCCTCAGCCTCCCGAGTAGCTGGAACTACAGGGGCTAGTCACCACACCCGGCTAATTTTTTTTGTGTTTTTAGTAGAGACGGGATTTCACTGTGTTCACCAGGATGGTCTTGATCTCCTGACCTCGTGATCTGCCCGCCTTCACCTCCCAAAGTGCTGGGATTACAGGTGTGAGCCACCGCATCCAGCCAGGTTTTTACTTAATTTTTAAACTTTTATTTTAGATTCAGGGGTACAAGTGCAGGGTTGTTATGTAGGTAAACTCGTGTTGCAGGGATTTGTGGTACAGATTATTTTGTCATGCAGGTATTAAGCCTAGTAACCAACAGTTTAAATTTTTTTTTTTTTTTTTTAGATGGAGTCTCACTCGGTCGCCAGGCTGGAGTGCAGTGGCACAATCTTGGCTCACTGCAGCCTCTGCCTTCTGGGTTCACGTGATTCTTCTGCCTCAGCCTCGCAAGTAGCTGGGATTACAGGTGTGCACCACTGTGCCCAGCTAATTTTTGTATATTAGTAAAGATGGAGTTTCATCAGGGTGGCCAGGCTGGTCTCGAACTCCCGAGCTCAGGTGACTGTGTGATCTTTTAAAAACAAAATGTGAATCATGTCATTCTTCTGCTCAATTTCTGCAGTGATTCCTCATCTCAGTTGCAATAAAATGCAAAGTCCTTGTCATCATCCACAAGCCTAGCATGGTCTAGCCTCTTTATTTCTGTCACCTCCTTGTCTAAATCCCTCCCTTCCCTCAGTTGACCTTAGAGCACCCTCCTCTGTTTACCGAGCACATTAAGCACACTCCTGTTTGCACTAGTCATTCTTTCTGCCTGGAACGCTCTATAGACAGAGGTCTGCACAGTCATTTCTTCACATCTTCCATCTCTGCTCAAATACTAACTTATCAGGGAAGCTCCCTTGATCTCCCCTCTATAGGATGACTCTTTGCCCTCCCTAGCAATTCCTAAAAATCTGCCTTCTGGTGGTGGTTGTTTTTTGTAGTCTCATTGTTGCTCATTTTGTGATTCTGTCCTGCACTTCTTTAAGCATTTCATATAAAGTTGTTTTCTATTCTGTGTCTTACAATTCCAGTATCGGAAGTCTTGGGGTGAGGGGCGGATTAAATCTATTGTTTGCTGATTCTGTACTAGTTCATGGTGCTTTGTTTCCTTGTGTGTTTGGTGATCATTGGATGTGAGTTTATATATGGTTGATCTTAATGTATGGAAAATCTTGGTTAATACATCGAGGATGCTTTCTTCCAGAGAAGATTTATACTTATCTCTGCCAGGCACCAGAGGGCATGATCAACTGGAAATCTTTTTAGCCCTCTTTAGAATTCCTGGCTAAATCTGAGAGTCAGGCTCAGGTCTCATACTGTGCTGTGCTGGCTCAAGGCTTGTTTCTAGGTTGCATCTCTCCCTGAAGCCTCACAGCTCACTATTGCTCATGATTCATGGCCTCTTTCTTCTAGCCCCTTGGAGATTTACCCCATCTCTCCAGAGCGTAATAATGTGGTTAAAACTGTGTTATGTGCAGTATACAATTATGCTTGAGTAGAAGAGCTTTTCAAAATGTCTTGGCCGGAGTTCCAGAAGTCAAAGCATCTTTTCAGTATCTTGAGCTCCTTATTTAGTTTTAATTTTTAAAATAGCACTTAATCACAATCTGACATATTTATTTATTTTATGTCTTCCCCACCAAAATGCAAGCCCCAGGAGAGTAAGGATTTCAGCGATTTGTTCGTTGCTATATCCCTGGCACCTAGAACAACATATTGTGTGTAGTAGGTGTTCACTAAATATTGTTGAATGAAAGAACACAGACTCCTTTACATTGATTCAAGCAAAGGTGGTTATTTTAAGAATGCACATGGAGAGATGGGAACTTCCAAGACAATCTGAGAACAGGAAGAGTAGCTGGGCTGGGCTTCACAGGGTGGGAAGCAGTGCCTGCTTTCGATTTAAGGTGGTTCTGGGTTCTTCCAGCAGCAGAACCCCCCTCCTGCTCTGCTTCTAAGGTATATCAGCTGCTCCCACCCCATATCTATTTCTTCTTTTTCCTTATAATTTTCTGTTGCATTTGACCTTGATTTGCCATTGTCCTAACTTAAGATACCCTTTTAAATTCTTCCTTCACTATTAACTGGAAAATTCTTTTTTCCTTGGGTCATATTCTTAAGAAAAAAGATTGAAGTTGATTCAGCCTCTTTTTTTCTTTTTAAAGCCAGGCCACACAGTCTTTGGCCAGGCCAAGGATTTTAAGAACGCCCATAGAGAGATGAGAACCCTCAAGTCAATCCAAGAACAGGAGGAGGAGTGGGCAGAGCTCCGAAAGGCTGGGAAGCAGTGGTTGCTTCTGGACATAACCAGATTATAGTTCTGGGTTTTGGTCAGGTGTCCACCCTCTGACCCAATCAAATATGCTAGATAAAAGTGGTGGTCAGGTAAGAAAACATGGAAGCGGGGCAGAGAGGGTCTGAATGAAGTAATTTCTTTTAAAAATGGGTATGGGTGGGGCATATAAGGAGACTGCTAATTCGTAACAATCTCTGAGAGTGAAACTATGGAAAATTAACATTTGATGGAATAAATCAGCATCTTGAGAAGGTAGAGACCCACCCTGAGTGATGACAAGACCCCCAAGTTCAATTAAGGAAATGAGGCAGTAGTCTCAGGAAGGTGAGATTACACTGAATAAAGCTGTAGCCTGATCAATGACACTGAACCATGTTCCAAGTGGTCAATCAGTGAGCAAGAAATGGCAGTGTCTCTTCTTGTCCTTGCCCAGGGGAGACAGGCTAATGCTGAAGATAGCCTGGTGTTCAGTTGATCCAGCTAGTCTAGTAAAGAGTGTGAATTAAGCAGTTACCCACATACACAAGCTAAATAGTGCTTAGGGCTATGAAGGAAGAGAACAGGGGCCTATGGGAGTTTGGGTTTGATCTAGGCTGGGGGTGTGGGAAGTGGTTCAGAAAAGTCTGCTTGGAAGAAATGAACTTTGATGTGACATTTAAAGGCAGTTTGGAAATGTAATAGGCAAAAGTTGGGGATGGGAAAAGTGTTACCTCAGGACAAAATAGCCCTGAGGTTATTTGCTGTTCTTCAGACCCATCTTCAGCACTTTCCTGCGTAGGTCTTTGCATTGGCAATTTTCTTTGCCTAGGAAGCCCTTCCTCTGGATAATCTGATGGCTCACTCTGTGCTCAAAGATCCCTTTCTGGCACTCTAGTGAGTACAGCACCCCTCAACATTCTGTATCCCCTTTCCCTGATTGATGTTCCTTGGCATCACTTGTTCACCGCTTGATTTTGTGTTGGAGAGTACTTTGTTTATGATGTATTCCCTCACTAAAAGATAGGCTTCATGAGGGCAACAATTTTGTCTCTTTTGTTCATTTCTTTGTATCCACACCACTGTCCAGTATATGGTCTGCCTCAATAAACATATATTAAAAGATTAAACTAAAAAGAGCAAGGTGCTTCTAGGAATGGGAGAAAGGCCAGTGCGGCTGGACTTTAATGAGCAAGAGGGAGGATAGTAAGAAAGGAGGTGAGACAGATAGGTGGGGTCCTCATCGCAGGATAGTGTGGACTTCGTTCTAGAGTTTAGGTCTCATTCTATGAGCAATGGAAAGCCACTGAAGGTTTGAAAGAATGGGAGTATTGGAATTAAATTTCTATTTTAAAAGACTTTTTTGACTTCGGTGGAGAGACTATGTTGTTAGGGGTAGGCAAATGGTGGGGGGTGGAGACCAGTTAGGAGGCTATTGCAGTTTTCCAGCCTGTGGATAATGTTGTCTTGGACTAGGGTGATGATGGTGGAGGTGAGGAGAATAAGGTGAATGTGAATAATGTTTATGAGGCAAAATTAGTGGGATGTGGAGCTAGATTTGGAGGTGTCAGAGGTGTTTGAACCAGAATGACTTCATCTTGAATAGGGGCTGGATAAAATAAGACTGAGACCTACTGGGCTGCATTCCCAGGAGGTTAGACATTCTAAGTCACAGGATGAGATAGGAAGTTGGCACGAGGACCTTGCTGATAAAACAGGATGCGGTGAAGAAGCTGGCCAAAACCCACCAAAACCAAAATGGTGATGAGAGTGACCTCTGGTCGTTCTCACTGCTCGTTGTATGCTAATTATAAGACATTAACATGCTAAAAGACACTCCCACCAGCACCATGACAGTTTACAAATGCCATGGCAACATCAGGAAGTTACCCTATATAGTCTAAAAAGGGGAGGAACCCTCAGTTCTGGGAATTACCCACCTCTTTCCTGGAAAACTCATGAATAATCCACCCCTTGTTTAGCATATAATCAAGAAGTAAAAATAAATACAAGCAACCGGGCAGCTGAAGCCACTGCTTTGTCTCTGGAGTAGCATTCTTTATTTCTTTACTTTCTTAATAAACTTGCTTTCACTTTATGGACTTGACTCATACTCTTTCTTGTGGGAGATCCAAGAGCCCTCTCTTAAGGTCTGGATCAGGACCCCTTTCTGGTAACAGAGGTATATATAGAGAATGAGGTGTCAAGGATTAGCCCCAGGTTTCCGACTTATGGAACTAATGGAGGGCAGTCCTTTTACTCAAATGGAACTTTGGACGAGTGTGTATAATGGAAAGAGAGGGTCAGAAAGATTGGTAAAAATCAGACTACACCAGGAGCTGAGATACTGGAGTTTAAGATTTGGAAGGTGGGGCAGGTCTAGGGGATGGCCATGTCTGGGGAAAACCTTGGGATTTGGTGGATTAAGTCACTGGAAAAATATTTATTGAACATCTGTTATGTTTCAGGCACTATTTGGACCATGAGCCTAGACTACAGCGGCAAACAAAGCCTTTGCCCTCAGCTAGGAGAGTCAGATTGAACTATTGTCCACTTGTTAAAAACCTTTAATTCCAGATGGTATGAAGAAAAACAAAGCAGAGTAAAGGGACAAAGGGTGGAGTCGTGGTGGACTGTATCTAGGCAGGATGGTCAGAAAGGCCTTCTTGAAGGTAACATTCAAATGAAGCCTTGTGAAATGAGAGGGAGCCATTTGCACACAGATCTATGGGAAGAGCATTCCTGGTAGAGGAAACAGTGAGTGCAAAAGCCCTGAGGTGGGAAAAGCTTGATGTGCTTAAGGAAGAGCAAGAAAGCTGGTATAGCAGAAACGAAGTGGCAGGAGCACTTGCAGAAGACAGGGTAGGAGTAGACAGGGAGTAGGTATACGAAAAGGTGCTCCACATCACTAATCACCAGAGAAATGCAAATTAAGACCACGGTGAGATATCACTCCATATCTGAGAGAATGGCTATTATCTTTTTTTTTTTTTTTTTGAGACGGAGTTTTGCTCTTGTCACCCAGGCTGAATTGCAAGGTGTGATTTTGGCTCACTGCAACCTCCACCTCCTGGGTTCCAGCGATTCTCATACCTCAGCCTCCCAAGTAGCTGGGATTATAGGCACCCACCATCATGCCCAACTGATTTTTGTATTTTTATAGAGATGCAGTTTCACCAT
>NW_012117376.1:5925702-5929309 GCF_000951035.1 Colobus angolensis palliatus
CCCAGGCTGAATTGCAATGGCACAATCTCAGCTCCCCACAACCTCCACCTCCCAGGTTCAAGTGATTCTCCTGCCTCAGCCTTCCAAGTAACTGGGATTACAGGCATGTGCCACCATGACTGGCTAATTTTGTATTTTTAGTACAGACTGGGTTTCTCCATGTTGGTCACACTGGTCTAGAACTCCCGACCTCTGGTGATCCACCCGCCTCAGCCTCCCAAAGTGCTGGGATTACAGGTGTGAGCCACTGCACCCGACCTTATCAATAAAATTAAAGATAGTTAAGTGCTGGCAAGGATGCAGAGAAAAGGGAACCCTTGAGCATTGTTGGTGGGAATGTAAGTTAGAACAACCATTATGGAAAACAGTATGGATGTTCCCCAGAATATTCAAAATGAACTACCATATGATCCAGTAATCCCATTACTGGGTATAGATACAGCCAAAGAAAAGGAAATCAGTGTGTGGAACAGATATGTGCACTTTCATGTTTGTTACAGCGCTGTTCACAGTAGCCAAGATGGACTCAACCTAAGCACCTGTCAATGGGTACATGGATAAAGAAAGTGTGGGATACATACACAATGGAATGCTATTCAGCCTTGAAAAAGGAGGAAATTCTGTCATTTGAGACAACATGGATGAACCTGGAGGTCATTACATTAAGTGAAATAAGCCAGTCACAGAAAGACAAATACCACATGATCTCATTCGTATGTGGAATCTAAAAAGGTGGAAAGGAGAATGCTGGTTACCAAAGGCTGAGGGGGTAGGGTGCAGGGTTGGGGAGGTATTGGTCAAAGGATACAACATTTCAGTTAGGAGAAAGACATTCAAGGAATCTATTGTAGAACAATAGATTGACTATAGTTAATAATACAACAATAGGTGACTATAGCTAATAACAACAAACGCTTGAAAATCATCAAGAGAGTAGATTTTTAGTGTTCTCCCCACAAAAACGGTAAGAATGTGAGGTGAGGTATGTGTTAATTAGCTCAATTTAGCCATTTCACAATGCACACATATTTCAAAAGGTAATTGTTGTACGCAATAAATAGGTATGATTTTTATTTGTCAATTAAAAAAATAAATTAATTTTTCAAAAAGAAGAAGTGAGCAGAGCAGGTCAGGTCAGCCCTTTTCTGTCCGTGTTTGGACTCAGAAATTATTCTAATTGCAATGAGAAAGCGTCAGTGGGTTTTAAGCAGGGAGTGCCTTCATCTGACGAATGTTTTTAAAGGTCACCCTCACTGTCATGTGGAGAATGGATTGGAAGAGGCAAGAATAGAGAAAGGCAAACCAGTGAGGATGTTCCTACTGGGATCTGGGGGAGAAGAGACAGTGAACGGGTTGTGGGGGTCAGGTGGGATGGAGCTGACCAGCTGGCCTGGGGATGCCTTTGAGGGTAGTGCTGCCAGGACTTGCTGTTGGGGGAGGCATCGGGGTGAGAGGGAGTGGCAGTCACTGGATGCCTTGCATGGGCTGCAGACCCTCACTGCATTTGAGGATATCAAGGTGCTGGAAAGGCATAGGGCTTGTTGAGCCCACATGGATGGTGAAGTTGGCTGGCTGAAGCAGAGCAGAGTGAAAGACTCTGAGCCAGGGCCAGAGCCTCCAGGGAGGCAGAGGTGTGACTTTGAGGTCAGGTGTGGCAGCCATGGGGAGGGAGCTTGTGGCTGAGCTCCTAGGAAGGCATTCCCATGGAGACGGTGACTGAGCTGAGGAGGGCACAGGACTCTTCCAGCGCTGCCCACTCCTCCTACCTGGTAGCCCATGGGGTTTTAGAGAGTGAAGCCAGGAGGAGTGCCAGGTTTCAGCCACCCTGGAAGTGGAGGGAGAACGTAGGAAAGGGAGCCTGTTGCTGAGGAAAGGGAATGGGGTGTGTGGGGTGGGAGTCCATTTGGTTCGATGGAAAAGTTGGCAGGGACAATGGTAGGTACATCTGACATCTGCAATGGATCAACATTTTTTTTTTTAATTTGTAAAAAGCAGGTAATTATTGTATTAGTCTATTAGTGCTGCTATAATAAAATATCTGAGATGGGTAATTTGTAAATAACAGGAATTTATTTCTCACAGTTCTGGAGGCTGGCAAGGTGTTGGCAGTTTGGTGTCTGGAGGGTCCACTATCTGCTTCCAAGTTGGTGCCTTGTTGCTGCACCCTATGGAGAGAAGGAAGGCTATGCCCTCACATGTCGAAAGAGTGGAAGGGCCAAAGGGCATAGCTAGTTATCTCCAGGCCTTTTATTTATTTTTAATTTTTTAAACAATTTCCATAGGTTATTGGGGAACAGGTAGTGTTTGGTTACATGAGTGAGTTCTTTAGTGGTGATTTGTGAGATTTTGGTGCACCCATCACCTAAGCAATGCACACTGTACTCAATTTATAGTCTTTTATCCCTCACCCCTTTTCTACCCATTCCCCCTGAATCCTCAAAGTCCACTGTGTCATTTTTATGTCTTTGCACGGAGTGGACCAACTTTTAAACAGTCTCCCTCTTCTATTTGACACAATTATTTTCAGTACTAATCATGAAATGAAGCCAATAATAATAATGACCAGAAAAGAAACTCAGTAAAATTTTTTTTTATTGAACTGCCCATATAAACCATGCCAGTAATATAAATAAAAATAAAGTATTATAATACAAAATGTAGAAAGTAATGGATTAACAGTTTGTAATTACAGCAACATATGTTTTGAAAAGGGGAAAGCGTATACCTACTTACTTGTCTGTCACAGTAACAAATGATAACATTACAGTTTCTGTTTCCTTGATTCCTTCTGTCATTTTAAAACAAGCAACAGTTAAAAACGTAATTAATTTTAATGTTAAAGATACGATTCACGTCCAGTGAAATAGTTCATGTGTGATCTAAAACTGGCACTTCCAAACAAAAGATGGTTCACCTTGCAGTTTGCATTCTGCGTTACTGTTTTAAAAATTTATACACAAATAAAAATTCCATGTGGCCCCATAGAATGACAAAATTGAAGGAACTCAAGTTCTATTTCTTTGCTTTACCATCACTGTGCTCTCATTGTTTATTTAGAAGCTTCTCTTTAAACACAGGAATATGTGGTGTCTTGGGAGTTGGAGACATAGACCAGTCCTGAAGTGAGCTTGAATGATTCTGAATGTTGGAACACTTTGGAAATGAACATGTAGCTGAGTCCCCATGTGCGGGAGCCCACTGTACAACCGAAAGGGCTCAGTATTAACCTTCTGGGAGAATTCAGTGTTCATTAAGGGATAAGAAATCAAAAAGGGCTGATTCGAAAATATATTATATACACATATATTAAATATGTATTGAAACTCAATGGTAATCTAATCACTGCACTTGTAAGCATTTTACCAACAAAAGAATATTTTTGGGGAAGAGTATTTTAATCACTGACAATGTTTAGAATTGCCAGTACCTGGTGATCATAGAAAGAGGCTGGTGCTTACCGGGCTTGAGCGGTTAGAGAGAGGGAGGATGGGGAAATGTCGGTAAAAGGATACATAATTGCGGTTAGATAGGAGGAATACATTTCAAGAGATCTATTGTACAGTGGAGTGACTGTAGTTAATAACGATGTGTTGTATTCTTTTTTTTT
>NW_012117376.1:5930169-5944882 GCF_000951035.1 Colobus angolensis palliatus
GAATCCAACTTACAAGGGATGTAAAGGACCTCTTCAAGGAGAACTACAAACCACTGCTCAGTGAAATCAAAGAGGACACTAACAAATGTGTTGTATTCTTGAAAAATGTAGAGTGGATTGTTAAGTGCTGTCACTACAAAATGATAACTGAGTGGGGTTTATTAATTAGCTGGAATTAACCATTCCACAACGTATATGTTCTTTAAAACATCATGGTGTACATGATAAAAACATGCAATGTTATCTATGAGTTAAAAATCCAAGAGACTCCATTTTGTTACTGTGTTAAGAATCTCTGCAGACAATACATCCCCTATTGCCTGTCTCCCAGGGTGCACCCCCTTCCCCTGGCACCCACTGGTTGGGGAGCAAGTCCAGGGCAGGCGTGGTGGGGATGAGGTTTGGGAGAGGGCAGCTGATGGGATCCTCCTGGATGGGCTGTAGGTTGGCAAATGATGTTTGGGGTGGGAGATCTTCTCCAAGAGGCCCTGCTGGGAGACTGGTGGGGGAAGACCTCAGTCCTATGTCTTCTGTGGCCTCTGCAAGCAGGTGAGAGGGTGCCATGGCAGAGAGACACAGCGCTCTGTTTTTGTTTTGAGACAGGGTCTTGCTCTGTCACCCAGGCTGGAGTGCAGTGGAGTGATCTTGGCTCACTGCATCCTCGACCTCTTTGGCTCAGTTGATCCTCCCACCTCAGCCTCCTGAGTAACTGGGACTACAGGCGTGCAGCACTGTACATGGCTATTTGTTTTTTCTTTTTTCTTTTTCTTTTTTTTTTTTTTTTTTTTTTTTTTTTTTTTTTTTTTTTTTTTTTTTGTAGAGATGGAGTTTTGCCATGTTGACTAAGCTGGTCTTGAACTGCTGGGCTGAAGTGATCTGCCCACATCAGCCTCCCCAAATGCTGGGATTCCAGGTGTGAGCCACCATGCCCGGCCGACAGCCCTTTTTGGGACCGGAATTCCTGTCTATGTCTCTCTGTTCTCTGCCCCCTTCTCCTTACTTCACTCAACACTTTTTCCTGTCCTTCTCTCTTCCTCTCTCTGCCTGTCACTCCCTCTCTGCCTGTCTGTATCACCCCCCGCCTCTGTATCTGTCTATTTTTCTGCCTCTCTCTCTCTGTCTTGGGCTCTCTTCCTATTCCAGCTCTGTTGCCTTCCCCACCTTGCTGTCTCTCCTTCCCTCTCTCCCTCTGATTCTCATGTCACTTGTCCACTGCTCCTGTCTCTTTCTATGTCTTGGCCCCTCCGTACACAACCCAGTCTCTTAGATTCTCTACTGGAGAACTAAGAAGAGTGAGGGGAACAGAGTCAAGATGATTCTCAGTGCTTGCCCACCTTCTGTTGGGACACCCTTCTCTTCTTAGTCCCTCCCTTGGGGTGTCTCTAAAAGCCAGAGGTTTGCTGTACCCTGAGAGTCAAGCCCCAGGAAATGACAGCCATTTCTCCAGCCCAGGGCTGGCCGTGCCTGGGCCCAGCTGACCAGGTCCCACCTTGGGAGGGGGGGTGGGGTGGGGAAGTTTGTGGACATCTTGGCCCCCTGTGGGCAGGCAGTGGAAGGATCTGGGTAGACATGGACAGAAGAAAGCCATAGTGCAATTTCAGAGTTGGGTGCTTAGTTGGAGTTTGAGAGACACCATTTGCAGCCCTATCTTTGAGAGATCCAGGCTCCCCTCTTCTGTTGGGGTGAGGAGGGACAAGTGCCCACTTTTGAGGGGTGAGACTCCTTCTCCTCACTGATTTCCTCATCCAGTCTCTTCCTTCCCTAACCAATATGGCAGCCCTGGGGAATGAGGAAGCTGACTTGGCCTCCTCCCTATACTCTCCTTCCCTTCTTCCTCCTGGCCCACAAGTCATGTCCAGAGAATATGAGAATGGTCCCTTGCTTCTCTTTCACCAGACCACACCCTACCCTCTCACTCTCCTGCCTGCTCTGTCCTCTATCCCGTGAGCCCCTGCTTTGGCTTCCCAGTACGTTGCCCCTTGGCTTTTATGTGAGATCTGTTTTACTCAGATAGAACAAAACTCAGACCCCAGGGGAGAGGGCAGTGGAAAATAGGCATGAGGTATCCTGGTCCCCAGGCACCTGGGAAAGTTGCACCCTTTATATAGGTGAGGAGACAGAGGTATAGGAGGATGCCCCGATCAGTCCAGTTGCCCTTTTCTCACTTCCTTTACTGGATCCTTAATGCTCCTCAAACACCCAGAATGCCTCTGCCTCAGGGCCTTTGCATGTGCTGTTCCCTAAATATCTGAATCTCTTGCTCTCTCACCCATTCAAGTCTTTGCTCAAGTATCCTTCAATATAGTTGAGTAAAGACTCAAATATATCTTCCCTGACCATCTTTTTCTTCCAGAACTCTCTACTTAATTCCCTTTTCTGCTTTATTTGTCTGTGCAGCATTTATCACCTAACACACGATAGAGTTAGTTATCTATTTTTTTATTGTCTGTCTTTCTCACCAGCATGTAAGCTCCCTAAGGAAAGGAATTCTGTCTGTCTTGTTGAAGGCTGTATTCCCAGCTTCTAGAACAGTCTGGCACCTCGGAGGCATTTGTTGAATGAGTTTAGAGCTGCATCCTAAACTACTATTTAATATACCAGCATTTATAGAGAGATGGCAGTGTTCCTGATTCAGCAGGATGCCTGGCATCTTGGAGTTGGTGCTCTCTTTTGCCTCTGGCTGGAATGCCCTTTCTCTGGTGACCAGGAGAATCCCTGCCTAACCTTGAAGCCTCTGCCTGTGCTTTCCTCAAAGCCCCTCCTTACTCTTTTGATCTTTCCCTCCACGCTCCACCTGCTCCCCCTTCACACTCCACCAGACACCTGTCGCTCTTGAATGATCGTGAGCTTCTGAGTCTAACTGTGATTCATGTCCTTGCTTCACCTCTTCTTGGCCGCTGACAAGTGGCTTAACTCCTCTAGGCCTCAGTTTCTTCATGCATAAAATGAGTCTAATATAATATAATGTAACATGCTTCTGATAGAGCCGTTCTGATCATTAGTAGCCTTTTGTGAGATGGACCCAGGACTGTAGGCTCAACCCCGTGGGCCAAGCTGGTGGAGGTGGTACATTCTTGATAGCAGCAGCATCTCCAGCCCAGGTTCCTGGGCTGTACTTGCCAATGGTAGGCCATGGAACAGAGATGTGGCAGTGTTTAAGAAGCACTGGGCTATGTGAGAAGGACGCTGCCATGGGTGATGTGGGCACCCATGGCGTCCCACTCCTGACTCTGTGTCTGCCACTTCCACTGGCTGCCTGTGTTGCCACATGTCCTGTCAAACCTGCCATGGGCACAACATCACCGCATTTTCTACATCTACAGGTGAGCCTTGCACACCCATCTGCCTGTCTTCTTTGGGGTGGTAGGCCTTTGCTGAGAGACAGAGGACTCTGAGGGGGCACTGAGCCACTCTGAGCTGGTCAAGAGGAGTCTTCAGCCTCAGCGGGCTATTTTACCGTTTCTAGGAAACTGGATTTGCCAACTTTGAATGTTCCTTCCAATTCTGAGAATCTATAGTTCTAAGACTATTTATCGTCTATATCCAGCCAGTTTCTTTTTCCAACCTTTTTTTTTGTTTCTCTCCCGTCTTCACATTTGAAAACTGGAAAGCAAGTGCTCAAGTCTTATATACTCAGAGGCAAGTTCCTTCTCCTCTAGTGTCCTTTCAAGCCCGGGAAGGAATTCCTGGTCAGCCATGAGCAACAGGCTTCTTAGAACATTGATAAATCAAAGGCAGTTTGGGTGGGAGAGAAAATTGGACTCTGGTGTGTATTCAGTTAAAGAGAAAATGCCCAGTGTCTTTCTCAACTGAGCATCTTCTCTGTAATGATCTTGTGCCTGTGAAACCAACAAATGCATTCGCTTGGAAAGTATTTTAAAAATTCATTCAATACCATGTATTGAGCGACTACTCTGCTAGGTGCTAGGTTGAGTACTGAGAACACCATGCACGCAAGACCAGATACAGAACCTGTCCCCTCAGTGCTTGCTTTCTAAGGGGGTGTGGACATTTTCACCAGTAGAAATTCCAGTTCTTGCAGGAAATGGCAGTCAGCTGCCTTCCTAGAATGGGATGAAGACAGCCCTATGTTTCAATCAGAGGGCCAATGAATAAAATAATCAGAAGCCACTCAAGTCAGCTCAGCCACAGGGGGTTGTTGTAAGGGAACTCACAGACTCTAAGTGTGGGTTGCATGGCCAGGCCCTGTCATCCTAGAAAGTCTTCAGGCAGCTATTCTGCCTTTTTGACTCTTTCTGGGGTCATATGGTCCTTCTTCTACAAGGGCCATTATAACTGCCCCCAAATTGTGACCTCGAGCCATGAAATCTATGAGCCTTTCCAGTTTGGTTCCCTGTATTGTCAGGGATCCAGCATGACACAAATGTCCTGCTCAAAAGTGTGGTCAAAGAGAGCTTAGAGAAGGGATGATTTAACCACTGCAAGGTTCAGAGAAATCTGCAAGAGATGCTACAGCATCCTGGGGCTGGCAACGTGGAAAACCCATCTCCTGGAGACCTGGAGGAGTGAGGGGGAGGGAGTGGCATTACTGAACCTAGCAATGGCTGTATGGATGGGAGAAGTCATGGCTTCAGGTAGAGGAACTCAGCCACTGCCACACCATGGCCTGGAAGGGAGGGAGCAGTAGGAATAAATTCCTCTTCTTGTCTCTCCTTCCACTCATCCATGTCCTCCTGGTGCCTTGTGTTGGCCAAATCTGACTTGAATCCAGAAGGTCAGGGAGGCCAAATGATGAACCCACAGACAGAGGTCAGCATCCCAGAACACAGAGCAGGGCAGCGAAGGATAGAGGGTGGAAGTGGAAGGGCAAGTGGACAATATCCATAGCTCCCTTATGTGATCTCTCCATTCTACTTTTTTTTTTTTGAGACAGGGTCTTGCTTTGTCACTCAGGCTGGAGTGCAGTGGAGCAATTGTGGCTCAGTGTAGCCTCAACCTCCAGGGCTCCCATTTCAGCCTCCCGAGTAGCTGGGACTACAGACGCCCACCACCAAGCCTGGCTAATTTTTGTATTTTTTGTTGAGATGAGGTTTTACCATGTTGCCCAGGCTGGACTCAAACTCCCGGACTCAAGCAATCCACCTGCCTCAACCTCTCAAAGTGCTGGGATTACAGGCATGAGCCATGTACCTGGCCCGTTATACTTTCAAATGCCCTAGAGAGAGAATCTAACTGGATCAGCTCAGACTGAGGCAGCAGCAGAAGGAGGCTAAGCACCACCCTCATTTTTAGGAAGAGCAAATGGAGGCTGAGAGAGGGAAACATGCATGCCCAAGGTAACACAGAGAACCAATGGCAATGCCTCTGAGTTTTTTTTAAGAAATGGGGGTCTGTGCTGCCGAGGCTTGCCTCAAACTCCCAGGCTCAAGCAATCCTCCCACCCCTGCCTCCCAAAGTGCTGGAATTACAGGCATGAGTTATTGAGACCAGCTGCCACTGAGCCTTAAATGACCAAGAGCCATGAGCTCAAGGGAACTGTCCTCTTTGGGTTGTTCTCTCAGGAATATTCCTGGCCTGGGCTTAGGGGTGCACCTGCCACATCTCTCCCAGGTGTTTCAACAAGTGCTACATTCAGGTGTCTCTTTAAAAATCACCAGAGGAGTTTAAAGATCATGAAGACTTAGGTATGAATGCATGTGTGTCCCTCAAAGTCTGTTCCATCTCAGCAGGACACTGTTCCTGACATTTTGCTGGATCCACTGTGGGCTATCTGGTCCAGCATCCTTAACTCCTCTGACGCCTCTCTCCACCTGCTCTGACTCCAGTGTTCATATTTGCCTGGGTTTGTCTGGAGGGGCTTTGGGAATGTGGAGTCTCCTCACCACTGTCACTACACCTTCACGAGGATCACAGCCTGACCTTCACAGGGCCCTTGCTCTTGAGGTAGGCCTAGGCATGCTTTTGACCTTGCTGTGCCTGGGTCAGCACTGGCACCTTGAAGGTCAAAGTTGCTCCAAAAAGTCTCTGAGTAGAACTGCACTCACGCCATCTGAGAAATCTGTTAGTACTTTCTTTTCTGAGAATCTTAAAGGAAGAGGTTTGTTGTGGGAGTGTCTGAACCTCTTGTGGCTAGGCAGCTCTCCTAGGCATCTTGCCTTGTCCCCTCCCAGTGTAATTTAGTCTTGTTTTGTGTGGTGAGAACAGAAGAGTGAGTGGGGTTGTGTTCAGAGGCCAGTGCAGACTGCTGTATACACAGCAGAGAGCAGTGAGTAGCTTCCAGCTGGTACAGCAACCATTCTGGGGTGCCAGCTGTGTGGAGTGGGTGCTGGCTGTGAGGACCTGGATTCCAACCAGCTGTGTGAACCGGGTCACCATCTGTGGGCTGCAGTGCCAGCTGTGTGCACTGGGGTGCCAGCCAGGGGTTGGGACTGGGTGCCAGCTGTGTGGACTGGATACCAGCCAGGGATGTAAACTGGGTTCTAGCTGTGTAGGCTAGGGTGCCAGCTGTGAGAATAGGGGTGCCAGCATGGGCCAAGTTCAGGCTCAACTCCTCTCAGCTGCTGGCTTACTGCATGTGCTTCTGTTTATGGCACAAGCAATTTCAATAAATCAAGGTCACTGAATCAAGTCGACTTTACCCAGAGACTTTTGTTGCAGAATTGAAGATGTGTTTCTTGGATGGGTAGAAAGGAGAATATTCTTAAGAATAATAAAAGCATCATTAGGAATGGGTCAGATCTTTCAGAATCACCTTTGCAAGAGAAAGAATATTTATGTCAAGATGTTTATTTGTTCAACAAATATGGTGAACACCTACTATGTTGAAATTTGTTGAATGCCTACTACGTGGCTAGACATTGTATAATTATCCCACTTAAAATAGGGGACTGGGGCCAAGATAAAGTACCTGGAGAGATTTTGATATTTGTTACATTCTACAAGGGAAGATTCCCTGGCTGAGGCCAGAAGGGGTGGGGAGGGTCTTACATTTATCCTTTTTTTTCTTCTGGGAAAAAATCTTCACCCTTAATTTGTCAGGGCCCAGCCATTAGAACTGGGTCCATTCGGGAGGAGCCATGAAAGACCACAATAGAGGCAGCAATTGCATGCCATGGGATACTGGGTGGTGCTGATTGTGACAAGGGCAAGAGATGTGGGAAGGAGCTGAGAAGACTTGAACAGTTCTGCAATGGGAGACAATTCCCTGGCTTATCTAGCCAACTAGCTTGATTATTATTTCCATACTTACTCTATATCATTCCTCTCTCTTTCAGCCACATCCTGGAATTTTACTCTGTTACCTTGGAAGTAGTACATTTGATGGTTGTTCTGAAAAAATAAATGAATGAAGGAGGACTACTTCATATAACCCTTCAAAAAGGCATAGGAAAGATACATACATGTGCATGTATCCATATACATACCACACACACACAAACATACATATACTGCCAGCAAACTGGATACGTTTGGCTGTGTCCCCCCTCACATCTCACCTTGAATTGTAGTTCTCATAATCCGCATGTATTGTAGGAGGGATCAAGTGGGAGGTAATTGAATCATGGGGTCGGTTACCCTCATGCTGTTCTTGTGATAGTGAGATCTGACGGTTTTATAAGGGACTTTTCTCCCTTTTGCTTGACACTTCTTGCTGCCACCATGTGAAGAAGGACGTATTTGCTTCCCGTTCCACAATGATTGTAAGTTTCCTGAGGCCTCCCCAGTCATGCAGAACTGTGAGTCAATTAAACCTCTTTCCTTTATGAATTACCTAGTCTCAGGTATGTCCTTATACCAGGGTGAGAACAGGCTAATATACCACTCACATTTGTTATTCATGGAAGTTATGTTCTACAAAGTTGCCACAACTACTGAATTAGCAAGTAATGAATCATTGCTCCTAGGAGAAATACAAGGTTAGGTTTCTGTAAGCTTGTGGTTGCAACATTTCTGTCAACTGATTAATATGTAACCTTATTTATGTGGATTTCTCTTTAAAGATAGCTTATTTAATATATATTGTTGATTCACTAATATTGAACTCATGGCCAATAGCACTATAACTCATGCCTGAAAGAAGCTTAGCTAACACATGTAATTTCTCTGGAAGGCACATCACAGCCTTTTTATACTTAGGAACACTAAAGAGCATTCTAGTGCTATTCTTGGAGGCCATTTTAAATGGGGAAATCACCAAGAAAGAGCATAAAAATGCAAAAAAAAAGTGGCAGTAAACCGACTGTGAAAAGGATACTTGTTTACAGTGTGAGAGCTGAAACAAGAAGGCAGAAAGTCACCTGTCTGACCTTAGCTGGGAATGTGTGTACATTGGGTGACTTGAAATTTTTCCTCCTCGGCACATGTCCACAAATGACTGTGAAAGCACTGTGAATATTGAAATTAATTTTGGGGTTACAAACAAATTTTAGCATGTAAGCAAATTCACAAACATGGAGTCTGTGAATAATGAGGATAGACTGGACATATATATGTGTGTATATATATGTATGTCCTTATACCAGCATATTATACTAGAGTATTATTACTCTGAGGCTAGAGACTCCACCCAGAGGCAGAAAACACCAAACACCAATTCAAAGTGACCTGGCACTTCAAAACAGAGACATGGGAACATGAGTTCACCTGAGATGGTCTCTATACTGCATTTCTTTAAGCATCTATAAGTGACCCTGGATCGTAGGGGCAGTGCACATTGAAGTGTCTAAATCTGCAGTTCTATGGAGCTTGTTGGGACCTGCAATATTAAGTTGTTTAGGATTCACTCTGGGAAGACCTTTCAAGTCTTCTCAGTTGGACAGAAAACACTGAAGTAGGGCCTGTTGTGAATGTATCACATTTAGAAAGGAAAAGTTATAGCAGATTCCAGGCCTTGGCGTGGTCCTGGATGTGAAAGTCAATGTAGATTCTTAAACAACTCTGGTGTGATGTGCTGTAAAGATCAAGGTGGCTGGTCTTGGTCTAGGCAGCATCGTATTACCCACCCAGATCTACCAAGTTGGACACCTGAGATTTACCCTCAACTAATTTGTGATTCTACTTCCTTTGTATCTCTTTATCCAGACCATTGGCCATTCTCCGGCCATCTCAAGTCAGAGGTGACTTGATCTGTCACCCAGCTGTGGCCCATGAGCATTATCTAAGAGGGAGGAACGCTTTTGCTTATGTTTCCAGTGCTCTACATAAGCCCTAGGCCCTGGGTGAGTAGAATGCCAGAATAAAATTGTCTTTGGTTGATATCTTTTCCTATCATGATCTAAGAGTAACAACCAGTGATCTATCACTATCTTTTCTATTCAACTGAAATATGTGTTGAGAAATAATGATTATAGTGATGATAATAAAAATCAAAATACAAATAATTATGATAACACAAATAATAATGATAGCAAACATTTTTAAGTGATGTATACTCCAGGCATTGGGTCAAGTGTTTTATTTTTAAATTTTAATTTTAGCAGAGTAATACATGTACCTAGTCTCCCCCTAAATGTTTTATTTTGAAATGCAAATTAAAACTACAATGAGATGCCACCTTACACCAGTCAGAATAGCTGTTATTAAAAAGTAAAAAAATAACAAATGTTAGTGAGGTTGTGGAGAAAAGGGAACACATATACACTGCTGGTGGAAATGTAAGTTAGTTCAGCCCCTGTGGAAAGCAGCTAGGAGATTTCTCAAAGAACTTAAAACAGAACTACCATTTGACTCAGAATCCAATTATTGGATATATACACAAATAAATGTAAGACATTCTACCATAAAGACATATCCACTTGTATGTTCATCACAGCACTATTCACAATAGCCAATACATGGGATCAACCTAAATGCTCATCGATGGTAGGCTGGTTAAAGAAAATGTGGTATATATACACCATGGGATACTACGCAGCCATAAAAAAGAAGGAGATGAAGTCCTTTGCAGCAACATGGATGGCAATGGAGGCCATTATCCTAAGCAAACGAGCACAGGAACTGAAAATCAAATACTGCATGTTCCGAGTTATAAATGGGAGCTAAACATTGAATACCTATGGACACAAACAAGTGAATAATATACACTGGGGCCTTCATGAGGGTGAAGGGTGGGAGGACGGTGAGGATCGAAAAACTGCCTATCAGGTGCTGTGTTCATTACCTGGGTGATAAAATCTGTACACCAAACACCTGTGACATGTAATTTACTCACGTAACAAATGTGCACGTGTACCCCGAACCTAAAATAAAAGTAGGAAAGAAAAAAATAAAATTTAAAAAGTTGACAGAAAAGTTAAAAGAAAGGTGCAACGAACATCTGTATATCATTTATTTAGATTTTCCAGTTACCATTTTGTCACATTTGCTATATTTTCTCATCTATCTACTTCCCTATTTTTGATGAATGATTTAAAATTATATTGCATTGTATTACTTTATCCCTAAACATTTTATCATGTATCTCCTAAGAATGAAAGACATTCTCCTATATAATCATAATACCATGATCAAAACTAAGAAATTTAAAATCAATTTATCGCTATCATCTAATATGCAGCCCCTGTTTAAATTTCATTTACTTAGTTTATTTTTATTTTTCTAAAACTTTTATTTTATGTTCAAGTGTTCATGTGCTGGTTTGTTATATAGGTAAACTCATGTCATGGGGATTGTACAGATTATTTTGTGACCCAGGTGCTAAGCCTAGTATCCAATAGTTATTTTTTCTTTTCCTTTCCCCACTCCTACCCTCCACCCTCTATTAGGCCTCAGTGTCTGTTGTTCCCCTCTTTGTGTCCATGTGTTCTTGTTGTTTAGCTCCTGCTTGTAAGGGAGAACATGTGATCTTTGGTTTTTCGTTCGTGCATTAGTTTGCTAAAGATAATGGCCTCCAGCTCCATCCATGTTCCTGTAAAGGATATGACCTCATTTTTTTCTGGCTGCATAATATTCCATGGTGTATATGTACCACATTTTTTTTTTTATTATACTTTAAGTTCTGGGATACATGTGCAGAATATGCAGGTTTGTTACATAGGTATACATGTGCCATGATGGTTTGCTGCACCCATCAACCTGTCATTTAGGTTTTAAGCCCCACATACATTAGGTATTTCTCCTAATGCTCCTCCACCCCCGGCAGGCCCCAGTGTGTGATGTTGCCTTCCCTGTGTCCATGTGTTTTCATTGTTCAACTCCCACTTATGAGTAAGAACATGTGGTGTTTGGTTTTCTGTTCCTGTGTTAGTTTGCTGAGAATGATGGTTTCTAGCTTCATCCATGTCCCTGCAAAGGACATGAACTCATTCTTTTTTATGGCTGCATAGTATTCCATGGTGTATATATGCCACATTTTCTTTATCCAGTCTATCATTGATGGGCACTTGGATTGGTTCCAAGTCTTTGCTATTGTAAATAGTGCTTCAATAAACATGTGTGCTTGTCTTTATAGTAGAATGATTTATAATCTTTTGGGTACATACCCAGTAATGGGATTGCTGGGTCAAATGGTATTTCTGGTTCTAGATCCTTGAGGAATCACCACAATGTCTTTCACAATGGTTGAACTAATTTACACTCTCACCAACAGTGTAAAAGTGTTCCTATTTCTCCACATCCTTGCCAGCATCTGTTGTTTTTTGACTTTTTAATGATCACCATTCTAACTGGTGTGAGATGGTATCTCATTGTGGTTTTGATTTGCATTTCTCTAATGACCAGTGATGATAAGCTTTTTTTTATGTTTGGTGGCCGCATAAATGTGTTCTTTTGAGAAGTGTCTGTTCATATCCTTTGCCCACTTTCTGATGGAGTTGTTTGTTTTTTTCTTGTAAATTTGTTCAAGTTCCTTGTAGATTCTAGATATTAGACCTTTGTCAGATGGATAGATTGCAAAAATTTGCTCCCATTCTGTAGGTTGCCTGTTCACTCTGATGATAGCTTCTTTTGCTGTGCAGAAGCTCTTCAGTTTAATTGGATCCCATTTGTCAATTTTGGCTTTTGTTGCACTTGTTTTTGGTGTTTTAGTCATGACGCTTTTGCCCATGCCTATGTCCTGAATGGCATTCCCTAGGTTTTCTTCTAGGGTTTTTATGGCTTTAGTCTTACATTTAAGTCTTTAATCTATCTTGAGTTAATTTTTGTATAAGATGTAAGGAAGGGGTTCAGTTTCAGTTTTCTGCATATGTCTAGCCAGTTTTCCCAACACCACTTATTAAATAGGAAATCCTTTTCCCATTGCTTCTTTTTGTCAGGTTTGTCAAAGATCAGATGGTTGTAGATGTGTGGTGTTATTTCTGAGGCCTCTGTTCTGTTCCATTGGTCTATGTATCTGTTTTGGTACCAGTACCATGCTGTTTCGGTTACTGTAGCCTTGTAGTATAGTTTGAAGTCAAGTAGCATCATGCCTCCAGCTTTGTTTTTTTTGCTTAGGATTGTCTTGCCTGTGTGAGCTCTTTTATGGTTCCATATGAAATGTAAAGTAGTTTTTTCTAATTCTGTGAAGAAAGTCAATGGTAGCTTGATGGGAATAGCATTGAATATATAAATTACTTTGGACCATATAGCCAATTTCATGATATTGATTATTCCTGTCCATGAGCATGGAATATTTTTCCATTTGTTTGTGTCCTCTCTTATTTCCTTGAGCAGTGTGTACCACATTTTCTTAATCCAGCCTACCACTGATGGGCATTTAGGTTGATTCCATGTCTTGGCTGTTAAGCATAGTGCTGTGATGAACATACACATGCATATGTCTTTATGAGAGAATGATGTATATTCTTTTCCTTTGGGTATATACTCAGTAATGGGTTTGCTGGGTCGAATAATCCTTCTGTTTTCAGCTCTTTGAAGAATTGCCACACTGTTTTCCACAATGGTTGAACCAATTTACACTCCCACCAACAGTGTATAAACATTCCCTTTTCTCTGCAACCTCACCAACATCTGTTATTTTCTGAATTTTTAATTATAGTCATTCTGACTGGTGTGAAATGATATCTCATTGTGGTTTTGATTTGCATTTCTCTAATGATCAGTGATATTGAGCTTCTTTTTTCATGTTTGTTGGCCACATGCATGTATCCTTTTGAAAAGTGTCTGTTCATGCCCTTTACCTACTTGTTAACATGGTTGTTTGTTTTCTCTTGTAAATTTGTTTGTGTCTTAATAGACGCTGGATATTAGACCTTTGTCAGATACGTAATTTGCAAATATTTTCTCCCATTCTGTAGGTTGTCTATTTACTCTGTTGGAAGTTTCTTTTGCTGTGTAGAAGTTCTTAAGTTTGATTTGATCCTATTTGTCAATTTTTGCTTTTTCTGCAATTGCTTTCGGCATCTTTGTCACGAAATCTTTGCCAGGTCTTATGTCCAGAATAGTACTGACCAGGTTGTTTTCCAGGGTTTTTATAGTTTTGGGTTTTATATTTAAGTCTTTAATACATCTTGAGTTGTTTTTTTGTATTAGGTATAAGGAAGGGGTCCAGTTTCTATCTTCTGCATAATGTAAGCCAGTTATCCCAGCACCATTTGTTGAATAGGGAGCCCTTTCCCCATTGCTTATTTGTGTCAGCTTTATCAAAATCAGGCAGTTGTAGGTATGCAGCTTTATTTCTGATCTCTTTATTCTGTTTCAATGGTCTATATGTCTGTTTTTGTTTCGGTACCATGCTGTTTTGGTGGCCCTGTAGCATAGTATGAAATTAGGTAACATTATGCTTTCTGCTTTATTCTTTTTGCTTATAATTGACTTAGCTATTCGACATCTTTTTTTGTTTCATATGATTTTTAAAATAGTTTTTTTTCTAGTTATGTGAAGACTGTCATTGGTAGTTTGATAGCAATAGCATTGAATCTGTAAATTGCTTTGGGCAGTATGGCCATTTTAATGATATTAATTATTCTTATCCATGAGCATGGAATGTCTTTCCATTTGTTTGTGTCATCTCTGATTTCTTTGAACAGTGTTTTGTAATTCTCATTGTAGAGATCTTTCACTTCCCTGGCTAACTGTATTCCTAGGTATTTTATTCTTTTTGTGGCAGTTGTGAATGGGATTGTATTCCTGATTTGTCTCTTGGCTTGGCTGTTGTTGGTATAGGACTACTAGTGATTTTTGTACATTGATTTTGTATCTCGAAACTTTGCTAAAGTTACTTATCAGCCCAAGGAGCTTTTGGGCAGAGACTATAGGATTTTCTAGGTATAAAATCATGTAATCAGCAAACAGGGATACTTCGACTTTCTCTCTTTCTATTTGGAAACTCTTTATTTCTCTTGCCTGATTGCTCTTGCCAGGACTTCCAATACTATGTTGAATTGGAGTGGTGAGAGAGGGCATCCTTATCTTGTGCCAGTTTTCAAACAGAATGCTTCCATTCCAGCTTTTGCCTATTTAGTATGGTGCTGGCTGTGGGTTTGTCATAGATGGCTCATGCTATTTTGAGGTATATTCCTTCAATACCTAGTTTGTTGAGAGTTTTTAACATGAATGAATGTTGAATTTTATTGAAAGCCTTTTCTGCATCTATTGAGATAATCATATGGTTTTTGTCTTTACTTTTGTTTATGTGATGAATCATGTTTATTAATTTGCATATGTTGAACCAGCTTTGCATCCCAGGGATAAAGCCTACTTGATCATGATGGATAAGCTTTTTGATGTGTTGATAGATTCAGTTTGTGATTATTTTGTTGAGAATTTTTGCATCAATGTTCATCAAAGATATTTGCCTGAAGTTTTCTTTTCTTTT
>NW_012117376.1:5944932-5981526 GCF_000951035.1 Colobus angolensis palliatus
TTTTTTTTTTTTTTTGCTGGGTCTCTGCCAGGTTTTGGCATCCAGATGATGCTAGACTCATAGAATGAGTTGGGGAGGAGTCTTTACTCCTCAATTTTTGGAATAGTCTCAGTAGGAATGGAACCAGCTCTTCTTTGTACATCTGGTAGAATTCTGTGAATCCATCTGGTCCTAGGATTTTTTTGGTTGATAGGTTTTTAAAAATTACTGATTCCATTTTGGAGCTCATTATTGGTCTGTTCAGGGATTCAGTTTCTTTCTGCTTCAGTCTTGGAAGGATGTATGTGTCCAGGAATTTATCAATTTCTTCTAGATTTTCTAGTTTATGTGCATTGAGGTGTTCACAGTATTCTCTGATGGTTATTTGTATTTCTGTGGGTCAATGATAATATCCCCTTTATTGTTTCTAATTGTGTTTATTTAGATCTTCTCTCTTTTTTTCTTTATTAGTCTAGCTATTTGTCTGTCTGTCTTAATGTTTTCAGAATACTGGCTCCTGGATTCTTGGATCTTTTGAATGGGTTTTCATGTGTCAGTCTCCTTCAGTTCAGCTCTGATTTTGGTTATTTCTCATCTTCAGTAGCTTTGGTGTGGGTTTGTTCTTGTTTCTCTAGTTCTTTTATTTGTGATGTTAGGTTGATAATTTGAGATCTTTCTAACTTTTTAACGTGACTGTTAGTGCTATAAATTTCCCTCTTAACACTGCCTTAGCCATGCCCCAGAAATTCTGGTATGTTGTATTTTTGTTCTCATTAGTTTCAAAGAATTTCTTGAATACTGCCTTTATTTCTTTATTTACCCAAAAGTCATCCAGGAGCAGGTTGTTTAGTTTCCATGTAATTGTATGGTTTTGAACGATTTTTTTTTTTTAATGGAGTTTCACTCTTGTTGTCCAGGCTGGAGTGCAACAGCATCATCTTGGTTCACCGCAACTTCTGCCTCCTGGGTTCAAGAAATTCTCCTGCCTCAGACTCCTGAGTAGCTGAGATTACAGGCATGTGCCACCATGCCTGGCTAATTTTGTATTTTCAGTAGAGATGGAGTTTCTCCATGTTGGTCAGGCTGGTCTCAAACTCCTGACCTCAGGTGATTCACCTGCCTAACCCTCCCAAAGTGCTGGGATTACAGGTGTGAGCCACCTAGCCTGGATGAACAATTTTCTTAATCTCAATTTCCAATTATATTGTTCATTCCATTTGGGGTCTGAGAGTGGTTGGTACGATTTTGGTTCTTTTGCATTTGCTGAGGATTGTTTTATGTCCAATTGTGTGATCCATTTTACAGTATATACCATGTGGCAATGAGAAGAGTGTATATTCTGTTGTTTTGGGGTATAGAGTTTGGTAGATATCTATTAGGTTCATTTGGTCCAGTGTTGAATTCAGCTCTGGAATATCTTTGTCAATTTTCTGCCTTAATGATCTAATACTGACAGTGGGGTGTTGAGGTCTCCCACTATTATTGTGTGGGTGTCTAAGTCTAAATCTCTTTGAAGGTCTTTAAAAACATGCTTTATGAATCTGGGTGCTCCTGTGTTGGGTGCATATATATTTAGGGTAGTTAGGTCTTCTTGTTGAATTGAACCCTCTAACATTATGTAATGCCCTTCTTTGTCTTTTTAAATTTTTGTTGGTTTAAAGTCAGTTTTGTCTGAAATTAGGATTGCAGTCCCTGTGTTTTCTGTTTTCATTCACTTGATAGATTTTTCTCCATCCTTTTATTTTGAGCCTACGGGTATCATTGCATGTGAGATGGGTGTCTTGAAGATAGCATGTCATTGGGTCTTGCTTCCTTATTCAGCTTGCCTTTTTGTGTATTTTAATTGGGACATTTATCCCATTTATAACACATTCAAGGTTAGTATTGATATGTGTGGATTTGATCCTATCATTGTGTTGTTAACTCATTGTTATGCTGACTTCCTTGTGTGGTTGCTTTATAGTGTCACTGGTCTGTGTACTTAAGTGTGTTTTTGTAGTGGATGATAATTATCTTTCCATCCTTAGTGCTTCTTTCTGGAGCTCTTGTAAGGCAGGTCTTGTAATAAATTTCCTCACCATTTGCTTGTCTGAAAGGATCTTATTTCTCCTTCACTTATGTAGCTTAATTTGGCTGGATAGAAAATTCTTGGTTGGAATTCTTTTCTTTAAGAATGTTGAATATAGGCCCCAATCTCTTCTGGCTTGTACGATTTCTGCTGAGAGGTCTGCTGTTACTCTGATGGACTTCCTTTTGTAGGTGACCTGTTCTTTCTCCCTAACTACCTTTAAGGTTTTTTTTCTTTCATTTTGACCTTGGAGAATTTGACAATTATGTGTTTTGGGACAATATGTTGTGAAGTATTTCGTAGGAGTTCTTTCTTTTTCTTGAATTTCAGTGCCAGCTTCTCTAGCTAGATTGGGGCAGTTCTCATGGATGGTATCCTAAACTATGTTTTCCAAGTTGCTTCCATTTTCCCCATCTCTTTCAGGGATGTCAAATGAGTCACAGATTTAGTGTCTTTATATAATTCCCTATTTCACTGAGGTTTTGTTGTTTCTTTTCATTCTTTTTTCTTGTCTAACTGTCTCATTTCAGAAAGTCAGTCTTCAAACCCTGAGATTCTTTCCTCAGCTTGGTTTATTCTACTATTAGTGCTTGCGATTTCATTATGAAATTCTCATAGTGTGTTTTTCAGCTACATCAGGTCAATTATGTTCTTTTCTATACTATTTGGTCAGCTCCACATCTTTTTATTGTGACTTTTAGCTTCCTTAGATGAGTTTCAACATTCTCTTGGATCTCAGTGATCTTCATTCCTATTCCTATTCTGAATTCTATTTGTATCATTTCAGCCATCTCATCCTGGTTAAGAACTCTTCCTGGAGAACTAGTGCAATCATTTGGAGGAAAAAAGGCACTTTGACTTTTTTGAATTGTCATTTGGAGGAAAAAAGGCACTTTGACTTTTTTGAATTGAAGTTTTGAATTGCACTGGTTCTTTCTCATCTTTGTGAGGGTGATGCTCCTTCAGTCTTTACATTTTCTGTCCTTTGGATTTTTTTTTCTTTTATCCCATTTGGTGACCCAGGGGGTTTGATTGTGGTATAAGGTGGATTCAGTTGACTGGCTTCATGTTTGAAAGATTTCAGTGGGACAAGGCTCAGTTTGGGACTCCTGGACTGAACTGGGGAACTAGTATCAGACCCCCACTTTGTTCTCTGGCTCCTCGAGGTTAGGAAGCTGCTGTGCTGGAAGGGATGAGGTGCTTCTGGACCACTGGTCACAATACTCCGATGGGTAGTGCCAGCCAAACCTACACCCTCTTTTGTGGGTGGTGGCAGTGGTATCTGTCCATGTTCACACATGTCATTAGTAACAGCAGCTGCAGCACTCTGGGTTGTATGCTTGTCGACTGCAGCAGGGTGCCAGTGGGTTCTGGGGTGCCAGCCTCCATGTGGGTGTTTACAGCAGTGGCTGGCATTGACAGCACTGGCTTGGGAAAATGCCCCTCTCCCATTAACTGTGGGTGTGTGAACCAGCAGTGATGTTAGTGCAGGGGTAGGGCACTGGTTGGTGCAGGACTGTGTGCACACTCTGTGTGTCTTCCCATGGGCAGGAGTGGCCACTCAGGGAAGGGGTAGGTCTGCTTTTCTTCATGTCTAGTTTCATGCTGGTGATAGTTTCAGCACAGGAGTGGGCCCTGGCAGGAGGGGGGCTGGTGGGCTCTGTGCCCGACAATGCTCCAACTACGGTGGTGGTTCAGCACATACACGGGCAGCAGTAGCATGGCAGGGTGCCCCTCCATGCATGCTGGAGGGGGAGGAAAGGCAAAGTATGCCTGCACACACACACCCCCACAGAGTAATTTATGGGGTAGCTATGGATGAGTGCATGTGGGCAAAGGGACATGAGGACAGGCTGCAGTTGGGGGTGAGCTGGTACCTGTCAACTGAAATGGCTCTGCTGGAGTACTCTCCCCATCAGACCCAGTTCACCAGCACAGGAGCTATGATGTGGGCTTCCAGAAGGTGACTTGGGGCCACACTGCAAGCAGGTGCAGCCAGGCTGGGGTGCCTGGGAGAGGCCAGCAGATTGATAGGTGCTCAGATTGGATGGGCCCCCTCTCATGGGCAAGACCATCCTGCAGAGTTCAGGTCCTATAGTTCCCCTAGGGCTAAAGTCTCCTATGGGAGTGAGTTGAACCTAGAGGGATGGGCGACCATGGCTGTGCTCCACTACAGATGCTCCCACACCAAACACTCGGTTTCTGCTCTGGCTGGAGTTCTGCCCCTACCAGCTCCCCCTGCCAGTTCAAATGTCCATGGTGGTCAAGAGATCTCCTGCTGGGATTCCAGAAGCCTGTAGCGAGAGCGAGTTGCTCCTTGTCCGTTCAGGAGTCACCAGGAGCCAGAAATGAGTCCTGGTGCATAGTAGCCCCATGCAGGGGTTTCCTCCCCCTCCAGCCAAGTATCTGCATCTGCCCACCGTTTGCTCTCAGTGTCTTCCCTCTGAAGACCTGCTAGGAGTGTGCCAATATTCCCAATACCCTGTCCCTAAGTGGGAGACACTCATCCTGGCTGCATCTACTCAGCTGTCTGGCCCCCTTTCCCTACCTAGTTTAGAATAATAAATATTTACAGAAGGCTTTGAAGGGAAGACAGCATTCTCCTTTTTCCTCGTTCCTTCTTCCCCAAAGCAACCATTTTCAAATTTTCTGGCTGTTTCTTTCAGTATTAACTCCATATTTTTAAGAAACATGTTTATTCTACTGTTTTTAAAATTACTTATCATTTATTAATGTCCTTCTATGTAAGAAGAGGATTATAGCTCTCTTATCCCTCACAAACGCATATCCTCCTATCCTCTCAATATGATTATATCATCATTTTGGGGGCAATATTAGTATTCAGTATTTAAATTATTATGATTATATTATTTTCAAGTTGAGTTACTTGGTGTGCCATGATTATATTAATATTTCCTCTACTGTGCAACTTTGTTGCTTTCCTTGGGTTTTTTCATTGCCCCCTGATTTGTCACTTACTTGGTTTCCTATGTATCTATTGCTATTTCATGCCTGAGCTCTCTGGAAGAATTATAATTTTCTTTCAAATATGTTGACATGTATCAAATTATGTATTGGTTTAATTCTTTCCTTGGGTTCTCCTGCTTTAACCTGGTCTGCCATTCATCTCTCATCCTGGAACTTCTCTTCATCATTAAATCAGGAATTCTCTCGGCCCTCTCCTGTATTAAATTCCTGTTACCTGGATTCTGGACACCAACTTTCTTAATTTACTCTCTTATCTTGGTGGGGAATATCCTTCGGTAGCCTTCTGCATAAGGATTCACAGGAAGCCATATTTTGAGATCTTGTACATGTGAGATGATTTTCTTTTCTATTTCTCACAATTGATTAATAGTTTGACTGAATATAAAATTGTAAAATGGAAATCATCCCCCATTCCCCTCAGGACTTTGAAAGTATTCCTTCATTGCTTCTTCCTTTCAATGTTGATGCTGAGAAGTCTGATGCTTTTCTGATCCCTGATTCTTTGAATATCAGTGAGTAGGGGACGTTTTCCATCCATTGTTCTGGCACTTGGTGGCCCTTTCAATCTAGAAACTCATGTCATGGTTTATTACTTCAATAATTTCCCCCCTTGATTTCTCTCTTTCTGGAGCTTCTGCTATTCAAATAAATACTGGCTTTTTATACTGGTGTTATATATAATCTTACACTTTCTTCCATTTTCCATCCCTTTGAGTTGTGAGCTTTTCTCTGAAGACCTTCTTAACCTATTTTTACAGTCATCTTATTGAGTTGTTTATTTGTTATAATATTTTTAATTCTTAAGAGCTTTCTGTTAATGTTTATTTTTAAATAATTATGTATTCTTGTTTAAGGATATAATATTCCCCCCTGTATCTCTGAGAATTATTTGGTGTTTTTTTCCTTTTTACATTGCTTTTACTTCCTCTGATTTTTTTTCTGCTTTCTTTCCATGATACTGTGGTTCCTCAAACATCTGGCAGACACTGATTACCTTTCATATTTCAGAAGGAGGCACTAAAATGCTTAATGGGAGCTCCATGTGTGCAGGCTTATGGACTGGCGTGTTTCTGTAGGATGATCAAACAGGACCAAGCTGTTCAAGTAGGAGTCTCTAAGGTCTCATCTCTTAGATTGGTCAGTTGCTGCCCTCTCCATCCCCAAGGCCAGCCATACCCTTCCCTCCCTGCCCCTTCCCCTATCCAAGTACACAGGCTGCCCTCCAGCCATGCTCCCACTCCTGCTTGACCCCTGGAAGTGAGCAGCTGCAAGCTTCTGTGTGGATATTTGCCAGGAATGCCTTTTCTCTCTTTTCAGCTCTTACTTACCTAACAGGGCTGTGTTGCAATCACTTCTTTTGCCTCCACACTTGTTCCTCTGCTCCCAATCCCAAGGCAGAGTCAGCCTCTCCTTGTTGTAGGTCCTCACAGCACCTGGTGGCTCTCCATAGGAATCACACTCTGCAATAGCACGATTTCCTGCTTGTCTCCCACACTAACCTTCAAGCCTTTCAAGGAGCTCTCTTATTCTATTATCTGGGCCTGGTCTGGCCCATTCCTTTATAGTGGTGATACTTTAGCATCTTGGGGTAATACAGAGAGAAAAGAGACACCTTGGAAAAAATCAAGGAATTTTTATGGATCTACCATCATCACAGACATCTAAGCCCCACTCTAAGTGCTACATTTTGACCAAGACTCAAAAGTTTTAACACCCCACAAACATTTCCTCACTCCACACTCTCCCAGTATCTTCTCAGTGTGGTCAGCAGATATACTCTTATCACTATCTATCATGCCCCATGACCTGTGTGGACCTATTCTCTGGAAAAACAGGAGGAAAATGCCCACTAGAGGGGTCAAAGAGGAGACCTTTGACCTCTCTCTGAAAACATCTGTCTGTGGAGGTATCAACAGGTCAGCAGAAAGTCCCAGATGGACTTGGGTTATCCCAGAGTCTTTATATTCGGACTTCTTGTATATCCATCAACATATCAAGAAAAGGTCAACACCGCAAGAATACATATTCACTAGAGCAGGGAATGGCAATTATATTTCATCTCCATTGTTGCTCCACCTGATGACTGGTGGCTGCCTCAAGTGCTTGTTATGGGTTCTGAGGCCTTCACCAGGCTTAAAGTTAAAGAGTCCTGTGATCAATTAATGATGTCTGCCATTGGCAGTTATTCACTATCCCAGAACCAGGGGAAAGATGAAAGTAAAATGTTCTAAGATAGTGTTTCCCTAACTTGGCTTATGATAAGAATTACCCAGAGGTACTTCTTAAAAATAGATTCCAGATTCTTCTCTAGGAGATTCGAATCCAAGAGGTCTAGAGTGAGGTCTTTAAATCTGTACCTAGCAAGCACCTACATGACTCATACGATCAAGCAAGTCTGGAAACACTATTCTAAGCTGGGGTGGGTTTCCAGGACTCCCTACTTAAGAGAAGGAAATGCAGAAAGATGGAATATCAGAGCCCAATCCTGGAGGAAGAAAGGGAAGAATGGCAAACTCAGGCAGACAGGACTTCAGTCCCCTATACTTTCGTGAGAACTTTGTATAAACTCTGAAGTCCTAACCGGAGTCCCATGAACATATCAGTGTTGGAGAATGAGCAAATCACTGAGTTTTAAAAATATACATCTCAGTATCTTGTTTAACTTTCACATGTTAGGCACACTCAGATCCCTGTGCCTTGCTTCTGTCACATCTGGTATAAGATGATCTAGAGAGGCCTCAGAGGACTGGTACATGTAACCATATGAAGAAGTCACAAAGGTCTGCATTTGTCAGTCAGAAAACCAAAGGCTGAGGAGTGGGACCTCTCCTGTGCAGTGTGAATGTCTTCTGAGGAGGCTTACCACGTCCCTGGGCATGAGGCATCTCCTGAACATCAGTTAGTGTAGACACATTTTAATAAATTCCATCTTATCAGTGGGGGTTCAGTTCCTGAAACTAGTCCCCCTATCTTAATAAAATAAGAGCTCCTATACATAGGCATGACAAATGTGGACCAAAATCCCAACATCAGCAGTGTCTGCTTATGCTTTTACATAAGGAGAGGGTGGGTCTTGGATACATATTCAATGAAGAATCTATACATATATCATATAACCCAAACTGGATAGCTAACGTGAACTGAGCACTTACTATGCACCACAAACTATCTTAAGGCTTGTCTTAGTCAATTTTCTGTTGCTATAACTGAGTACCTGAGACTAGGCAATTTATAAATAAAAGAATTATTTCTTATAGCGCTAGAGGCTGGAAAATCCAAGGTCTAGGGGCTGCATGGGTGTGGACCTTCTTGCTAGTCAGGACTCTCTGTAGAGTCCCAAGGCAGCTCAGGATGTTACATGGTGAGGTGGCAGAGCATGCTAGCCCAGATATCTTTTTCTCTTCTTATAAAGCCTCGGGTTCAATCATGGGGGCCCTACTGTGATGACCTTATCTGATTCTAATTACCTTTCCAAGGCCTCACCTCCAAATGCCATCAACATATGAATTCAAATATTAAGTTTCCAACACATGAAATTTGGGAAACACATACAAACCATAGCAAGTTTTTTTATGATACACTTACTTTATCCTCTCTAAAACCCACAAGGCAGGTGGTTTTTTTTTTTTTTTTTTTTTTTTACCACAAGGTTAGATAAAATATCAAATAATACCAAATTTGGTAATAATACCAAATAGGTAAAATATCATTATTTTACCTATTTTATATCTATGAAGCTGACACACAGAATTTATAAGTAATTTGCCCAAGACCACATAGCTGATATGTGCCCATATTAGTTATCTATTGCTACATAATAAGTTACCCTCAAACTTAGCAATTTAAAATAACACAATGTATCTCAGTCTCTGCTGGTCAGAAATCTAGGTGTGCCTTCGCTGGGTTCTCTAACTCAGGGTCTTTCACAAAGCTGCAAAGTGTCTTCAGAGACTGCAATCCTTTTAAGGCTCGATTGGAGAAGCATCTACTTCCAAGCTCATTTACTGGCAATCGGTAGGATTCAGTTCCTTGGGCCTTTTTGTCAGAGGGTCTCTCTGTTTTTTGCCATGTCAGCTTTTCTGTGGGACATGGCAGTTGGTTTCCACTACAGTGAACAAGAGAGCGTTTGCTTATCTATTCAGGTATTGAAAGATATCTTGGTTGTCTCTAAGTTTTTGGAATTATGAATAATGTGCTATAAACATTTGTTTGTGCAGGTTTTTGTGTGGACATGTTTTCAACTCATGTGGGTGAATACCAAGGGACGTGACTGCTGGATCATATGGTAAAAATATAGTTAGTTTTGTAAGAAACTGCCAAACTGTTTTCCAAAGTGGTTTTATTATTTTGCATTCCCACTAGCAATAAATGAAAGTTCCTGTTGCTCCTCATCCTTGTCAACATTTGATATTTCATCTCCTTGTTTTAATTTGCAATTCCCCAATAATATGTGATAATGAACAGCTTATTTATCACTTGTATATCTTCTTTGGTGAGGTGTCTATTCAAATTGTTTGCCCATTTTTTAATTGGGGAAGTTTTCTCATTATTGTTGAGTTTTAAATGTTCTTTGTATATTTTACACGCAATTGCTTTATCAGATATGTGTTTTGCAAATGTTTTCACCCAGTCTGTGGCTTATCTTTTCAGTCTCTTAGCAGTGTCTTTTGTCAATTAGAAGTTTTTAACTTTGGTGAAGTCCAACTGATTTTTTTTTCTTTCATTGATTATACTGTTCTGTTGTATCTAAAAGGTCATTGTCAAGCTCAAGTTCATCTAGTCTTTCTCCTCTGTTATTTTCTAGGTGTTTTATAGTTTTGTCTTTTACATTAGGTCTGTGTTTCATTTTGAGTTAACTTTTGTGAAAGGTATAAGATCTGTGTCAAAATTCAGCTTTTTGCATGTGGATATCTAGTAGTTCAAGCACCAGTTGTTGAGAAGACTGTCTTTTCTCCATTGAGTTGCCTTTGCTTCTTTGTTAAAGATCAGTTGACTGTGTTTAGGTGATCTGTCTGGGGCTATCCGTTCTGTTCCATTAGTCTGTCTAGTCATTCACCAATGCCACATTGTCTTGATCATTATTGCTTTATAGTAAGTCTTTAAGTTAGGTAGTGTTAGTCCTCTGCTTTATTTTTCTCCTTCAATATTGTTTTGGTTATCTTGTGTCTTTTGACTTCCTTTAGAATCAGTCCATTGATATCTGCAAAATAACTTGCTGGAGTTTTGATTGCGGTTGTGTTGAATCTATAGATTAAGTTGGGGAAAAGCTGACACTTTAACAATATTGAGTCTTCTTACCCATGAACCATTGATAATTTTAATAACTTTATGGAGACATAATTCATATACTATAAAATTAACCCATTTAGGTTATAGAATTCAATGTTTCTTAAACAATGAATGAAGTATGTTGATAAGTTTGCATAACCATCACCACTATCTAATTTTAGAACATATTTGTCTCCCCAAATAAATTCCATGCACTTTATTTTTTTATTTTTATTTTTTATTTTTTTATTTTTTATTATACTTTAAGTTCTAGGGTACATGTGCATAACGTGCAGGTTTGTTACATATGTATACTTGTGCCATGTTGGTGTGCTGCACCCATCAACTCGTCAGCACCCATCAATTCATCATTTATATCAGGTATAACTCCCCAATGCAATCCCTCCCCCCTCCCCCCTCCCCATGATAGGCCCCAGTGTGTGATGTTCCCCTTCCCGAGTCCAAGTGATCTCATTGTTCAGTTCCCACCTATGAGTGAGAACATGCGGTGTTTGGTTTTCTCTTCTTGTGATAGTTTGCTAAGAATGATGGTTTCCAGCTGCATCCATGTCCCTACAAAGGACGCAAACTCATCCTTTTTTATGGCTGCATAGTATTCCATGGTGTATATGTGCCACATTTTCCTAATCCAGTCTGTCACAGATGGACATTTGGGTTGATTCCAAGTCTTTGCTATTGGGAATAGTGCCGCATATTGTCCAGAATAGGAAAATCGATAGACATAGAAAATGTGTTAGTGGTTACCTAAGACTGGAGTCAGAGGCAGGGACATATATAAGGAGAGACTATATGTCCCTGCCTCTGACTCCAGTCTTAGGTAACCACTAACACATTTTCTGTGTCTATCGATTTTCCTATTCTGGACATTTCTGGACATTTTATATAAATGAACATTTTATATAAACACAATATATGGTCTTTGTGACTTTCTTTTTTCTTTTTTTGAAACATCAGTATGTGTTCAAGGTTTATCCATATTGTGGCACATATTACTACAATGTTTCTTTTTTATTAAAATAATATTTTACTGTACAGATACGCCACATTTTATTTATCCATTCATCAGTTGATGAACATTTGTATTGTTTCTACTTTTTGGCTATTACAAATAATGCTACTATGAACATATTTGTACAAGTGTTTGTATGAATGTACATTTTCATTTCTCTTAGGTATATGCATAGAAGTGAAATTGCTTAGTAACTTATATGTAACATTTTGAGGAACTGTTATATTGTTTTTCAAAGTGATTGCACTATTTTACAAATCATATTGGCAAGGTATGAGGATTCCAATTTCTCGACACCCCCACCAGCACTCGTTATTGCTTGTCTTTTTAAATTATAGCCATCCTAATGGTTTTAAGGTTGTATCTCATTGTGATTTTGATTTGCATTTGCCTAATTACTAATGATGTCAAACATCTTTTTATGTGCTTCTTGGTCATTTGTATATCTCTCGTGGAAAAATGCCTATTTGGATCCTTTGTCCATTTTAAAATTGGGTTATTTGTATTTTTATTATTGATTCATAAGAGGTTTTAAAAATACATGCTGGTTAAAAGTTCTCTATGAGATAGATAATTTGTAAATATTTTCTTTCATTCTGTGGGTTATTGTTTCACTTTCTTGATGACATTTTTCATAGCATAAAAGTTTTTAATATTGATGTAGTCCAATTTGCCAGGTTTTTTTTCTCTTACTGCTTGTGCTTTTGGTATAGTATATAAAAACCGTTACCTTAAGAAAGTAGAAAAACAAAAGCAAATTAAACCCGAAATAACAAGAAAGAAGGAAAAATTATCTAATCAAAGCTTCCTAGGATTCACTCCTAGTTTTTGTCTAAGGGTTTTAACACTTACATTTATGTCTATGATCCTTTTTGGGGTTTTTGTGTGTGTGTTTTTTGAGGTAGGAGTCCAAATGTATCATTTGCATGTGAATATCCAGTTGTTTCAGTTCTATTTGTTGAATGATTGTTCTTTCTCCCTTGAATTGTTTTGGCATTCCTGTTGAAAATCAATTGACCACAAATGTAAGGATTTATTTCTGTACTTTCGATTCAATTCTATTGATCTTTATGTCTGTCCTTATGCCAGTACCACACTGCTTTAATTGCACTGTAATTTTGTAGCAAGTTTTGAAATCTGGGAATGTGAGTCTTCCAACTTTGTTCTTTTTAAAGATTGTTTTAGCTATTTTAGGTCTCTTGAATTTCCATATGATTTGAAGATTGGCTTTTCCACTTTTGCAAAAAAGACAAGTTGGTATTTTGACAGGGACTGTGTTAACCCTGTAGATCGATTTGGGAGTATTGCCATCTTAACAATATTAAGCTTTTCAATCCATGAACATGGATGTCTTTCAATTTGTTTAGATATTCTTTAATTTCTTTCAACACTATATTATAGTTTTCAGTGTACAAATCATGCAATTCTTTTGTTAAATTCATTCCTAAGTATTTTTTGATGCTATTGTAAATGAGTTTGTTTTCTTAACTTTATTTTCAGGATGTTTATTGCCTGTATATGGAAAGAAAACTTATTTTTAAATATTGTTCCTGTATCTTTGCTGAACTTATTTAATTCTAATTTTTTTTTTAGTGAATTCTTCAGGATTTTCTATATACAAGACTGTGTCATCTGAAATAGAGATAGCTTGACTTCTTTCTTTCCAATGTACATACCTTTTCTCCCAATTTTCTTGCCTATTTACTCTGGTTAAAACTTTAGAACACCAGAACAATGTTGAATAAAAATGGCAAAAGTGGACATCCTTGTTTTATTCCTGATATTATGGAAAAAATACTCGGATTTTCACCATTAAATACACTGTGAACTGTGTTTTTTATCTCACATGTCTTTTATCATGTTGTGGATGTTTTCTTCTCATAATTTGTTGAGTATTTTTAATTTGAAAGGACATTGAATTCTTTCAAATGCTTTTTCTGCATTTTTTGAAATGATAATTTTTGTCATTTTTTCTGTCAATATGGTATATTACCTGAATTGATTTTCAAATATTAAACCAACTTGCATTCTTGGAATAAATCCCATTCAATCATGGTGTATAATCCTTTTCATATGCTGCTGCAATCAGTTAGTTTATTAATATTTTGTTAAGGATTTATGTAAGTATATTAATAAGAGATATTAGTCTATAGTTTTCTTTTATGTGATTTTTAAATTTTTAATATCAGGGTAATACTGGCTTCACGAATGAGTTGGGAAGTAGTCCTCTTCTATTTTTGGGATGATTTTAGGAAGGATTGGTATTGCTTCTTCTTTCAATGTTTGGTAGAATTCACCAGTGAAATCTTTTATGACTGGGCTTTTCTTCATGAAAGGTTTTAAAACTATTAATTTTCAGTTTCTTTACTTGTTATAGGTATTTTCATATTTTCTATTTCTTCTTGTGTAACTTTTGGTAATTGATGTCTTTCTACACATTTCACCTAATTTGTTTAATTCATTGGCATTTAATTGTTTATAGGATTCTTTTATATATGTTTTTTATTTCTGTAAGGTTGGCAGTGATGTCCTCTCTTTCATTCCTGATTTTCATAATTTGAGCCTTCCTTCCCTCCCCCCATTTTTTGGGTAACATTAGCTAAAGGTTTATCAATTTTGTTGATCTTTTCAAAGAACTAACTTTTTTCTTTGTTGTTTTCTATTCTTTATTTCATTTTTTCCTGATCTAATCTTTCTTGCTTCCTTCTTTCTGCTTGTTTTGGGTTTAGTTTGTTCTTTATTTTCTGGTTTCTTGAGGTGGAAGTTTATTGATTTGAGATCTTTCATATTTTTTAAATTTAGGCATTTTCAGCCATAGATTTTCCTCTGACCGCTACTTTAGCTGCATTTTATAAGTTTTAGTATGTTGTGTATTTGTTTTTATTTATCTTGAAGAATTTTTTAATATTCCTTATGATTTCTTCTTTGTCCATGGGTGATTTTGCAGTGTGTTGTTTAATTTCCACATATTTGTGAGGCTCCCAAATTTTCTTCTATTATTGATTTCTAATTTGACTCCCCTGTGGTCAGAAAATGTATTTTACTTTGTATAATTCCAAACATTTTAAATTTATTGAGGCTTATTTTTTGGCTTACTTTAAGATATATCCTAAATTAGGTTCCATGTGTTCTTGAGAAGAATGTATATTCTGCTGCCATAATGCAGAGTGTTCTATAGATGTCTTTTAGGTCTAGTTGGCTTATAGTGTTGTTCAAGTCTTCTATTTCCTTCTAGCTCTTTTGCCTAGTCATTCTATCCATTATTGAAAGTTGAGAGTATTGAAGTTTCCAACCATGATTACTGAATTGCCTATTTCAATTCTGTCAGTTTTTACTTTATGTATTTCGGGTGGGTCTCTGTTGTTAGATGCATACATATTTATAATTGTTATATCTCCCAGATGGAGAGACTCTTGCCAATATAAAATGTTCTTCTTTAGTAACATGGAAACTTTTTTCTACAAGTAAGCTAGGGCTGGGGCTGGGGTTCCAGTATTCTTGGCCTGCTGTGCTTAGTATAGAGCTTCTGTCTATGAATGGGTCTGGGTTGGGGAAGGGAGGCTGGTCTTCTCTGCAGTGTCAACCATAATAGAAATTCTGCAACATGAGGCTGGGGAGAGAGATTAGAAAGGCCAGTGGTCAGCCCCTGCCAGGGTGGAATCCTAGTCCCAGACTGGCAGCTGAGGGGAGTGGGAACCTTCTTCTTGGCCACACCAGTTTGAGGTAGAGCTTCTGTAATATGGAGTTGGGTATGAGGTTGTGGGGGAGCGGGGAAGGGGATCGGTTTTGGCTCAGATGCCATAGACTCTCACTGTTCTTATGAAGATTAGGTAGATTTTCCTGAATGACTGTTTCCCCCTTCCCTTATACTCTTAGGGCAATTTCCAGATTATTTCTAAAATACATTTTTCACCAAATTTTTGTTTCTTTGGGAGAAAGTCTGCCAAGATTTTTACCCTGCCTCTCTGAAAGTTCAGCCCTCCATGACAAATTTTTAAAAGAATAAATACGACTAGGTAGAGTCTGTTTAGTTTGAATACCACTTAAAACTCCTGACTGTTGAGGTTGCCATTTCCAGAAATGAGGAAAAACAAGACATAGACCTTGGCAGTACCAAATTTTAGAGAAATAAGATTTGGCTGCTGAGTGGCCACATATTTGCCTTTCACTTCTCTGAGAGATCAGTCTCATTACTCAGCAACTCAAAATTACAGCAGCAATAAAAACACAATTGCATTTGTGTGAAGGCCTAATGCAGCTCAGTGTTTTGGATTGCTTATGAGCTCTGTGGGCAAATGCCAAGGCAAGAGTCTGATTAGCAGGAGATCATAGATTTTTTTGAATTCTAATTATGTAGTTAAAAGGGACAGTAGAACTTGGTAGAAATAAATACAGAAATGCCATTCTCAAACTGGGTGATGCTTGTCAGAAGATATAGTTGTGGGCTGATGTAGGCTGGGGAGGTCTCAGATCCAGAAGTTAGATATGTTTACTGGGCAAAGGTATTTGAATGGTGGTATATTATTAGAAGGCCAAAGGCATCCCACCAGCCAGGCAAGGAGCTGCTGGAGATGCTGGGAGAGGAGAGTGATGAGTAGTCTTGGCAGGTGGTCAGCACCAGGGACATCCAGTTGTTTCCCATTCTTCAAAGCCCTAGGAGAATGGAGACTGAGGCATGAGCCAGATCCCATTGTTGATGGGGCACAAAGTCAGAATAGGACCCAGCACCAGGCTGGCAAGGATGAATCATGAACAGTAAGCTACAGGAATCTTAACTTCTCCCAAGTACCTAATGATTGGGTCTGGAGCTTGAAGTGAGAGCTGATTAGCTAAAGCTATAGGCATTCGAGACCCTTAGTGGAAGAGAATTATATGGAAGAATGCAGCTGTCTTTACTGGACAACTCAGATAATAATAATCATGATAGTAATAGTGGTAGTGTCTGCAGCAGCACACACTTACATAGCACTTACAATGTGCCAGTCTCTCTTCTTGACATATATTTAATCTTTACAAAAAGTAAATCTAGCATCACCCCCATTTTAGAGATGAGAAATCTAGACACAGAAAACAAGTAAGTATCAGCATGTATTGGAGCCAGAGTTCAGGTCCAGGTAATCTGGTTTTGCCGTCCATGTCTTAACCCATGCACACTATCACATCAGATGTCTAGGAATCTATTTTCTCATCCTTAGGTAGGAAGAACAATAGATACCTCCTCAGACTGTAGGTGGGAGTAAATGAATGTGGAAGCACATGTAAGCCAAGAATTATGGCTCTTATGCTTGTTATTGTTTATAATACCCCCAGCCAGCCCTCAAATACAATCCCTTTTGCCAGCTTTTTGTAATAATTGAAAATGAGCTGGAGATGGAAGGCTTCACCTCTGTAGTAATGTTTTATTGTTCAAGATGGGTAGGGCACACAGGTATTCATTGCATTATTCTTTATACCTTTTTGGTATACCTCAAATATTTCACAATAAACTAAAAAACCAAAATGAGAATATGCCAAGGTGGGGTAAGGAGAGTGGACATCAGAATACATAACCCTAGCATGGCCTTAATACCAACTCTGTTGACTTGACACTGTGGCTCTTGGGCCACTCTAGTTTTCTAGACATCGTCTGGAAACATCTGGAAATAAAACAAACATTTCAGGCAGGGAGATTTCTGTATTGGGAAAACGAGGCCGAGAAGGGGAGGACAGAAATGTAGGAGAAAAACTAGCCAGAGTATTATGTGCTAGAAAAAGCCAAGGGAAGAAGGTAGAGAAAGGCTTTAAAGAGGCTGAGCACGACGAGAAGCAGGGAAAGGTCACTTAATGAAGCAAGTAGAATCTTCCAGACAGCAGCTTCAGAGTTTGTCAATAATTCACATCTTTCTACAGGAGGATTGATCTATTTTATCCACACATAATTTATATATTTTATATGTGTTTTATATATATATATCTATCCACAGATAATTTATATATATAATATAATACATAAAATATATTATTCAATTGGTTTAGTAAAGGATAGATCCCAAGGAAAAATTGGCACCAAGGATAAAAGAGGAACTATTAATAAAACATGATCATAACAAAGTTTAGCTCAGCATCTTGGAATTCCAGGCAAAAAGTGAAATACAGAAGTTATAAAGCTCAGATAATTAGAAAGAAAACCACAAGCCTGTCCCTCAAGATAAGCATTTTTTCCCCATCTAGAGTTGGCCTTTGATACTTCAGGATGCTTGAAAGTAGAAAAGGGTAGTTTAAATTGCCCTTAAAATAGGGAACCCCTCCAAAAAGGGATCAAAGTTAGAATGCATCTTAAAAAACAAAATATTATTAAAATAAGTTTATTTTATTTTACACTTAAAATTGAAGTTGTATATGTAACTATCTGCCCACTCTTTGAATGAGTAGAGTGAACCAACTGCTGAATTTTTTTGGTAGAATTTTTCCAACAAAAGTATATAATAGAATGAAATAACATTCTCAAATTCATGTTTGACTTTGGCAGCATAATCATAAAAAGGGTGTTTTTTTCCCCCAAAACTCCTTGAACACTCTATCAATTTTCTCAAGAGCTTCTCTTATTCCTTTGATATTCAAACCATTCTCTTTTAAAGTCTTCATAGTATCATCGCCCTTGCTGTTTTCTCCTCTCGAGTTGTTAACTGCTTGAACTCTTCCAAATACTGATTTGTGAAAGCCTTTGCATATGATGCCAGCAGTCCTTCCCCTTCACTTTTGTAGACTTTATGAAATCCTGCTCCCCTTTTTTGCAATATTTTCAATTATACTTTTGCAATCAACTTGCACTGTGTTCCTGGGATATTGATCATCTGTCAACGAGTGAGAGGTTGAGCAATGAAGATGCTGATGGGACAGGAAGGAATAGACCCTAGTGGGAGTGTGGGAGGGATGTGAAAGACTGAGGACTCATGTCCCAAGTGGAGACCTCTGCTGCCCTAGGTGACCTAGTCATGGCAGGGGCTCAGGTAATGAATGCCTAAGTAAGCGCAACCCCTGTCCTAAACTCTTAAAGTGTTTGTCACATGGCTCCTTACAAAGATGACCACCAGGGTAAAGAAGCAATAAACAGGCTGGGAGCGGTTGCTCACACCTGTAATCTCAGCACTTTGGGAGGCCAAGGAGGGTGGATCATGAGGTCAGGAGTTTGAGACCAGCCTGACCAACATGGTGAAACCCCTGTCTCTACTAAAAATACAAACATTAACCGGGCGTGGTGGCGCGTGCCTGTAGTCCCAGCTATTCGGGAGGCTGAGGCAGGGGAATCACTTGAACCCAGGAGGTGGAGGTTGCAGTGAGCTGAGATTGCACCACTGTACTCCAGCCTAGGCAACAGAGCACGACTCCATCTCCAAAAAAAAAAAAAAAAGCAGTAAACAATATCAATATGCTTAGCAGTAGGTGTACAGCAAAATTGGTGGCACATTTTATATGGCTGTTTCTCATCACCACTGCTGATAAAAGTTGGGGCAGAATGTCCAAACACAGTTTAGTGGAGGTGGTTCTGTGAGGGGCTGACCTTAATATGGTCCAACAGGTAGTCTTCCTGTATTAGTTATCTATTGCTGTGTAACAAATGACTCCCAACTTATCGACTTAAAACTAGAGACATTTATTATCTCATAGTTTCTGTGGGTCAGAAATCCAGCAGCAGCTTAGCTGTGGGTCAGTCACACTGCCTAAGTCTGGAGGATTTATCTCCACTCATTCATGTGTCAGTTGGCAGAAAGTTTTAGTTCTTGCTATGTGGGTCTTACCCTAGGGTTTCCGATGACATGACTTCCTCCAGATGGAGTGATCCAAGGGAGAGAGAGGGGAAGCAACCAAGACAGAAGACAATGTCTTTTATAACTTGATCTTAGTAGTGACATACCATCATTTCTGCAGTATTCTATCAGTCACCTGGTACAATGTGGGAGGTGACTGTAGAAGGGTGCGAATTCCAGGAGGTCGTAGTCATCTCTGGTGGGAGGCAGTCTTGGAAACTGACTACTGCACTGCTCCTGGGTTGATTGGCCATGAGGTAGAAGCAGTTTTAATATGGAGCAAATAACTGGGAAGAGGCAAGAGGTAGAGAGAAGGGGAAAAGGAGGGAATAAATGGAAAGAATTCATGGAGTAAGGGGTGTGGAGGCTGTGGCAGGGCTGCCCAGACAGTTGTGCTAGCTGTGCATTGCACTATTTTAGAAGGTTCCATTTACAGATGATATATTAGGTGCCCCGAGTGAAGGCAAGCACAGCATCTTCTCAGCAGAAGTTTGACGTGGAAGGGGCCTCACTATAGTCGCTTCGTCTTCATACAGAAATGACCCAGATGTTTCTGGAAGCTGGATTTGTGGAGCCCATTCTCTGTCTTGATCAGGTGGGAGGTGGCATCTGTGAACTCTTGGCTCTGGTGTGATGCTCTTCTCTTCTGCTGAAGGAGCCAATGGAGGTGACTATTAAGGGGGTGTCACAGGAGATCTGGCTGCACTTGGGGATGGTGACATGACTCGCTAAGGAGGAATAGTAAGGCAGAGCTGCTGTTTTTCTTTTTTAGTGTCTGCAGTTCCATTTACACCTCTGTCAAAAAGAGTTGACAGAGACACGATGACGCTGGAATGAAGCCCCAGAGAATATCAAACCAGAGATGGGAAGCCGGAGAATATCAAGTTATATTTCTGTAACCATCAATGACTTGCTGTATTGCTCTGTGTGACGGGATGAAATGGGTACCCCCAAGATTCATATGTTGAAGTCTTAACCGCAGTGTCTCAGAATGTGACTGTATTTGGAGACAAGGTCTTTAGAGAGGCAATAAGGTAAAATGAGGTCGTTAGAGTGGGTCCTAATCCCATATCACTGGTTTCCCTGTGAAGAGATTAGGATGCAGACACCTATGGAGGGAAGACTTTGTGAGGACACAAGGAGAAGACAGTCACCTGGAAGCCAAGAAGGGGGGCCTCAGTAGAAACCAATCCTGCCAACACCTTGATCTTGGACTTCTGGCCTCCAGAATTGTGAGAAAATAAATTTCTATCATTTGAGCCACTCGTCCTATGGTACTGTTATGGCAGCCCAGCAAACTATTATACCCTGGACAAGTCTTTACCCTCTATGTGCTCTGGTCTTGCAGTGTTTATAGTGATGGTACCTCATTGGTATGGTGTGTGCACATAATGGATATCATGATGAATGTTGCACATATGCCTGCTGCTAACACATGTGGTGCTTTTGTGTAAATTAAAAAAAAGACGCTCTTCTCCCAGGTGGCTGCAGTCTTACACTGGTATGCTTGGCTTGGTGAGGTAAGCGTGGGCTAGATTCCAGTGCTCCCTTGCCCCCAGACTAGGCACACTTGTGCTGGGCACAATCTGCATGTCCACACATGGTGACTGTGCCTGTGCAAGGAGCTCTGGATGCCCAGGAAGGAGGGTGGGACACTGGCTCTGACTGGAGCAGCCATTCATGCCACTGTTCTCAAGGGGAAAGGTTGAGGTGACATCCCTTTCTCCTCATTGCCCTTTCCTAGAATAAACTCAGTGAAAAACTTCAGCAAATGATGCATTAAACTTTTAAATTTACAACACACTTAGCAAGTCTACTATACCTTAATAATATAACACACCAAAAGTTTGGAGAGAGCTCCTTTTAAACATTTTATGAATTCATGGCTCTGTACTCACTGCCTCATTCTCATTCTCAACCACTGATACTTACAAACCCAGAAATTTACATATTCATATATATAGAAATACCACCTAGCTCTCTATATAAATACATTTTAATATCACTTTGAGGAAATTTGTAGACCTGGCTACCTTGTCACAGGTTAATGAATATTTGGTTAGATGAAACTGGCTCTTCCTTGACAAATTTCCTCCTCCTAAGCCAAAAGCTCAGGAGATGCCATAACTCTCTTCTCTTTACATGGCACCCTCAAGGCAGCTCAGAAGAGCTGGAGAAGCTCAGGAAGTGGAGTCAAGCAGCTTGAACGGGGACTTGGTGTGGTCATGGATGGCTGGGGCAAAGTGCTAAGATAGATATGTGCCCTTCTCCCCGAGACTTTCTGTAGTTGAGGGTGCTGCTTATGGCTTATAGCTGCCAATACCTGCAGCTCTGTTCCTGAGACTTTCCCCAGAACTACAGGAGGCCACTTTGCCTGTGCTGGAGGAGCAACAACCCCTGGGAATAGCCTTCAACCAATGATTGTTGGGGCTTGTATATAAAACACTCCAGCATCTCTGCTGGGTATGTGTACCTGTGAATCGTTGAGTCATGTGTTTTACAGCATTTTCCAGAGTTTCCTCATGGGAATATGTGGCGGCCCCTCACTGTGGGAGCTGGCTTAATGACACACAAATGTTGGTTGCTTGCCTTTTCTTGTGTCACTTTCTCATTCCTCTACTGGTGTTTCTGGGACCTCTCAAAATAAATTATTAGTACTTAAATTCTGTCTCAGGGCTGACTTCTGGGGGAATCTAAACTATATCCCCCTCCATATTATAAAAGACTCTGCTTCAAACTTTAGATAGAGTCAGCTAATTGCTCTCACCCAAAGAGCTTGACCAGAGTGGTTCCCGCTGCTAATTTGCTGCTGTAGGGTACATTTATGTTTCACAGCCTGAAACACACCTGTGTGTTTTACCTATTATGTCCGTAATATCCTATGGACTGGATATTATTATCCCATTTATAAATTCTTGAGGTTAATAGAGGAGTCAAGTTTAGGAAGTGGAGGGATGGAAAAGCAATTCACAGCCATTACATACCTATTATAATCTACATCAAGGTTATCCAACCTGCAGCCCTGGACGGCTTTGAATGTGGCCCAATGTAAATTCATAAACTTTCTTCGAACATCATGAGTTTTTCTGCATTTTTTTTTTTTTTTTTTTTTAGTTCATCAGCTATCATTAGTGTTGGTGTATTTTATGGCGGCCCAAGACAATTCTTCTTTCAATGTAGCCCGGAGAAGCCAAAAGATTGGACACCCCTGCTCTAGGTGCTTTATATACCTCAAATAAAAACTTAATTTTGAAAGAATAGGAAAGTTGCAAAAATAAGATAAAGCATTTCTGTGTATTTCTTACCTCACTTTCATCTTACAAAAACACATGATTGGTGTACATACATTTATTTCTTAGCTCTTTCTGATGAAAGCAATGATGCTACAAGCAATGACACCTCAGTAGCAATAAGCATGTCCAGCACCCCAATCTTGGTCTCTAGACAACGTTCTCCGTTAAACAGAACCAGGGTTCCTAGGGGAAATAGCTGATTCCAGGGCTGAGAATGGAAAATACAAGATGCGCCTAGAATATCTGGAGGCTTGTCAAAAGAACACAGGAGCCAACCTGATGGAACTCCTAATGGCTGAAGCTGAAATAACTTGAGAAGCAAAATACTAATGTTGGTATTGGACTTGCAGCCAGATAATAAACATATACATTAAAATTTTAAACTTTTTACAACCTCATAAATAGATATTATTATCTTCAGTTTATAAATTCTTGAGGTAATGGAGGAGTCAAGATTCAAATCTAGGTTCAAATAGGAACAAAGCTCCACTGTACAACATGCCGTCCTCACTGTGGAAGGGCAAATAGAGTCTCTCCAGGCATTAAAGCTTTCACTTCTGCTTTGAGTTGAGCAACATGCAAACCTTTACCCATGCGAGAGTGGGTTCTATTTTCTTTCTCCACCTTTCCATCTTTCCAGCAAACCTTTAAGTCTTACTGGCCTCACACTGACCTCACAGAGTCACTGTTTTGTTTACCCTACCAGCTTAAATCAGAGGTCACTTGGCAACAGCTTTACAATAATCCCCCTTTTTAAAGTCTACTGATGTTCCAGTTGTTTTAGAGCAACTCTTCCATTCTCATCTATAACTCAGATATAGCCTCAGGTCCTATCTGGGGAATTCTGGGGGATGGGAGGGAGTTAAAATAAGAAGTAGAGAGGGCAGGGGGTTGGAAACTTGACATCCCATTCTTAATCACCCCTCAGTGCCTTGATGCCTTCCTGATAGCATGTGTACTGATTCCTTATTTGTTCACATTTCCTGGGGAGTGGTGAAGAGAGCCGACTACTCCCACACGACTATAAAAATAATGAAGGTGATGAATGGCCCCAAACAGCAAGGAAGGGAAGAAAGGCATTCCTTTCCCGCTTTTCCTGGGCTGTAGATAAATCACATCTGTGGTGGCTGGGGCCGTGGAGCTCTAGCTGTGATGTAGTTGAGGTGGCTAGCTGCCAGACCCTCCTCCCTTTCCAGCAAGCAGGGGGACCCTGCTGGCTAATTTTGAAAAGAAAAAAGGAAGCAGGGGTCCATTCCTCTTTACAGCTCAAGGCCCAACTCTCTAGGGCCTCAGGGCCTTCACCTCCACACTGGCGCTGCTTCCTTGTGGATAGCAGAGCCAACCTGTGTGCTCAGGGCATGCCTGTCCTTTGCTGCACCTGCAGCTGACTGCTTAGATGGGTTGAATGCAGACTGGCCCAGAGGCAGAGGGATGCATGAGATGACCTCTGACAGGCTCCTTCCTGTCACAGGTTTGGATCTCAAGACGGGTTTGGAGTTCTGGCCCAGAATCAGTCAGTGATAAAGCTTTGCCGTTTTAGAACTATAAAGGGAAGTAGTGGGTCAAAACCTGGGAGTCACCCTTGACTCTTCCTTCCTTTCCATTTCCTATGTCCCATAGGATTCCCTATTTTAACAATTCAATCTCTTTAACATCTCCTGCTTGTGCCTCTCTCTTCCCAGAGCCCTCGCATTAGGGCATCCCTCTCCTCTCTGCCTGAATTGATGTCAGGACTTTCTGGTGGTCCCCTGTCTCCACTCACATTTTCTCTAATTTACATTCTATAAACAGCCAGAGCAAGCACTCACCTCAGTACCCATCTCCCCCAGTCAAAACCTTTCTATGGCTCCCATTGTCACAAAGGCAAAATCCACTTTCGACTGCATGGTGTACGTGGTCTTGCATGACCAGGCCCCTGCTTATCTCTCCAGCTTTGTCTCTCACTGCTCTTCAGCAACTGTAATCTCTGAGACGGCTGAACCTCCCTATGAGTCCCTAAATAAGACTTGCTTTTTCTTGCCTTCAGTAGGTGCTCAAACATGTTCCTATTTATCGTTAGAGCTTCAGCTGCAGTGTTACTTCTTCTAGGAAGCACTTCTAAGGCTAACTTAAAGAGGTCTTCTTCTGCTGTCACAAGGAAACCTCCTGACATTATCCATCTTGCAATCTCATCGGACTCCTTAATAATAAGGTTCATCCGGACGCTATTCTAGCATATGAGCTGACTAATTGAATGCTCATACCCATCTTCTGTTTAGCATCTTCATTTTACAGATGATGACTGTAACGGATAAAGCAGTTCAGTGACTTCCCCAAGGTTTCAGAACTTGTATGTGACAAAGCCACGCTTGAGCTTAGCCCATGCTCTTGACCACTATGCTGTACCATGCGTGTTAAGTGAATAGCAGAGCGGATTGCTTTCTCACAGTCATGTAGTTTTCCTTTGAGCAGCTGGACTGAGCTCCTGAAGCTGTAATCAGAATTTCTAGAGTTGCATCTGAGCAGGAAGGCCTTCCAGATTGGCAAGTTATGCCCTGAGCACGGACCACCTGCTTTTGTAGCTAAAGTTTCAATGGGACACAACTACATCTGTTCATTTACACGTTGTCTGTGGCTGCTCTGGTGCTACAATGGCAGAGCTGAATGGTGACAGAGAACTTATGGCCTGCAAAGCTTAAAATATGTACTATTTGGCCTTTTAAGCAAAGCTTTGTAGACCCCTGTCAGACAATCCCATATACTTAGTAAATGACTGAGCTGGGATGGGGACAGAAATCTTTCAGGCTCCAGATTCCAAAACTTCCAAATGCTGCACACCAACTTCCAGGGCATCTCCCTGTAGCCAGGTGCTGGCACAGGTTACACACAGTAGCCACAGGAATATGGAAGGTGGGAACAAGGAGCATACATACCTTGAGCTCCATCAGCTGTGTTCCTTCTTCCCTACCCACCTCTCTGTGTTGTCCCCATCCTACTCAGTGTCTGATGTCTTAGCTGAGGCTGTTGGTCTGCAGCACTCATAGGCCTCTGCATCAGAGTTTCCAGCCTCTTGTTAAGCCAAGTTACTCCTAGAACAGCTGGGCAGCCTCCTTTTGCCTGGTGCCAGCTCGCTCCCTCTAGGCAGGTGCCAAGAATTGAAGTCCAGATCTCCTCCAGCTTATTCCCTGCTCTGGGCCCCATCACTCCACGCTAGAGAGCCACAGATGGAGTTGGTTATAAAAGTGCATCAATAAATGGAATTAGGAGCTGGGTGCAGTGCTCATGCCTGTAATGCCAGCACTTTGGGAGGTCGAGACGGGCAGATCACTTGAGGTCAGGAGTTCACAACCAGCCTGGTCAACATGGTGAAACCCCATCTCTAAAATGCAAAAATTACCTGGGCATGGTGGCAGACGCCTGTAGTCACAGCTAATCGGGAGGCTGAGGCAGGAGAATCACTTGAACTTAGGAGGCAGACATTGCGGTGAGCCGAGATCTCACCACCACACTCCAGCCTGGGACACAGAGCGAGACTCCATCTCCAAATAAAATAAAATAAAATAAAATAAAATAAAATAAAATAAAATAAAATAAAATAAAAGGAATTGGGGAAAGACAAAATCCCCGGCACAGAGAAGAGCTTGTGTGTGCATGTGTGTGCGCGCACGTGCACGCACACATGCATGCGCAGGAGTGTGTGTCTAGGGGCACTCAGAAAGGTGGGAGTGGAAGGAGGGCTTTGCAGAGAGAGAGAGAGAGAGAGAGAGAGGGCAAAGGCCCCAGGAAGGGAGGATTGTGTGGGGCTGTCAGAAGAAGGGTGATTTAAAATGAATTTTCTGGCCAAGAAGAATCACTCTTGCCAGGGTGAAATATAATGTGAAATAGGAAAGAAAGGCAAGCTTGGAGTCTGCCACAATATGCCTCTAGCCTTCCTGCTTATGAAGCAAATAAATAACCTTCTCCATAAGGCAGCCAGTCCAGCTGTGTTATAGCAGGGGCAGATGCAAGGTGCAATTGGCTTTGGTCACCAGACTGGGGACGTCAGACTCAAGAAGGATAAGAGCCACCAGGGCGGCCCTGGCCCTGCATGTGAGTGGCCTTAGCATCAAATCATCTTAGATACCAGATACACTGTGAACTCATCCTTTGGACTTCACTTCTGATATTAGAATTATTCTGATTGCCAGTGACACAAACCCAATTTGATTTCGTTTAGGTTACTAGTGGCTCTTGTAACCTATTTGGTAAATGCTGAAGTTACCAAATCTCAGACCTGGCAGGGGCTCAGACAGTGCAATGACCTCTGTCTCTCTGGAATGTCAACTGAATTCTGCCAGGTGGGCTTCCTCCATTGGCTACTCCTGGCAAATCCTAGGATTCATCACTAGAGAGGCAAATACTCTATTTCCTTGGTTTTAATTGGAGAAATCCCAGGGGGGACTCCGATTGCCCTAGCCTGGACTCATGCCCTCTTCTGGTCTCACTGAAATGAAACAGTTGGGGTTGAGAGCGGGAAATGATCCCCACAGAAGTGGGCGTGTGGTTTCCAGAAGAAGGAAGGACACACCAACCGTGGACGTCCACCACAGCGCCTGAGTTCCTGCCTTCTGCCTCTGCCACTCCAGCTTCCCAACACCTATGTCCTGCCCTTAAATCTGAAAAGTGTTGTCTACACTCCCTGGGCCCCATCCCTCTCTCCTCTGCCTTTTGCAGTCTGACTTCTGCCCCACCGTGCCATAGAAAATCTCCCTGGAAGGATCTGACCAGAGGAATCATTAGACACAGCGCATGGTCTCATCTCATTCTCTTCACTCTCTGTGTATTTGTATGGCTATTAGCTGCCTGTAGCTGTGGGACAGTAAGAGACTGTCCTTCTTGTACCTGGGAAATGTGCTTTCCACCAACCTCTTGGACTGTTCCTTCTCAGTTTCCTTCTCTGGGTTTTCTTCTTTAGCCCATCCCGTAGTTACAGGATTTTCCCAAAGTGCTGCCCTCTTTCTGTCTTCATCTCAGCACTCACCTTTAGTGATTTTTAATTACTCTCAGGGCTACATTAATAGAAGCTTAGTAGATAGAGAAAGGGAGTTCACGTTTCTGCTCTGTAGGCAGACCTTGTCTGAGGTAATAGTCTTCAATCTGGACAGGGTGTTTTTAAAGGAGCATTGGAAGACTGGTATGTGTTCACAGGGTTATAACTAGAGTGGTGAGAAGACTCAATACTGGGTCATATGGGGAAAAAGGTAGCGATTGGAAATACTTAACCTGGCCAAAAGAAGCACAGGAAGGCTGCTTCTAGGGTTGTCAGCTTCATGGGTGGGGTGGGGTGGGTCTTAGAGCATTGCCAGAAATTCCAGGGCAGCTAATGTCATCTCTGTGTCCTTGGGGCTCATCCAGGCTTCAGCATCAGAATTAGGGCTGTACATAGACTAGTTCTGCACCAGCTGTCTAGCTGGGCCGTTCTGAGTGAGACAGGACTACCCGCTCACCCCATCCTGTGAAGCAGGCTTGCAGAGATGGGCAGATATGATTTGCAGCACTCTGGAGGGGTGGTAGTCCGGGGGGAGGTTTGGCTTTCTAATACTTACAGGTCCTCTGATTCTCAAGTCACTGAGACTGGCTTAGCGATGAGATTTTATGAGGGGCAGGGGTCCTCTCATTCCTAAAGGACATCAGGTGGAATCAGTGAGCCCCTCCTCCCCAGGTCACCTGGGGCTCATTCTGTGTTCAATCTCATCCTCCGCCCAAGCCTCGGGGGGCCTTATTTCTCTGTTTATTTAATTGTTCAAACAATATCTATTACTGTTATTATTATCTATTGTTATTATAGCCTACCTGCTATAGGCCATGCAGTGTTCTAAGTGCTAGGGACACTCTGTATGTAATAATTAGAGTAACAAACATACAATAATAACAATAACAGCATGCATACAGTGCCTGTTATGTGCTAGGAATATCAAGGTAAACAAGTCACACAAGGTCTCTGCTCTCATGGAGCTCATATTCCAGCAGAAGAGAAACACTAGCAGGTAAAGACACTTTCATCTTAATAATTGCTGTGACGAGAATAAATTGGGCAATGAGAGGAAATGGGATGGGGATTAGGGATGCAGAGGAATATCGTTTACAAAGCGTGTTCAGGGAAGTCCCTGTAGAGAAAGGGTTTTCACTGAGACCTACAGGAAGAGGAGAATCCTGCAAAGAGATGGAAAAAAAAAAAAAAAACATTCTAAGCAAGAAACAAGGACCTCGACTGCAAGTGCAAAGGCCCCAAGGAGAGGGCAGATTTGGCTTGTTTGCAGAACAGAAAGAGGCCAGATTGGCAGAAGCTAGTGAGTAGGAGAAGGGTGGTGTGAAGTGAGGTCAGAGATATGGGGATGAAACAATGCAGAGTTGGGAAGGCCATGCAAAGGAATTAGGACTTGAATATGGAGATGATGTGATCAGTGATGCATTTTTACAAGACCATGTTTGCCTGGAGGGTGGCCAGACAGTGGATGGGGAAGAAAGGTAAGGATGCCCAAGTGCTGGGTAAAAGGCCATGGCAACAACCCAGGAGGGAAGAGATGGCTGCCTGTAATAGGGAGGTAGAGGGAGAGATGGGCAAAAGTGGACTGGGCTATATTTTAGAGAGAAAGCCACAGATCTTTATGGATTAAGTGGAGAGAAGAGAAAGAGAAGAATAAAAAGTGAATCTATGGCTTGGGGCCTGAGCAACAGGGTCCATGGTGGTAGCATTACCAAAATAGGGGTTCCTGGGGTGGAGGAGGGTGAGATGTGGGGAAGTGAGGGATGAGAGGTAGGCTTTGGCTCATGGTGCCACTGCCCCAACACTGGTCATCAGTAATCGGGGCTAATGGCTGCTACTCAGAGACTCTGAAGTCAGCTCTGTGACTCAACAGGGATAATTCCAAAGCTGTCCTGGGGCCTTGGACACATTTCCAGCAGGATAGAGTCTAAGGTCCTTCACGTCACTGACATCCCGTAAGATCTGGTCCCTGCTCTCCTCATTGTCTCTCATTCTCCCCAAGTACTCGATAGCATAGCCAGACCTAAGGGAGCCTCCCAAGTTCTATGCTCTGTCCAACACATTTTTGGGTGCCTCCACTGTATTGGGAGCAGAAAATATAGAGAAAAAAATAAGATGGCCTTGGACCTAAAGAGCTCATTTTCTGGGGTAAATAATTATTATAGAACAGCATGGTGAGGACATGGCAGAGGCACCCTCAAGACTTTGTTGGGAGAAAGAGGAGAAGTAATGGCTCAGATTGGGGCAGTCTGTACAATCTGCTTCCTCTTCTTGATCATCTTCAAGAGCTGCATCTGGGAAGCCAATCTTGACCTCTCCAGGGCTCTGCACACTCCTCTGTTCTTCCTCCCTCCTCAGCCTTTCCTGAGTATGACCCCCATGATAGTACCTGGGTTATACTTCATCTGTTTCTCCATATGTCATTCCTACTGGTCTTCAGTTCCTCCAGAGCATCTCCAGGGACCTGGCCTGCCACAGCTTCCAAGTCTAGCTGGTGTCCTCCCCCCTACCCATTGCCCTGCAGTGGGAGACGGAGGCTCCCACTTGGCTATTGAAGAAAAGACTATTTCATGGCTGCCAGCCTATGCATCCTGCCTGGAAGACGTCTCTGCTTCTTCAGCCTGACAGCTGCTCCTCCTGCCTCTGGCTGCCAGAAAAGTTCAGCCTGCTTTAAGGAGGGACAAGACTTTCCACTGAGGCCAATACATAGGAAATGTAATACTTAGGAGTTGAAAATGTTTACATACACAGAAAATAGTCAAAGACATAATATCCAGAGAACATGATGATTTTAAACTTGTTTTTATTTTTTTGGTTAGGAGTTAACCTAAGTCTGTGTGTACTGGGAATAGGGGGGCAGCACAAACCACTTCAAGCTTAACCTAATTCTCCCTAATTTGTCACCCATCCCACCTATTTACTTGGGGCCCTTTTCATCCTTAAGGAGAGTCATACACAGTGTGGATGGGTGCAGAGGAGATGTGGGAGGCAGCACCCTGAGAGTTACTGGCATCATCTTTCCACATTTAAAATTCAAGTTTATGGGCTTTGTCTCTTTAGCTTGTGGTTTTCTCATTGTGGAGCTTACATTTTTATTTGCAGGAATAAAAGTCAGTGGCAGCTGATGTGGCCCTCTGGAGTTGGAGGCAATAACCATTGTGGGCAATATAGCCTGGAAAATAATAGTAATAATAAACAGCGCAAGGGGAGACAGCTTTTTGAAGGTGGTTGATGAATAGCTATTGACTCCATAACATCTCTCCACCACCACCACCGCCAACCACATACACCCAACTTCCCTGCAACCTTGCAAGAATTCCACCGACAAGCACAGCACAGATACTGGTACAAAGGAGGGAAACTGAGAAGATTTGCTCAGGGGTCCAGCAACTGGGAGGTGAAAGCAGCTGCTAGGATGAGCGGGTGACATCACATCTGGAACAGAGAGGGAAGAGAGTTTCCCTATCTGTACAACAGGATGAGCATGCCTGCCTCAAAAATTTTTGGGCGGCTTGCATGAGATAGCATATGTCAAGCATCTAGTACAGAGCCTGGCACATAGTAGACCCTCTATAAATAATAGTTCCACACTTTCCTCCCATTCCAAAGCCAGAGATGGAACCAGTAATACTTTTTCAGTGGAGTAAGGAAGAGAATCTCAAAGGAAAATCATTTGGGTTTGATCCGGTCCCTTAAACTTGCCCACTGAAAAAAGATTCTGAAGCTGCCACCAAACGCTGGTGGAATCCCTCCCATCCAAATTCCTTCCCCTCCACTTTCGGAATACCCCTGGTCTCCCAGCCTGGAGCCCTTGTTTACTGCCTGCATCCCTTCTGCTATTCTCATCATACCCTGTCTTTCTCCTGTCTGTGTTCTGTATCCCCCGCCCTACTGTGTGCAGGGCCTTGATAATGATAATGTGAGATCTACAAAGATGACTACTCTTCTTCCTTTCAAGGGGAGGTGAACTGACATTTTTGGGACCTTACATTTGCTGTGTAAGTCATGTTATGTACTATTTTTTTTTCTAATCCATAAAACAGCCCCGGGAGGCAGGCATTTAGCTCTCCATCCTACAGAGGACAATAACTTGGGTTCTGAAGAGTTGAGTGATTTGCCTGCCCCAGGCCATGCTGTGAGTATGGAGTAAGGGGTGAGTGAGGGGTCTGAAACCCAATCCCGTCAGAATCCAGGCTCTTTTGGACGGCTCCAGATTGTCTCTAATGGGGATAAAGAGACCGGAGCTTTAACAGGCATTCAGTTAATAGGCTGAACTGAACCCATCTGTCCTCGCAAGATCTGGGACACCCTTCCCACTGAGTGCCCAGACTCTGAGAGCCTCTTGGTTGGAAGGCAAAGAGCATTTGGTTGAATCCTTCCTCCTCTTACCTCTGTGACCAACAGTCATTCAACTGCTGCTTGAACTCCTGCAAAGACAGGGAACTCACTCCTCTCCATGGGCAGCATATTGTAGGATAGGGTTTTTCAAAGCATGACATCCAGAACAGCAGCTTCAAGATCACCTGAAATCTTGTTAGAAATGCAAATTCTTGGGTTCTACCCCAGAATCAGAATCAGAACTTTTGTAGGTGGACCCAGGGACCTGTGCTTTAACAAGCCTTCTGGGTGATTCTGATGCTCCCCAAGGTTGAAGCCCAGTGGCTTCATGGAAAGGGAAAAGGGCCATGAGATCATAGAGAGCTGAGCTCACAACCCTGGTACTTACCATCTATGTGGCTCTGAGCAAGGTAGCTGTGAGGACTTTATAATAACATTACTGACATTTACTGAGCCTGTGGAAGGCTGACTAATGCCCCACCACCAAGGATACCCATGTCCTGTGAATAAGTTACCTTATTTGGCGAAAGCACTTGTAGATGAAATTGAGTTAAGGATCCTGGGATGGGGAGGTTAACTGGGTGGGCCCAATTTAACCACTGCTGTCCTTATAAGAGTAAGGCAGGAGGACCAAAGAGAGAAGAAGATGACGTGACAGCAGAAAGAGAGAAGAGTGATGTGGCCGTGAGGCAGGGAACACAGGCAGGTGCTAGAAGCTGGATGAAGAAAGGAATGAATTTTCCCCTGGAGCCTCCAGAAGGAATTAGTCCTGCCAACACCTTGATTTTCATCCTGTAAAACTCACTTTATACTTCTGACCTCCAGAACTGTGAGAGAATACATTTCTGTTGTTTTAAGCCGCGAAGTTTAGGATAATTTTATACAGTAGCAGTTGGAAAGTAAATATAAGTCTTTGCTATATGCCAGGCTCTGTTCTAATTGCCTCAGCCATATGAAAGACAAAATGAGTTCTCTATTATTATTAATAACTCATTTCATCCCCACAACAGCTCTGTCATGTGAATAATGTCATTAGACCCTTTTTACGAGTGAGGGAACTAAGGTGCAGAGAGGTGTAGTTACTTGCCTAAGGACATACAGCTAGCAAGTCACCCGGCTGCAAGCTTGTCTCGTGTGGTGGATTTGATGTTTGTCCTCCTGGGCTTGCCTCTACACATTCCACCTGCCTGCCCTCCTTCTATTCTGAGCAGAGCTTCAATGTTTCCTTGTAGTTATTTTATTCTTTCAGCAAAGCTTTGACTGATTCTGAGGCAAAGCTGTCTAAGCTAAAGCTTTGACCTCCTCTGAGCAGCCCTGTGTCTCTTTCTAATCTTCTTTCCAACCTGGAGGAACCTTAGCTTTGGGGTCTTTCCCAGATGCTGGACTCAGCTCTCAGAGGTTCCAGTTGTGCCCTTCTTGCATGCAGCAGAAGGAACCCCAGGAAGGAGCAACAGTGCTGTGACACTGGACCTTGGAGCTGGGTGGGCCACGGAGACTAGCCTTGGGAGAGCTGTCTGAAAACTATACCCAACCAGAATGCCCTTTCTGGCAAGATTCCAGGGCTCTCTCTAAGGTTTCCATCTATCCCGCAGTGAGATCTACATTCTGGCTCTTGTTTGCAATGTATACACGTGTGTGGGCTGCATTTCATTCATGCCAGAATCTGACACATAGGCAGAATTTTTGTAGCAAGCATATGGCTGAAAACCCTCAGATAACGTGCTCAGTGGGGACCCATTTTGAACCAAGATTTTGAGTGAAAACATAAGTCAGCAAAGAAATGAAGGCTGTAACAGGCACAGAAGAGTCAGCCTTTGAATGCAGACTTCCAGTGTGTGTGTGTGTGTGTGTGTGTGAGTGTGCAGTGTATGCTTGACAGTATATGTTGGAATGTGTCTGAGTGTGTAGTCATATGTGATTGCATGATCACTTGTGTATTGTAGGGTGTGTAAAGTCTGAGGCTAATTGTGAACCTGTTGGTGGGTGGATTGTTTCAGGGTGTGTCTGCATGAGTATGCATTTGAATGTCTGCTTACCATATTTTCTGAATGCAGGTGAGTACGTATCTTGTGTGAATACTGAAGTGGAGTAAAGCTAGGTGTATCTGGGTATTAGAGCACTATGTGAATGCTGAGAGGGTTTATGTGACCATATGTGGCTGAGTATGAGCTTACATGTGCATACGAATGGTGTCAGTGTTAAGGCGTGTACATGCTTCTGCGTCTCAGTGAATTCTCCTGGCAAAACAGACTTAGGGTTGCCTCTCTAGCTCCTGTTTTCAGAGCTTGCTGGTGTTTTATGACTGAGCCTCCCAGGCACAATTTATATGATGCCCAAACAACGAGGCTATTCAGCAAAAGATCCTGACAGATGGACCACAAGCTCCCTGTATCCCAACCCCATGGTTGTGCAGCTGATTTAAACTCTTCCTTTGGCCATAATACTATGAGCAGCCCTCCCCTAGGGCCTTGTGACCTGAGATGCCACTGTGCATACCAGATCCATGAAGGGTGTTCCATTTCACCTGGTGCCTTACAGCAACCTTGGGATCACCAGAGGTGGAGATGGGGGTCTGATTCCTCCATCATGGCTGCCAACTGTTTGCAACATACTAAACCACCTTAGTATGTTGCCAACAGGCTGGGCACAACAAACAGGTCACACATTTTCCAAATGAGAGATATTCTCCATTCTGTAGCAGTGATGGAGAGCTGGAGATTGAAGCTGAGAGGGATCCCACATAGGGAGTATGGCGTAGGAGGAAGTGGTGGAAAAGGACAAGTGGTGTATGCCCACGGGAACAGCTGAAAGTGATTGCTCCTCAAGCTGTGGTTGTAGTTTATAAAGCGCTTTCACACACAGCACCACATTTTGCTCTCACAACAATCCTGGGAAGTATGGTTCATATTTTATTGGTGATGAATCTGAGACTCAGAGACGTTAAGTGACTTGTTCAAGGTCACAGAGCTGTAAACTGCTAGAGCTGCATTGGAGTTTGGGGGATAAGATTGTGCATCCATCATATGTCCAAGCAAGAGCCCCAGCCTTAGGACAGGTCATATCGCTGTGCTTTCACTCCACTGACACATCCCTACTCAAGTCCTGTTTTTTTTCTCTCATGTTTTCCTTGGCAGTCTCTCCTTCATCATGGTGCTTCTGACTCCGACAGAGGGCAAACAAATCAAGACAAAAAGTCAAGTCAGGAGCTATTGATGGATAGCTGCTGTGGGCCTGCTCTGTGCCAGGTATTGTGAGTGTTATAGAAGGAGAAATCGCAATGTGTCCTTTGCTGTGATCTGCCCAGGAGGCTAGCCTCAAGCACCTGTCACTTCCTTGCTGGGTGACAGTGGGTAAGTCATTTGTTCATTTACTCACTCTCTGACAGGACCATCTGTTATTTTGGCTCTCCAGTGACCACCCTGCCTACCTCTCCTAACTATAGCCCAGATTTCCTCAGGAGACTCTCTCCTCCTTCACCATATGGTGTGCTTGGTGGTGCTTTTTCCCCTGATACTCTGGATAGAGTGTTTGACTCAGGCATGGCTCATGATAACATTGTACTCCCTTGGCCACAGTGACTGGCTCAGGGATGGGCAAGAAACTCAGGCAGAGCCAGTGAGATGTAAGGAGGCTTTGGCTGGAACAGCTGGGAGGTGGGTATTTTCTTCCTGACTAGACATGGGTCAGAGTCAGGCTGAAGGCAGAGCTTAAGAACTGGTGACATTGCTTGAACCTCTGAAATCAGTTATGCCTGGAGCTGGCATATTAATTAGTGTGCAGACTAAGCTGCTATAATGAAGAAATTGACGTATGCAATGATGTAAACAAAATATATTTCATTCTCAGGTAATAGCCCAGAGATATGTGGTCCAGAGATAATAAAATAGTTCTGCCAGGGGGCGGAGCAAGACGGCCGAATAGGAACAGCTCCAGTCTCCAGCTCCCAGTGCCAGCGACACAGAAGACAGGTGATTTCTGAATTTTCAACTGAGGTACTGGGTTCATCTCACTAGGGAATGCCGGACAATTAGTGCTGGTCAGCTGCTGCAGCCCGACCAGCGAGAGCTGAAGCAGGGCGAGGCATCACCTCACCTGGGAAGCACAAGGGGGAAGAGAATCCCTTTTCCTAGCCAGGGGAACTGAGACACACAACACCTGGAAAATCTGGTAACTCTCACCCCAATACTACACTTTATCAAGGGTCTTAGCAAACGGGCACACCAGGAGATTATACCCCACACCTGGCCGAGAGGGTCCGATGGCCACGGAGCCTCCCTCATTGCTAGCACAGCAGTCTGCATCTAACGGCAAGGCAGCAGCGAGGCTGGGGGAGGGGCGCCCACCATTGCTGAGGCTTAAGTAGGTAAATAAAGCTGCTGAGAGCTCAAACTGGGTGGAGCTCACAGCAGCTCAAGGAGGCCTACCTGTCTCTGTAGACTCCACCTCTGGGGACAGGGCACAGTTCAACAACAACAACAACAACAACAAAAAGCAGCAGAAACCTCTGCAGACACAACGACTCTGTCTGACAGCTTTGAAGAGAGCAGTGGATCTCCCAACACGGAGGTTGAGATCTGAGAACAGACAGACTACCTGCTCAAGTGGGTCCCTGATCCCTGAGTAGCCTAACTGGGAGACATCCCCCACTTGGGGCAGTCTGACACCCCACACCTCACACGGTGGTGTACACCCCTGAGAGGAAGCTTCCAAAGCAAGAATCAGACAGGTATGCTCGCTGTTCAGCAATATTCTATCTTCTGCAGCCTCTGCTGCTGACACCCAGGCAAACAGGGTCTGGAGTGGACCTCAAGCAATCTCCAACAGACCTACAGCTGAGG
>NW_012117376.1:5985465-5985879 GCF_000951035.1 Colobus angolensis palliatus
GAAATAGGAACACTTTTACACTGTTGGTGGGATTGTAAACTAGTTCAACAACCTTTATGGAAAACAGTATGGTGATTCCTCAAGGATCTAGAACTAGAGGTACCATATGATCCAGCCATCCCATTACTGGGTATATACCCAAAGGATTATAAATCATGCTGCTATAAAGACACATGCAAATGTGTGTTTATTGCGGCACTATTCACAATAGCAAAGATTTGGAATCAACCCAAATGCCCATCAGTGACAGACTGGATTAAGAAAATGTGGCACATATACACCGTGGAATACTATGCATCCATGAAAAAGGATGAGTTCACGTCCTTTGTAGGGACATGGATGCAGCTGGAAACCATCATTCTCAGCAAACTATCGCAAGAACAGAAAACCAGACACCACATGTTCTCACTCATA
>NW_012117376.1:5986305-6029176 GCF_000951035.1 Colobus angolensis palliatus
ATCTTTGAGAAAAGCAACAGCCAGTAATCCAAAAAGAGCATCCCAAACAAAAAAAAAAAAAAAAAAAGAAAAATAGTTCTGCCATCTTCAATTCATGGTTTCTGTTCCTAGGTCCAAGGTGGCTACTCTAGAACTTGTCTTCTCCCTAATGGGAGGAAGAAAGAGAGCAAGGGAAGTTTTTTTCACCATCGTTAATCAGTTTTATTGAGGTATAATTTACATCTAATAAAATTAACCTATTGAGGTGTATGGTGCTATGATTTTTGACAAGTACATAATATCATGTAACACTCACTATAATCAAGATAATAGAACATTTCCACTCTTTACAGTCAATTTCCTACCTAAACTCCATCCCCAAGAAACACCAGCGTATTTTCTTTTAAAAAATTTTTTTTCCAAAAATAACCCAGGATACACATACAGAATGTGCAGGTTACATAGGTATACGTGTGCCATAGTGGTTTGCTGCACCTATTCACTCGTTCTCTAAGTTCTCTCCCCTCACCCTAACCCCCAATCCCCGAACAGGCCCTGCTGTGTGTTGTTCCCCTCTCCGTCTCCATGTGTTCTCAGTGTTCAACTCCCACTTTTGAGTGAGAACATGTGGTGTTTGGTTTTCTGTTCCTGTGTTAGTTTGCTGATACACCATGGAATACTATACAACCATAAAAAAGAATGAGACCTTGTCCTTTGCAGGAACGTGGATGGAGCTCGAGGCCATATCCTTAGCAAACTTAAGCAGAACAGAAAAGCACGTATTGTATGTTCTCACTTATAAGTGGGAGGTAAATGATGAGAACACATGGAAATAAAGAAGGCAACAATAGATACTGGGACCTACTTGAGGGTGGGGGATAGGAGGAGGGAGAGGATCAGAAAAAAGTTATTGGGCACTAGGCTTAGTACCTGGGTGATGAAATAATCTGTATAACAAACCCCCATGACACAAATTTACCTATATAACAAACCTGTACATGTCCCCCTGAACCTAAAATAAAAGTTAGAAAAAAAAGAAATTCAGCCATACTGTTGCATGTGTCAGTCATTGTTTGTTCCTTTTAATTGCTGAGAAATATTCCACTTTATGGATATGCCATAAGTTGTTTTTCCATTCACCTGTTGATATTCACTGAGGTCTTTTCCATTTTCTGACTGTTATGAATAAAGCTGCTATGAACACTTGAGTACCAGTCTTTGTGTGAATATATGCTTTCATTTCCCTTGGATAAATATGTATCTAGGAATAACATTGCCTGGCCATAGTTAAGTGTATGTTTAGCTTTGTAGGATACTGCCTTATTGTTTTTCAAACCCGCTGTGCAACTTTGCATTCCCATCATTGATGTATGGAAGCTCAGTTTGCTCTTCCACATATTTGTCCACTTGGCATTTTTAGCTTTTAAATATTATTATAATAATTAATAGGCATGTAATGATATCTAATGGTGGTTTTAACTTTCATGTACCTAAAACTAAATATATTCAGCATCTTTTTATGTGCTTATTTTACATCCATATGTTTTTGGTCTTCCAATCTTCTACCATATGCAAAAAATAAGCTTCATTCATACTTCACATCATATATAAAAATGAAAAAATGGATCAAATGGGCTTTTAGTTATTCCAGTACAACTTTACTATTATTATTATTATTATTATTAAAAAGACTACCCTGTCTCCACTGGAGTTATTTGGCACTTTCATTGAAAATAAATTGGCCATATATGGAAGATCTATTTCTGGATTCTACTGTGTTTCATTGGCCTAAGTGCCATTTACATATCACAATTTTTTATTAAAGTAGCTTTATAGTAAATCTTGAAATCAGGTAGCGTGAGTACTGCAACTTCATTTTCCTTTTCAATATTGCTTTGGCTATTCTGTCTGCTTCATTTTTCCATGTAAATTTTGAAAACAGCTTCTGAATTTCTACAAATATTATGCTGGGATTGTGGTTAGAACAATGTTTAATTTATAAAACAATTTGAGAGGACTAACATCTTAATAACATTGAGTCTTCTAATTAATACACGTGATACATATCTCCATTTTCTTAGGTCTTCATTTTTTTTTTTTTTTAACCAGTGTTGGGTAGCTTTCGGCATGCAAATTTTGCACATATTTAGTGAGATTTATATATATAAATATTTTAGATTTTATGATGCTATTGTAAATGGTATTTTAAAAACTATAATTTCCACCATTCATTACTAACATATAGAAATATGGGGATTTTTTGTATATTTTCCTTGTCCTATAGTGTGGATATGATTTGTTTGACCCCACCAAGCCTTATCTTGAAATTTGACCCTCATTGTTGGAGGTGGGGCTTGGTGGGACACGTTTGGATCTTGCAAGTGGATCCCTCATGAATGAGTTGACCCCATTCTCTCAAGAGTGAGTGAGTTCTTGCTTTTTAGTTCCCATGAGGCCTGATTGTTGAAAAGATGCTGGCAACTCCTTCTCTGTCTTCCTTCCTGTCTTTCCATATGATGCCTGCTCCCCTTGGCCTTCTACCATGAGTGGAAGCTTCCCGAAGCCCTCATGAGAAGCAGATGTTGGAGCCGTGCTTCTTGTACAGCCTGCAGAACCAGGAGCCATAAAAACCTCTTTTTAAAATAAGTTACCCAGCCTCAGGTATTCTTTTATAGCAAAGCAAACAGACTAGGACACCTTGTGTCCTATGACCTAGCTAAACTTGTTTATTAGTTCTATTAGGTTTTTGTAAATTCTTTGGGATTTTCTACATGGATAATCTGTATATCCATAATCTGGTCTATGTGTCTGTTTTTGTACTTACATTATGCTGTATTAGTTACTCCAGCCTTGTTGTATAGTTTGAATTTGGGTAATGTGATGATCCAGCTCTATTCTTTTTGCTTAGTATTGCTTTGGCTATTTAGGCTCTTTTTTAGTTTCATGTGAATGGTAAAATAGTTTTGTTTTTCTAATTCTGTGAAGAATGTCATTGATAGTTTGATAGGAATAGCATTGAATCTATAAATTGCTTTGGGCAGTATGGCCATTTTAACAATATTGCTTCTTAAGATTGGTATTATTTATTCACTAAAGTGTTCAGTAGAATTCAGCAATGAAGGCATCTGGTTCTGGAATTGTCTTTGTAGTGAGGTTTTAAAGTGCAAATCTAAATTGAAAAATAGATATAAGAATTTTCCGAACACATATTTTCTTTTGAGGGGGTTTTGTAGTTAGCATCTTTCAAAAAATTTGTCCATTTTATCTAAATTGTTGATATATAGACATAAAGTTTTTCGTAATACTCTCTTACTGTGCTTTTAACATCTCTAGTGTCAGTAGTAATGTCTTTCTTTCTTGACATTGATAATTTATGTATTTACTATTTTCTTGATTATTATTGTCAGAATTTATCAATTCTGTTGATCTTTTGACTGAACAAATTTTGGTTTTTTTTATTTTTCCTTTTTCTCCTGTGTTCTTTTTAATTGGTTTTAGTTCTTATCTTTTTTGTTCTTTTTCTTGTGTCTTAAGGTATGGGATTAGATTGTTGATTTTTGACCTTTCTTCTTTTTAAATACAAACATTTTAAATATAATTTTCTTCTATGCACTACTTTATCTGCATTTCACACGTTTTAATATGTTTTGTTTCATTAAGTTCAAAATAAATTTCAATATCCCTGTGATTTCTTCTTTGACTCACATTTTATTTAAATGTGATATTTAATTTCCAAGTAGATAAGGTTTTACAGATATCTTTCTGTTATTGATTTTTAGTCTTTTAGTTATTTCAGGTTTTACTTAGTTTATTTTGAAGCACAACCAATAGGTGCATGCATGTTCAATATTGTTATATTGTCTTAATGAATTGACCCTTTTATCACTATGGATTGTCACATTTTGGAAGGGATATTTGGAATATTCTTTGCCACCAAGTATTCTTTATCTGATATTAATATAGCCACCCAACTTTTCATTTGATTAGAGTTCCCATGGTCTATCCTTTTTCCATCTTTTAGTTTCTAACCTATCTGTGTCTTTATAATTAAAGAGGATTTGTTTTAGGCAGCATATCATTGAGTCTTGGTCTTTTTATTTAAGATGACAATCTCTGCTTTTTAATTGGAGTGTTCAGGTCATTTAATGTAATATAATTGTCAATGTGTTTAACAGGATTAATTCATTAAGACAAGATTTAAATCTCCCATTTCTCTATTTCTCTTTGTATGTTTCATATGTTCTTTGTTCCTCTCATTTTTTGTGCCTATTTTTAGATCAAATAATTTTTATGATTCTATTTTCATTTCAGACTTATTAGCTATATATCTATGTTTTGTTTTACTGATTGTTTTAAGGGTGCACACATTTACCTATCATAGGCTACCTTTAAGTAATATATTACTTCATATTAATGTAAGAACTACTTGCCTTTGATCTGCAATTGTCATATAGTTTACTTCTATGTGTGATATAAACCAGAAATGTGTCATTATTGTTTGTGTTTTAAACAGTCAATTTTCTTTTAAAGTGACTTTAAAAATAAGAATTTTTAAATGTTTATCTATATTTACCATTTATGGGGCTCTTTATATAGATCGAGATTTATTTCTGTAATTTTTCTTCTGCCTGAAGGGCTTTCTGTATTATTTCTCATAGTCCTCATGTTGTTGATACATTTTTTATGCTATTATATGCCTGAAAAATATTTATTTTATTTTTATTTTTTGGAAGATATTTTCACTGGGTACAGTGACATTATTTCTTCCAGTATGTTAAATACACTGTTGCACTGTTTTATAGCTTGCATTTTTTCTGTTGAGAAGTCTGCTGTCATTCTTATCTTTTTTTCTATTTTCATAGTGCTTTTTCTCCCACTATGGTCAATTTAAAGATTTTCTCTTTCACACTGATTTTAATCAATTTGATGATTATGCTCTTTGGTATAGTTTTTTCCCCATGTTTCTTGGTATTCATTAAGCTTCCTGATCTGTAGATTTTTCAACAAATTTAGAAAAAAATAGACTTTTCTTTTTTCTTTTTTTTGCCCTGCCCCACCCCCATCATTTTTGGTAAGTCTGGATTGCTGGGCTGTTTACTATAGTCTCGCAGTTCACTAAGCTCTGTAACTTTTTTCAGTATTTTTACCTTTCTGTGCTTTATTTGAGATATAGTTTTGATTGGTGTATCTTCAAGTTAACAAATTTTATTTTTTTCATTGTTGAGTTTGCTTTTTGCTAATTAGCAAATTAACAAAATTAGCAAAATTAATTTGGTAATTTTGTCCAGTTTACTTTCTATTTTATACTCTACTTTTTATTTATAGAAGTTTCATTTGAGTTTTTGAAAATATCTTCTATTTTTCTTTCTATATGTATTTTTCCTCTAAATATCTCAGCATATTTATAAAATTTATAATAGCAATTTTAACATTCTTTTCTTAATCCCATAATATCTTCATTTCTGGGTCTTTTCTCACTTACTGCTTTTTCTTCTGGTTATGAGTTATACTTCCATGCCTGGTAATTTTTGACTGGATTCTGGATATTGGGTATATTACACTTTTGAATGTTAAATTTTGCTTTCCTTCAAAGAGTTTTGGACTTTTTCTGATACAAATTTAGTTATTGAGGATCAGTTTAAACATTTTGAGGATTATATTAAGCTTTGTTAGTGAAAGTCCAGAGAAACCTTTACTCTAAAACCAATTTAAGCTTATGGTGAAGGCCTGAACTTTCTGAGGATTCTACCCATAATTTCTCTCCACTCTGGCTTTTGGGAATGTGGACTATTCCCAGCTCCGTATGAGATCTGAGCATTTTTATTGCCTACTGATTACTGGAAGTTCTTTCTCTGGCCTTGAGGAGTCTCACCCCAGGATTCACAGATTGGTCCTCAGCCAAAGACTTAAAAGAAACCCTTTGTAGATCTCTGGAACTCTCTCTGAGTGTAGCTTCCTCCTTTCTGGTACTCTACCCTATAGAAGCTAGCTTCCTCAGCTTTCCCAATCTCTGCTCTGTCTCCTCAACTCAGAAAGCCCACCAGGCTCTGCTTTGACTGCTCCTTCCTATACTGTATCATGGAAACTGCCTCTGGGCAGTAAGCAAGAGTCATCATTGTGCTGTCTCTGCTTATTCCCCTTCTCTCAGGGATCACAGTCCTAATGCATCTGTTGCCCAGTGTTTTGTAAAAGTTTTAAAAAATGTATTTTATATGTTTTTCTTGTTGTTTATGGTGAGATGGCAATTTCTGTAGCATTTAATCCTTCATGGTCAGAAGCACAAGTCTTCCAGGGTCAAGCTTTTGAGGGAAAGACTCAGAAGTTTCCCACTTTACCTCCACTAATATTGGATTATAAGATTTTAGTTATTCAGCAACACCTAGTTGTAAGTAGGTAGCCTGAATAATGAAGTCTAGTTAGGCCTTGTGCCCAGTTAAATTGAGTTACTGTAGAGGAAGGGGAAAATGCATGATCATTTCAGTTATGTGCATCAGTTTGGATTGGGCTTCTGTTTCTGTAATTTAGAGTCCTGGCTGAGAGAGCCAGTCAATAGATGGAGGGAAACATATATTCAATAATATGGAGATTGTGTTAGTCTGGTTTTTGTGCACTATAAGGGAACACCTGAGACTGAATAATTTGGAAAGAAGAGAGGTTTAATTGGCTCACAGTCCTACAGGCTGTACAGGAAGCATGGCTTTGATATCTGCTTGGCTTTTGATGAGGCCTCAGAGAACTGTTACTCAAGGCAGAGGGCAAAGGTGGGACAGGCACACCACATGGCAAGAGAGGGAGCAGGAGAAAATGAAGACTTTCCCAGAGTCTTAGACTCTTTTAAACAACCAGATCTCTTGTGAACAAACTGAACAAAAACTCTTCCAGAAGATAGTGCTAAACTATTCATGAGGGATCTGCCTCCATGATCCAATCACCTCCCAGCAGGCCCCACATTCAACACTGGCAATTACATTTCAACATGATATTTAGGGGGGACAAATATCCAAACCATATCAGAGACATTAATTTTTTATTTAATCTCGTTGGAACTTAGTTTTTCTATTTGCAGAGTTGGGATATGTTATTCATCTCTCTGTTTTTTTTTTTTACTTAAGTTTAATAATTATATAAATGAGAAAGTCCTTTGTAAGCTGTCCAGTACCATACAACCATATCTCATATTTGTCAATCCTTTTCTAACTCCCACGTTTAGTTTTTTCAAGTATGATACACTCTTAAAAACACCTGGTCCTTGTTCCTATAGTTTATCTGAATTATAGTAGACATTTGTATACTTACTAATTTCCAGGTCCCATTCCCCAACAGACTGGCAGATGCATTGGATGTTCAGAGAGTTGTTTCTCTTATTCACAGCAGTATCAGCAGCCCATTGTACAGTAACTGGCATTTATTGAACTCCCAAAGAGTATTTAAGTGAGTTAATGTCAACAATGTAAGATGACAAATCATTGTCTGACTTCTAGAGACTGTGTGTTCCAGGACTTGGGGAGAAAGCTTTCTTTTTCTTGGTCCATATGAATGTTAAGACTGTGAGGACTACACTCAGGATTGGGGTCCAAGTATGGAATGTGAGATTATTTTAGGAGTACATCCCTTCCCTGAATGATCTGCTTTTTCCTCTGTATATCATATATCCTATTTACAAAACTATCCTTTGACCCCAGATGTCCCTCCACTTACTGTTCTCTTTCTCTACTTCCTTTTGCAAAAATCTTCTTGAAGGAGTTGATTCTGATTACTTCCTCCATATCATCAAACTGCCCTTCATTTCAGCCAGCATTCTGCCCCAGCCACACTCAATTGCAATGGTCATTGTCAAAGTCACCAGTGAAATCCAATGATCTCTTCTTGTTCTTTCTAACTTGTTGTCTAAGCAATATTTAACACAATTGATCCGCTCTCCTCCTTGAATCACTTTCTTTTGCTGTCTTCCATGGGACCACATTTTCCTGGTTTCCCTCCTATGTCAATAGCTTTTTCTTTTTAGCCTCCTTCGTTTGTTCCTCATTCTCTATCTTGCCTTTAAATGCTGGAACATTCCAGGGCTAAGCCTTTTCATTCTCTATTTACACACTGTCTAGGTGACATTATCTAGTTGCGTAGATTTAAATTTTACCTATATGCCGAAGACTCTAATCTTTAGTGGTAGCCCTGTCCTTTCTCTGGAACTCCAGGCTGCTCTATCTAATTGTGTATGCATCCAAATGGATGTCTAATAACGGTATTTCAAACGGAGAGTGTTGTAAATACAACTCTTGTTTCTCAGATCTCTCCTCATTTTCATCATCTCAGCAAATAGCACATGTCCTAGTTGTTCATGTTATCTTTAACTCCTTTCTCTCACCTCTCAAATTCAACTAATAAGCAAGTTTCACAGACTCCACCATCCAGTCTGCAGCGTCTCCCCCATAGTTCAAATATTTTTCATTTCTTGCCTGAGTACTGACTGCAATTATATCGTAACTGATTTTCTTGGTAGCCAGAATTGGATTTTTAAAAATTAACAAATAAAAAATTTCCTTCAGTTGGCCTTCCACATTTGTGAGTTCCACATCTATGGATTCAAACTGCTGTGAATCAAAAATATTTAAAAAATAAAAAATATAGCAACAAAAATCATACAATGTAGTTTAGCCACTATTTACATATAATTTACATTATATTAGATATTATAAATGATCTAGAGATGATTTAACATATATGAGAGTATGTGTGTAAGTTTATATGCAAATGCTACCTTATTTTATACACAGTACTTGAGCATCTGTGGATTCTGGTATCTGAGTGGGTCCTGGATCCAATCTCCTGTCACTACCAAGAGAGAACTGTATGTTATGGTGCACAATGTAATGTTTTGATATATGTATACATGATAGAATATCAAGCTAATTAACATATCCATCACCTCATAGCTTTATCATTTTTTTTGTGATGAGAACATCTAAAATCTATTCCCTTAGCAATTTTCAAGTATGGAATAGATTACTAGCTATAGTCATCGAGCTGTATAATAGATCTCCAGAACTTATTCTTCCTGTCTAGTTGAAATGTTGTACCTTCTGACCAACATCTCTCCATTTTATGTCTCTCCATCTCCACTCCCCACCCCAGTCCAGTCCTTGGTAACCACTATTCTACTCTTCAATGAGTTTGCTTTTTTTTTTTTTTTAATTCTACTTGTAAGTGAGAACATGCAATATTTGTCTTCCTGTGCCTGGCTAATTTCACTAAATGTAATGTCCTCCAGTTTATCCATGTGGCACAATGCAATACTATTCTGCTTTAAAAAATAAGGAAATCCTGTCATTTGCAACAACATGGTTATACCAGAATTAGATCTGTAAATCTCAGATTTGATTCATGTCAAACCCTCTTTTAAAAATGTGCCTACATCTTCCCATAACATGAGAAAAACATTTGACGTTTTTTACCCCGGTTTCCAAAATTTCTTGTGATTTGGACTGCTTTTACCTTTCTGAGTATATCCATGCCACTCTCCTCTTTTCCCTGTGCTCTCACTGTCCTGGTCTGATTTCTGGTTCTCAAACTTGCCAAACTTGTTCCCACTTTGTGGCATTTGCACTAGCTTGTTCCCTCTGCTTGGAACAATTTCCCCCCAATCTTATAATGATAGGCTCCATCTTTCTTTCCTCTCTTAGTCTAAATGTCAATAACTTACAGAGATTCCTCCATATAAATTAGCCATCTGGTTTCTATCACATCACCCTATTTTACCTCTCTTCATTGCATCTTTTTACTATCTGATGTCGATCTAGTTATTTTTTCTGTCTCTGTTCTTTTTCCCACTAGATTATAAGTTTGAGAGTAGAGACAGTATCTCTTTTATTCTCTGTATGAATTCATTACTTAGAATCCCTTATGGCATACAGTCAGTGTTCAACAAGTACCTCCCTGACTGTGAAGTCAGACTGCTCATTTGTTTTAGTATATGTTGTCCAAATCTGTCTCTATCTAGGCAAGGTGCTTTTAATAGTAACCCTTGGTCTAGCTGAACTCATCAGATCACAGTGAGGTTTACAGCCTTTAATAACCACAATTTTGATGACCCCTGTCCTTTTTTTGCCTCCCTCATCAAGTTATGGCAGCACAAGGTGTCTGGTGGAAGGCTTGGGGCTCAGGAAAAACATAGAACTTCATTTAAATTAACATTTGGTAGAGTCAACAATGTTTAGAGCTCCTGGTTCCCTGCCTTCCCATTCCAAGCCCTAACTACTTCCTCTACTGTGCTCACCTTTGTTAGAATTAGCAACCGTAGCAGTATTGGAGGGACAGTGGATGGGTCAGAGAAGGGAATATTAGCCTGGCTTGTAGTTTTCAGGGACTGCAGCAGAGCCATGCTAGGATTAGTATAAGTAGATGACTGAAGAGTGCTGACAAAAATGTGGCAATGGAAGAAGTAGAGCATTTCTGTGGGGGAGTAAGAAGACTTCTGAAATACCCAGAAACACTAAATCAAATTTAAAAATTGTAGGGTGTGGAATTGGGGAATGTAGAGTATTATTGGGCCATGTTCAATACTCATTTCTTTGAACACCATCTAAAAATCTAAAACAACTTTATGATTTAAGGCATCATAAAATTTGATAGGCCCAGGGGATCCAGGATTCCACTTCATTAGCCTTCTTAACTTAGGCAAGAATGTCCTGTACCATGGAGCTAAAAGGTGACCATTTGGTTTCTAAAATACTGAATACTAGAGAATGCACTTCCACATAAGGAAGCCCAACTAAATTGTAGAAGGCTGACTAGTAGAAATATCTTCCTTATATTATTAAAGACTTAAATGTAAGACCTGAAACTGTGAAAATTACTAGAAGAAAACTAGATAAAACTCTTCTGGAGATGGGTCTAGGTGAAGAATTTATGATAACCGCAAATGCAAATGAAACAAAACAAAAAATAGACAAATGGGTCTTAATTAAACTAAAAAGCATAGCAAAAGAAAGAATCGACAGAATGAACAATCTGAAAAATGGGAGATAATATTTGTGAACTATGTATCTGACAGGTGACGAATATCTAGAAAGATCGCAACTCAACAACCAAAATCCAAATAACCCTATTAAAAAGTGGGCAAAGGCCATGATTAGACATTTTTTTAAAGAAGACATGCAAATGGCCAAGAAGCATGTGAAAAAAAATGCTCAGCATAGAAATTTAATTCACATTTCTCATCAGATAAATGTAAATTAACACCACAGTGAGATATCATCTTACATCAGTCAGAATGGTTGTTATTAAAAAGACACCCCCTCCAAAATAAACCACCAAAACCAGATGTTGTTAAGGATGTGGAGAAAAGAGAACACTTATATGCTGTTGGTGGGATTATAAATTAATACAACCTCCATGAAAAAAAATTTCTCAAAGAACAAAAAATAGAACTACCATTTGATCCAGTAATCCCACTACCAGGTATGTATCCCACCAAAAAAAAAAAAAAAAAGAAATTATATCAGAAAGATACCTGCACTTCCATGTTTATTGCAGTGCTCTTCACGAGAGTGAAGATATGGAATCAATCCAAGTGTCAATCAACAGATGATTGGGCAAAGAAAATGAGGTATGATACACAATGAAATACTATTTAACCAAAAAAAAAAAAAAAAAAGAAATTATATCAGAAAGATACCTGCACTTCCATGTTTATTGCAGTGCTCTTCACGAGAGTGAAGATATGGAATCAATCCAAGTGTCAATCAACAGATGATTGGGCAAAGAAAATGAGGTATGATACACAATGAAATACTATTTAGCCATAAAAAAGAATGAAATCATATCCTTTGCAGCAACATGGATGGAACTGGGAAGTTAAGTGAGACAACTTAGAAACAGAAAGACAAATGCCGCATGTTTCACTTATGGTGGGAGCTAAATAACATGTACACACAGACATTGAGTGTGGACTGGTAGACACCGGAGACTTGGAAGGGTAAGGGTTGGGGGGGTGGATGCTGATAAATTACTTAATGAGTACAATGTACTTTATTTGGGTGATAGATACACAAAAAGCACAGACTTCACCGCTATACAATGTGTCTCTGTAACACAATTGCACTTGTACCCCTTAAATTTGTACTTTTTTTATTTTTTTCTTTGAGACAGAGTTTCACTCTTATTGCCCAAGCTAGAGTGCAATGGCGTGATCTCAGCTCACTGCAACCTCTGCCTCCCGGGTTCAAGCAATTCTGCCTCAGCCTCCTGAGTAGCTAGGATTACAGGCATGCACCACTATGCTTGGCTAATTTTGTGTTTTTAGTAGAGATGGGGTTTCACCTTGTTGGTCAGGCCAGTCTTGAACTCCTGACCTCAAGTGATCCACCCACCTCGGCTTTCCAAAGTGCTGGGATTACAGGCATGAGCCACCATGCTTGACAATTTATACATTTGTTTTTTAAAAAATAGATTCCTTATATTGAACATACGTTTCCCTGAATTGACTGTATAATGGTCCTTGTTTTGGTCTCTGGAGCATCACAGAGTGAGCCTAAAACTCTTTCCCATCTAACAGTCTGTTGCAGACTGAATTGTATATCACTTATACCTTGCCCCAATTCATATGTTGAAGTCCTGACTTCAGGACTGACCTAGATATGTGACTACATTTGGAGATAGGGCCTTTAAGTAGGTAATTAAGGATAAATAAAGTCACAAGGATGGGGCCCTAATCTGATAGGACTGGTGGCCTTATAATAAGAGGAAGAGATTCCATGGGCATGTGTACTGAGGAAAGGCCATATGAGGACACAGTAAGAAGGTGACCATCTGCAAGCCAAGGAGAGGGGCCTCCCGATAAATCAAACCTGCTGGCACCTTGATCTTGTACTTTCAGCCTCCAGAACTGTAAGAAAACAAATTTCTGCTGTTGAAGTCACCTAGTCCGTGTTATCTGGTTAAGGCAGCTTGAGCTGATGAATGCACAGTCTTTGTACACCTCAGGGAACAGTGAAAGCTCTTTGAAAACTTCTCTTATTTCAAGTGAAAAGTTATTCTATTTTCAACTGCTTCTCCTCAGAGCAGAGATGTCCATCAGAGGAAGGCCTTTTTAAAAGAGTAATGAGTAGAGTGGAACCTAACACCACAGTGAAGCAGGATGGGTGCTGGCCAGAGAAGTAGGACTATTACTTACTCTATAGATACTATTTTTATAATAAATACAACAGAAGACCCATGCTCTAGCTATTGACTAAGATTGACTTCCGAGAGAGTTTAAAGTACTCTCTTAAAGGTTTTGCTAATAGTCCGTTGGCTTTGTGCATTAAGTGCCTGACTTAACATCAGTCTGGTTAGATTTCATCACGTTAGATTTGCCTCATTTTTTAATCCATCCAAATATACTCACTGTCTGCCCCAAATGCTTATTATTGGAAAATCAATGCCGTTCTTCAGACATTTCATAAGGCTATTGAGTGGGAAAGGGTCAAGAATAGAATCTGATATTTTGAATGATAATAATAGCAACTTACATCTATATAGAACTTTACAGGTTATAGAGCTTTCTACCAGTTTAGGGATTCTGGCAAAATAGGAAATGAGTTTCATCTTTCATGACCTTTTCTTTATGAGTTGCTCCGTGTGATGGAAATGCACTGCAAACCAGGAGCACTAATTTCAGCTTTGAAGCCACATTACCTCTCTCAGCTTTGATGTTCACCTACAAGTGAAGGAAAAGTCTTGATGATCTCTGAGATCACTTATCTTCAATACTACATACTACTATACTCTTCCATTTCAAGCCAAACATTCCTGGTTCCTTAACTAAAGCTGTCTGGTAAATCCACACCAATTTCCAGGCTCCACGCTGTATCTCTAAAGTAGTCATAAAACTTTTCATTAGTTAATAGTTTGAGAATCCGCCTTTTTCTTCTTTTCTATGTTAATGACCTTTCTCCATCTGCAGCCATCAGCATCTCACTCATTTTCCCTGGTACCTCATAGAAAGCCAACAGAGGCTTAGTGACTGCATCTGCAAGTCTTCCTGGAACTGTAGGGTGGAATTCTTCTAGTAGAATCTTTTTTGGCTTTGCAAGAGCAGCCAGGTGCTCTCTTGCTCCCTGTTCACCCATTGTGAGTTCTCCTCTCAGCACTTTCATCTGCACATTTCATATTCATGTCTGCCATATCTTTATTCAAGGTGCCAATAAAAATGCATTATGCATGACTTGGTTGGCTAGAAAACGATCATGTTTTGTATATTTAGGGATGTAAGAGCTTATAAAGAAGCAAAAAAAAAAATTGTGGGGGGATATATTATTTCTTGACAAAAATCTTCAGAAAAATGATGGTTTTACTCTTCTCCATCAACCACCTTCCCACCCAAATCTTCACATCTTAACCTAGAGCACACAGTGCCTGAGGGGAAGGAGAAGGGGTTAAAGTTGGATGAATGGAGTGGATGAGGTGCAGCCTGGCAGAAGTAGCCTGGAAAATAAGGCCAAGACATTCAGGCTAAGTACAGCAGGCAATAGGTAAGCATTTGCAGTTTTCTAAGCAGAGAGGTAATGCAATGGTAGCATGTTTTCTATTTGTCTTTAGATGGTGCTAATCAGTTCAAGTGACTGCTTTCCTGGATTCTCATAGCCAAAGCAGATGTACACTTTGGCGCTTGCTGTTTTTTTTTTTTATTGACCAGCAGAAGTTTTAACTCCTCTCTCTCTCTCTCTCCTCTCTCTCTCGATCTCTCCCTCTCTCTTTGTCTGTCTCTCTCCCTCTCTCTCCTTCCCCACCCTCTCAGTGTATGACCTGTTAAAGTATAGATTATTAATGGAACCCACCCTCAGAGGTTTTGATTCAGTAGGCTTGAGGTGGTGGGACTGGGAATTTGCATAGTTAACAAGTTCCCAGATGATACTGATGCTGCTGGTCCAAGGACCCCACTTGATAAACCACTGTTTTAGAGAATCACATGTGAGTCTTTTCCTGACCTCTCTTCGTTAACAAGAAGCAAGCAGCAGCATGGGGCCAACAAGGGGCCACTGAGAATAATTACATTTTTTTTTTTTGGCTCATGATAGGACTCAGAGCTTTACCTTGGCATATAATGACCCTTTTTCTAGTGCTGCTTGTCTTCAGACCATGGGTCTTTATAGCCTGTAACAGTAGAATTTGACATTATGATTTATCTATGGAAATTTCCCATCTCAACTGAATGGGCCAATTCATAGATGTAATGCTCATCAGATAGTCTCCATCTTCCCAAGATGTTAGACTATCCTGGGGACGATTTAGATTAGGTACCAAGAGAATCTTCTGATAATGAAAACTGCTAAATACCCACAGGGCTTAAGAGAAGATATTACATCTCTCGTCTGGGCAATAACTGAAAACAAGTTAGATTTTCCTCAATGCACATAGAGTTCTGAAATCAGAGAGAACATGGTTGGAATAATTTTCTGCCTCTTTTTAAGGTAATCTGCTCTAAATGAGTCACTTAATCTCTCTGAGCCTCTGCTATGGCATACATAAAATAGGGATTATCGGGGCTTTTGTAAACTTTAATCAAAATAAAAAGTGTAAAATGCTTAGCACTTTGGCTCATAGTAGATGCTCAACTAATGTTAATAACCTCCTTTCTGATGTCTTCTTTCTGTAATGGAGGCCATTTTACCATTGCATATTATGGATTAGTCTGAAATATATCAGAAAGGAAAACAAAGAGCTAGGCTTGGAAGGGGAGTCATTTTCAGAGTCAGCTTCATTGCTGCCAATTTGGAAATTAAACTTTCTCAATGGTTGGAGAACATCAGCATAGTAATGGGCTTACTTACAAACTGCAGAGAGAAATGGACTCTGCAGGGGACCACTCATTCAACACCGGGTGGCCCTGGAAACCCGTTTCCTGCTGGCAGAGGGCAGCCTGCAATAAGCACGGCGGGAGTCAGCACCGTGGACAGCTACCCAGAAGTCCCGGCTCGTCAGCTGGGCGCTCACTAGGCCTGGGTAATGATCCGTGGCAGTCTTGTTAACGGCCTTAGGGTTTCATGTATTTCTGTAATTACTCAATCATTTGAAAGTTTTGAGTTTCTAATTATTAGGCAAAAATTAAAATATCCTCTATAATTTAGCTCCCTGAGGCCTTGAACTAGTGGTGTCTGGTTCTGTCGGGTTATCCTTCTAGTGAATGGTGGATGATGGCAGTTGCAGTCACCTTCCTTGTTATTTCTTTATGTATTTTACCTCCAGGACGTCCTCTTTGCCATCAGGTCTTTAAATCATCACACTGGTGTGCCCAGTGATAAATACCAGGTGCTTCTCCTTCTAAGCCCAGCCTCAGTCTAGTGTAAGATTTTCAGCACTGGCTGCATATTAAAATCACCTCAAGAGCTCTTAAAATGTCTATGCAACTCCCTCCCCAGAAAATATAATTTAATTTGTCTTTATCCTGGGAGAGGCACAAGCATCAGTATTTCTTAAATGATCCCCAGGTCACGGTAATGTTGCAACCAAGGTTGAGAACCACTGGTCTAGAGATGAACCTTTTTTATCCCCTGATGTCTCCCTGGTGTTAATCTCAACTTCTTACCTGTGATTCTCTTGGGACACAGATTAAACCCAGTTTCTAACTTATTGATTTCCAGCACAGGCATTGCCAAACTAGCAATGCAGCCTCATCTTCCCCAAATGTAGAGTAGGAATATCTTTATCTCAAAAATCTGCCCTATTTGTCTCGACAAGTTTATCACAAAATTAAAGAAAATAATGTGAAAGTTGGAAATTTCAAATAAAAATAATTAGCATTCATATATGGTTGGAAGAACCTGGAGAAACAAAAGAAAGACCCTGAATTCTGACTCAGTCATTCAAGAGCTCATTTAATGAAATTAAATGTGTACATGGCCTGTACCAGAATTCAGTGACCTGGCAATCTTATTGTGTACATACCTCGGAACATTCCAGGCACAGGTCCATCAGAACATGAACAAAGATGTTCAGAGCAGCATTGTAGGTGATGGCAGGGAGCCTTAGGCAACCCAGGAACCTGTCACTAAAAAATTAATAAGCAAAATGTAGGTGATGTTTTTATGGAATACAGTATAGAGAAGTTAGAGCAACAAAATGGGTATATACACAGTAACATAACTAGAGCTGTAAAATAGAGTGATAAAAAAAGAAACAGCTTGAAATCAGAAGCACACTGCCACTTATGTACATTTAAAACAAATTTGTTCACAAAGCAATATTACAGATTTTTCATGGATACACTCATATCCAAGGGCATTTACCAAACACAATATAGTAAGTGCTTATGGTAAATGGGCCTGGGGAGTAGGGATGAAGGAAAAATATTGAAACAAAGTCTATTAAGAGCAGAATCTTAAATAGGCAGTTGCCGATGATATCTGCTGTGAACCAAGAAGTATGATTAGTTTAGCTCTCTGCCCCTTCCAAAGGGGGAAAGAGAGAAAGAGTGAAGCAGGAAGAGGGAGCTCTGACTGGTTTACAAGTGGGAACAGGAGACTCTAGGAAGAAAAATGAGACCTTGGGAACAGGAAAGAGAACCAGGAACCTGCCCTGGGCTGGAAAGAAAAATCTAGCTTTATTGCTCCCTGTAAGGGATTGGGAAAGGAAATGAAAAAGGCTTGCCAAGTTAGAAATAAAGGTATTCACAAAAGCCCTGAGACAGAGGGGGAGCAATTTAAAGGCTGGAGTGGAGAAATTGCATTTCTAGGCCTAGAAAGAAGTTTTATGTTAAAGACTCAAGGATGTTGCTGCTCACCCAGGTGGGAGAGAGGCTCTGTTCCTCCTAACATTCTGGGCGTGCCTAAGTTTCAGAAAAAGGAAGTTTCCAGAAGTGAAATATCCTCCCCCTGATAGACTGACCCATAACTAGGGCCTCTTTTTAGACTTCTCCGGGTACTGATCTAATCATTGAGTCATTCCACTAAGATTGATGCTACAGGCCTGCCATGTCCTAGGCAATGGGTGTACAGAGAAGGGTGAGGCTTGTCCCTTGCTTCAGACAAGGCAGATATGGATATTGAAGCATCCTTCAATTTGCCTGAACATTGAGCTGGGGCTGTGCAGAATTTCTTCTCTCGCTGGCAGCAGGTGGTCCTATACCTATAGAATAGAAACCCCAGTCATTTATTCACTGTAAACCCAGAAAAACACATACCTTAGCAGAAAGCCTTTTCATCTGTATTACTGATCAAGAATAATTAATACATAAATTAATATATTAAGGAAGCACAATTTGAGTTTCTTTTTACTAGGAGTTGAAGAAGAGCTATGCAAATCCCACCAACTTATAGTTGAGGACAACTTGTACATCTGATCAAACTTGTGTAATGGTTATATCAGGTCTTGCTGGATGTGGATTGGATTGTACAGTTGTGGGGACTAGGGTTCAGTAAGATCAAATTTATATTCCCAAAGTAGGACAAGGAGGCTGGTTCTTGGAGAACCACTCCAGATGACCCCTTGAAAGTCACAGTGCGGTGGCTTTGAGAGCAATTCTCTTGGTAAAACAGCTCTTACTTTCCATTTAAGATTGTCCTCCTGAAGAGGTCATGTGTAAATCAAATTTAATAAATCAAATTCCACACTTCATACCTTGGGGAGGCTGTCTCTTCAAAGGAAGCTGTGAGTGAATCCCTTTTTAATAGAAGTAATCAGCTCTTCATTTATCTGATTTTTAAGGTAAGATTTTTATGTATCAGATTTTCTTGAGATCAGCAGAGTATTCATTTCATTGGTAGAAAACCCAATACAGAATAGTGTAAGTAAAACAACAACAACAACAACAGCAAAAATAGCAAATTACAGGCTCACACAGTGAAAAGGTGTAGGGATACACTGGCTTTAGACAGGGCTGTATTCAGGACCCAAACAACGACCTAGGATTTTGTTCTTTTTCCATCTCTCAGATCTGCCTTTGCTTAGCTTTGTTCTCAGGTGCTACCTGAATGAAGCAGCTGCAGCATCTTTTTCCTGCCAGCTTAAAGCCAACAAGGAACATCACTTGCTTCTCTTCCCAGCAGTCTCAGAATTGGCTCTGAGTGTGTCTCCTGCCCATCCCTGAAAGAGTAGGGTGTGATGACCTGATTAGCTTAGGCTGGTCATGGGGGGCTTTCCACGGGCTAAGAGTGGGGAAAGGGAGCTTCCAAGAAGAAAATCAAGCAGTTATTAGGAGAACTAGGGAACAATGCTGGGGAAGGGAGGGAACATAAACTCAATTCTTCCTTTCCCTCATCCTCATACCCAATCCATCACCGGGAGTGTCTATCCTAGAAATACCTCCCAAGGAGTTGTCTGCACAGCACTTGCATCAGAATCACCTGGAGGCCCGTTAAATGTAGGTTTTAGGGTCCTATTTCAAATGTAGTGAATTTCATTATCTTGGGGTGGTTCTCAGACTCTGCAATTTTGGATCATTTCCCAGGCGATTTTAAAAAATGTACACTGACATTTAAGAACCACTTCCCAAAGCTGTTTCGTTCTTTCCATTTCCCATAGTTACTGCCTTTGTTCAGGACTCACCATTTCTCACCTAGGCACTTCCAAATGCCTCGTTGCTGGTCTTCCCACCTCAATTTCTTCTCTGCCAGCCACAGTCCTTTCCTCCACCACATCTGCTCATGTTAATGGCCCGGACACTCTACCTCAGACTTAGCTCTCCAGCCTCCTAACCCATCCTGGCTCCCAGCCTTTCCGGATGTCTTTCTCATCCATTCTCTAAATATTTTGGGTTCTTTCCCCAGATCTACTCTGCTGTACATAACCTTCCCTCTGCACCAGACATCATTCCCCTTTTATTTTATTTATTTATTTATTTATTTTTGAGATGGAATCTCCGTCTGTCACCCAGGCTGGAGTGCAGTTGTGCTATCTTGACTCACTGCAACCTCCGCCTCCCGGGTTCAAGCGATTCTCCTTCCTCAGCTTCCTGAGTAGCTGGGACTACAGATGTGTGCCACTACATGCAGCTAATTTTTTTGTATTTTTAGTACAGATGGAGTTTCACCGTGTTAGCCAGGATGGTCTCGATCTCTTGACCTTGTGATCTGCCCACCTCAGCCTCCCAAAGTGCTGGAATTACAGGGGTGAGCCACCGCACCCGGCCCATTCCCCTTTTCTGACAAATGAAAACTCCTGTGTTAAAGGCCAGCTTAACCGCCACCACCCCTGTGCAACCTCCCTGTGCCTTCCCTCCAGAAGAAATTTGTGGCTACCCACTCCTAGCCTCTTGTTCTCCTCTGGAATCCTGTTCATGAATCTCTTTTACAGCAGTTTAGCACACTGTGTGGAACTTATGAATGTATATGTCTGTTTTTCCCTCTGGCACTACTAAGGTGTTCAATAATCTTTAAGTGCTAAAAGCAAGCCTTTGGAGAAAGACGAACTAGGCTCTCATCCAGCTTGAGATATTTACAAGATGTGTGACCTTGGGTAAGTCTATTCACTTTCCTGAGCCTTGGTTTCCTAATGTTTAATGGGAATTTTCAGACTTACCTCGTGGATTTGTGGATGGATTCAACTGAGATAATAAACAGAAATCTCTTCACACAGTGCCTGGCAATGTAATCTGTGCTCAGGGAACGCTAAAGTAAACAAAACAAAACAAAAAAACAAAAAAACTAAAACCGTTGAGTCAAGGGAGGAAAAAGCCTCAATACTGTATATACCTACAATTCATGTTTATTTAATGCTAAGCAACGATTCCTAAAAACCACATTCTGAACTAATCCTGTAATGTTACGTGGGTCAAATCTGGAAGGCTGCAGATAGAATCAAGTCTTTAGACTATATTCGCATGTCTCTGACACCTGCAAACCCCTCTCTATCTTCTCCTGAACTTTGAGCCGCTTTAAGTCCATCCCTCAGAAATAATCACTTTTAGAACATGGAATGCTGACTTGAGAGTAATGCAACTCCCCAACAGTGCAATTTCTCTGGAGCATAGAAATGTTTTGGCTTTGTGAAAATGAGAAAGGGTAAGGCTTGGTGGTGGACATCCAGTTCAGAAGTGGCAGTGTTGAGCTTGCATAAATAAAAACCATTAAAGCTGCCTGAAGTGACAAGAATGGTCCAGGAATCCAAATGAACTGATAAGTGTGGGAGAGATAAGCATTTCATTGAAGTGAGCAGCAGAATGAATTTCAAGAAATTTAGCCCCTCTTGTGGTGACTGTTTCCTGCTTGCTTTATAATCTGCCTGAAATTGTCACTCCCCTTCATAACCAGGCATCTTACACTTGGCATGCAAGAGGCTATGCAAAAGGGATCACAAACAGAAGCTGGGAAAAAATGGGCAGTTCAAGAAAATAAAATGACTGCAAATTCCTGGTTATCTGCAATGCCCACTGCAATGTAGTGGAATATCTACATGGTGCAGAGCTGATGTATGAAAAGAACCCAGCACAGTAGCTGGTGCTTTGTAGTTACTGTTGCCAGTGTAGATTTTCTTGTTTCCTTCCATCCTTTTTGAAATTTAGTGGGTAAGAAATGGAGGAGGTGTGTGTGTGGGGCGTGTGCATACAAGAGGATACAAGAAATTGACTTCTGTGTTTTTGTGGATTGCTCAAAATTTAGAGTGTAGATCACAGCACTAATCTAATTGTGTTTGTCTAGCCAACACGTTAGATACTATTCTGAACGCAACCCTGCTCCAGGTGCAGGGAATATGAAGTTTAACAAGAAAACACAGGACAAATCCTTGCCTTCCAGGAGCTCATGATTACAACACAAAAATAGACAAGTAAACAAACAAAACATAAGATTAGGCTCCCTTGAAGCCAGAAATTATGCCTTATGCCTCTTTTTTTCCCTAGGTTGTTTCATAACCTTCATAGGCCTTAGGTACTCAGTTTTAGAGGCCTGTTTTGTTAAAAAATAAAACACACTATAATACCACTGCCATACTAAATATACAGTCAGGCCTCCATATCCATGGGTGTTGCATTTCTGGATTCAACTAACCAAAGATTTAAAATGTTTTTTTTAAAACTAGATGGTTGTGTCTGTACTGAACACGTACAGACTTTTTTTCTTATTATTATTTCCTGAACAATAAAGTATAAACCATTTACAGAGCATCTACATTGCATTAGATATTATAAGTAATCTAGAGATGATTTAAAGTGTACAGGAGGATATATGTAGGTTATATGCAGATACCACAACATTTTATATAAGGGATTTGAGTATCTTCAGGTTCTGGTATCCCGGGGAGGTGCTGGAACTAATTCCCCACAGATACCAAGGAAAGACTGTAATTTATATATATAACCCTATAAGAGTTGTGTTGAAAGGTATTTAACTGGTTGACATAAGGTTGTACTTTGTAGACATTCAAGTAGATGTTTGTTGATTTAAATTTGCAGTCTTTGTATTTTGGAGATGATTATTTTCAGGTCTCAAATATTCTTGTGAACACTTGAAAAGCCCATGAATCCTAGGAACTGTTTTAATGTTGTCTGATAGAATAGGTGACCCTTGAAACTTTACACATTACCTGGCACACAGTGAGTCTTTCATTCAAATATTTGATGGCAGAATAAATTAACTAAGGACATCAGATAATGAATAAATATCATGTGTTACAAAGTTCAGTTCCATGAAGCAAGGAACTTATCTCATGGCTCTAGATTCCATTCTGGTTTCCAGTTCTGATCCCTTTGAAAGCAAAGGCCATTGGTTGCTAAGGGATTGTGCTGGCTGGGGAGAATATCTCCTCTCCATTGTAAAACTAACTTACAAAGCCTGGTCCTTGAGTTTTTAGCAAAAGACATGGAATGATCCAATATGCACAGTGTGAAGTTAAGCACTGTGGAAGTAAGTGGGTTCTTTAGTCCCCATTCAAAAATGAAGTGGGTGATGGTGTCGTGCAAAGTCAGAAAACCCGAGGCACTAGAGATAATGGATATGAGTACAAGCATTGGATACCAGACTGCCTGGGTTTGAGTCTTGGCTCCAGTACTCCTGGTTGTGTGCCACTGGGCAAATCACTTAGCTTCTTTCCAGTTATTTATTTCTTATTTTAATCTAAAAAGGGGGAATAATTATAGAACCTATTCCATAGTGAGAATTAAATGAGTTTTTGCAAAATGCTTATCACAGTGCCTGACATGTGGTAGGCACCCCCAAATTTTCACTATTATATTTGTCCCAGTGTTACCAAAGATTAGCCACATGATCTTAGACAAGTCTCATCTACTGACAATCTTCTGGTTTTCTTTCTTTTGTACATTTCCTAATGCATCAGACCCAGGTTGTAAAGACTGGATGAGATCACAGAGTTGGCACAGAATTAGTGGTACACTAAGCTAGCTCATGCTAGCTCTCTCAAATCTACCATTAATTTTTTTAGGAATCCCACAGGTTGATTATTAAAGACAGACATCTAAAAATTAATTATATAAGTTTATAATAATTATATTTGTAAACAAAAGTAACAAATACTCAAAACTCATCAATTTCTAATTATTTTAGCATGTTTTACTATCATCTATGTGCTTGTAGTTATTTATTTATGTCTGTTGTATCTGTATGGTAAAAATTCTACATAATGTTGTGCCAGTCTCTTCCCAACTCCACATTCAGAGCTGTTACACTGGCGTCTTGAAATGAGTTATGGTAGGGGTATGTACAACAGAACACGGAAATTGGCAAATGCTTCAAATGTGAGCTTTTCTCCTTCTGAAAAGCCAGCTGTTAAGCATTTACCAGTATACCACTGCACCATCATCCATAAAATAGTGGTCCTAATTTCCGTCTTGCATGCGTAGATTCATAATGCCTTCTGGGCCATCCAAAAGTTCTGGGCAGGACAGGACTACATTGAGTGCAGTAGGAAGATCCTTATATTAACACAGCTACTTACTGATGCACTATCCTTAGGTAAACCTGCACTTAAGGATAGCATCAGTGACCTTGTCACATGCCTTGTTGACTTACAACTGTCTGCACACTCCTTTGTTGTACCAACCTCACGATCCTATTAGAAAGAGAGAAGAGATTGATTCTGTTGGACTCATTCTTTTATCATCAACTTTTAAGTTCAGGGGTACATGTGCAGGATGTGCAGGTTTGTTACATAGGTAAACATGTGCCATGGAGGTTTGCTGCACAGATCATCCCATTACCTATGTATTAAGCCCAGCATCCATTAGCTATTCTTCTTCATGCTCTCCCTGCCCCCATTCCCAATAGATTCCAGTGTGTGTTGTCCCCACTGCATGTGCCCATGTGTTCTCCTCAGTCAGCTCCCACTTATAAGTGAGAACATGTGGTGTTTGGTTTTCTGTTCCTGTGTTAGTCTGCCGAGAATAATGGCTTCCAACTCCATTCATGTCCCTGCAAAGAACATGATCTTGCCCCTTTTTATGGCTGCATAGTATTCCATGGTGTATATGTACCACATTTTCTTTATCCAGTCTATCACTGATGGGTATTTAGGTTGATTCCATGTCTTTGCTATTGTGAATAGTGTTACAATCAACATACATATGCATGTGTGTTTATAATACAATGATTTCTATTCCTTTGGGTATATACCCAGTAATGGAATTCCTGGGTCAAATGGGTATTTCTCTAGGTCTTCGAGGAATCGCCACACTATCTTCCACAATGGTTTAATGAATTTACACTCTCACCAACAGTGTAAAAGTATTCTTTGTTTTCCTGCAACCTTGCCAGCATCTGCTGTTTTTTTGACTTTTTAATGATAGTCATTCTGACTGGCATGTGACGGTATCTCATTGTGGTTTTGATTTGCATTTCTCTAATGATTAGTGAGGCTGAGCTTGTTTTCATATGTTTGTTGGCTGTATGTATGTCTTTTGAGAAGTGTCTGTTCATGTCCTTTGCCCACTTTTTAATGGGGTTGTTTGTTTTTTTTTCTTGTAAATTTGTTTAAGTTCCTTGTAGACTCTGGATATTAGACCTTTGTCAGATGGATTGATTGCAAATTTTTCCTCTCATTTTGTAGGTTGTCTATTCACTTAGATGATAGTTTCTTTTGCTATGTGGAAGCACTTTAGTTTAACTAGATCCCATTCATCAATTCTCACCTTTGTTGCAATTGCTTTTGGTGTTTTTGTCATGAAATCTGCCTGTGTCTATGTCCTGAATGATATTGCTTAGATTTTCTTCTAGGGTTTTTATAGATTTGCATTTTACATTTAAGTCTATAATCCATCTTGAGTTAATTTTTGTATAGGTGTAAGGAAGGGGTCCAATTTCAATTTTCTGCATATGGTTAGCCAGCACTCCTGGCACCATTTATTATTTAATAAACAGGAATTGCTTTCTCCATTGCTTGTTTTTGTCAAGTTTCTCACAGATCAGATGGTTATAGGTGTGGGGTCTTATTTCCAAGTTCTCTCTTCTGTTCCATTGTTCTATATGTCTGTTCTTATACCAGTATCATACTGTTTTGTTTACCGTAGCCCTGTAGTATAGTTTGAAGTCAGGTAGCATGATGCCTCCAGCTTTGTTATTTTTGCTTAGGATTTTCTTGGCTCTTCAGGCTCCTTTTTGGTTACATATGAATTTTAGAATAGTTTTTCTAATTCTGTAAAGATTATCAATCATAGTTTAATAGGAATAGCATTGACTCTGTAAATTACAATGGGAGGTATGGCCATTTTCACAGCATTGATTCTTCCTATCCATGAGCATGAAATGTTTTTCTATTTGTTTGTGTCCTCTCTGATTTCTTTGAGCAGTGGTTTGTTGCTCTCCTTGAAGAGGTATTTCACTTCCCTTGTTAGCTGTATTTCTAGGTGTTTTATTCTTTTTGTAGCAATTGTGAATGGCAGTTGATTCATGATTTGGCTCTCTGCATTCCTGTTGTCAGTGTCTAGGAATGTTAGTGATTTCTGCATATTGATTTTATGTCCTGAGACTTTGCTTACATTGCTTATCAGCTTAAAAAGCTTTTGGGCTGAGATGATGATGTTTCTAGATATAGGATCATGTCATCTGTAAACAAAGATAATTTGACTTCCTCTCTTCCTACTTGTACATGCTTTTATTTCTTTTTCTTGCTTGATTGCCCTGGCCAGAACTTCCTAGGTTGAATAGGAGTGGTGAGAGAAGAATCCTTGCCTTGTTTTCAAGGGGAACACTTCCAGCTTTTGCCCATTTAGTATGATATTGGCTGTGGGTTTGTCATAGATGTCTCTTACTATTTTGATGTATGTTCCTTCAATACCTAATTTATTGAGAGTTTTTAATATGAAGGGATGTTGGATTTTTCTCAAAGGCATTTTCTGCATCTATTGAGATAACCATGTGGTTTTTGTCTTTAGTTTTGTTTATGTGATTAATCACATTTATTGATTTGCATATGTTGAACCAACCTTGTATCCCAGGGATGAAGCTGACTTGATCGTGGTGGATAAGTTTTTTGATATGCTGCTGGATTTGGTTTGCCAGTATTTTACTGAGGATATTTTGCACTGATATCCATCAAAGATATTTGCCTCAGTTTTTTTTTTGTTTGTTTGTTTGTTTTTTTTGTATCTCTGCCAGGGTTTGGTATCAGGATGATGCTGGCCTCATGGAATGAGTTAGGGAGGAGTCCCTCCTTTTCAATTTTTTGGAATAGTTTCAGTAGAAATGGTATCAACTCTTTTTTGTACCTCTGGTAGAATTCAGCAGTGAATCTATCTGGTCCCGGGCTTTTTTTGTTGTTGTTGTTGTTAGTAGGCTATTTATTACTGCCTCAATTTCAGAACTCATTATTGGTCTATTCAGGGATTTAGTTTCTTCCTGGTTCAGCTTTGGGAGGATGTATCTGTCCAGGAATTTATCCATTTATTATAGATTTTCTAGTTTATGTGCATAGAGGTGTTTATAGTATTGTCTCATGGTAGTTTGTATTTCTGTGGGGTTAGTGGTGATATACCCCTTATCACTTCTGATTGTGTTTATTTGAATCTTCTCTCTTTTCTTCTTTATTAATTTAGCCAGTGGTCTATTATATATATATATATATATATATATATATATATTTTTTTTTTTTTTTCCAAAAAATCAGTTCCTGGATTCTTTTATTTTTTGAAGTGTTTCTTGTGTCTCTATCTCCTTCAGTTCAGCTCTGATCTTGGTTACTTCTCATCTTCTGCTAGCTTTTGAGTTTGTTTGCTCTTGGTTCTCTAGTTCTTTTAGTTGAGATGTTAGGTTGTTAACTTGAGTTCTTTCTAGCTTTTTGATACGGGCATTTTAGTGCTATAAATCTCCCTTTTAACACTGCTTTAGCTGCATCCCGGAGATTCTTTTGCGTTGTCCTTCGTTCTAATTAGTTTCAAAGAAGTTCTTGATTTCTGTCTTGATTTCTTTATTTACTCAAAAGTCATTCAGAAGCAGGTTGTTCATTTTCCATGTAGTTGTGTGGTTTTGAGTGAATTACTTAATCTCGAGTTTTAATTTGATTGCACTGTAGTGTGAGACACTGCTTGTTATGATTTCAGTTCTTTTGCATTTGCTGAGGTGTGTTTTATTCCCAAATATGTGTTCAATTTTAGAGTAACTGCCATGTGATGATGGAAAGAATGTATGCCCTGTTGAATTTGGGTGGAGAGTTCTGTAGATATCTAACAGATCCACTTGATCCAGAGCTGAGTTCAGGTCCTGTGGACTCATTCCTAAGGTGAATTTTGAGAAAAAGTGGTTTTACGTTTTTTTCCCACTGCAGTTATATGGAAGCATTGCTTTCAGTGTACATGTAATCAATGAGTACCTCCAGAGCATCTCTTCTGTGCAAGCTTAGGTACCCTGCTAAGCACTTTGTGAAGGGACAGTAATGAATGAGACTATAACCTTGCCCTCAACTAGTTCACAATCTAATTAGGAGACACATAAACAAACAACCACAGTTGATCATGATGTCCTTGCAATATGAGGCAGCAGAGCATGCTATGTGATTCAATAATTGGGAATGAATATTCTGCAGATGTGTGTATAGAAGGGATGGCTGGTGGAAGATGGCTGGAAGGTGGAGATGTGGAAAGATTTCAGGGCAGGGAGGGTGTATCAGTCAGAGCTTGTAATCACAAAAAACATAAATCAGTCTCAGCTAGTTAAACAGCAGAAGAATTTAGGAGAGGTATTAGAAAGCATGAAGAACCTCTAGGAGGGCCTAGAGACTATGCATTCAGAAGCAGCACCCAAAATTGTGCTGCAGAGCTAGTTCAGTTGAGTCACATGGCTGTTCAACTGGTTGCAGATGCGGTTGCTCATGACCAGCTCTGCTGATGCCAAGCTTCAGACGCTGTCATTAGGCTTCTTGCTGCTGATGTCTTTTGCAATTGAATTTAGTTGCTGCCACTAAATTCTACACAATGCTTTATTCTACAAGTCACAAGCTTCTTATTCAAAGCCTAGTTGAATGTATCTGATTGTTGAAGCCTCAGTGACATCTTAGTGTCTTAGCTGCAAGAGAGGCTGGGGAAAATCTGGCTTCTATTAAAGGATTTAGAAGATGAGTAACTCTCCAAACATAGCACAGATGTTCAAAGATCTAATCATCCCAAATAATGACAAATCCCCCTTATAGTGTGGCCATTTGGCTTTGTTTTGCAGGAAGTTTAGAAGTGTGTCAAATTAAAAGATTATGATAGGGCATGCTAAACATAGAGAACAGCATATTCAAGGGCTTGCTGGCCTGGGGAACCTGGTACAGATAGGTAATTTCAAATATTTTAGTCTGTCTAGGGTGAAAGTTCTGTGTATGCATGTGTGTGTGTGTTTGTGTGTGTGTGTTTACCAGAGATGGTGGCCAGTGATGAATATGAAAAAGTAAAGTGAAACTCAGAATGACGAGTTTTGAATTCATGGTAAAAATTTAGGACTTCAAGACTTCATTTTGTAAATGATAGTGAACCACAGAAGAGTTTAAAATAGGAAAATAGCCTGGTCATATTTTTCAGGTAGCTCAGCATCTACGAAGGATGGACAGAAGAGAGAGCGCCTGTGTTAATGCTTAAAGAACTTAATACAATAAAAAACAGGATTTTAACTTTGTGGTTTTTTTTTTTTTTTTTGAGACAGAGTCTCGCTCTGTCGCCCAGGCTGGAGTGCAGTGGCCGGATCTCAGCTCACTGCAAGCTCTGCCTCCCGGGTTTAGGCCATTCTCCTGCCTCAGCCTCCCAAGTAGCTGGGACTACAGGCACCCGCCACCTCACCCGGCTAGTTTTTTGTATTTTTTTAGTAGAGACGGGGTTTCACCATGTTAGCCAGGATGGTCTCGATCTCCTGACCTCGTGATCTGCCCATCTCGGCTCCCCAAAGTGCTGGGATTACAGGCTTGAGCCACCGCGCCCGGCCCAGGATTTTAACTTTATCCACATATTTTGTTTTTCCTAAACTCCTAATTTTAAATTTCTATCTGTTTTAATTACTCTTGAAAATGTCTTTATTTCACCTTTAGTTTTGGAGGATGTTATCTCTACATATGCTATTCTAGTTTGACAGGTTGTTGTTGCTTTTTTTTTCCTGTGTAGCAACTAAAAGAGGTCATTCCATTTTCTTCTGGATTTCATTGTTTCTGATGAAAAGTCAGCAAAAATGGTGTGTGTGTGTGTGTGTGTGTGTGTGTGTGTTCTCTAGCTGCTTTAAATATTTTCTTTTTCTTTTCACTGTGATATACTTAGGTGTAGTTTTTATTATATTCATCTTGTCTGGGATTTGCTGAGCTTCTTGGATCTCTGGGTTAATTTTTAAAAATCAAATTTGAAAAAATTTAGACATTATGTCTTTTCATACATTTAAAAAAATAACTGTTGTTTTTCATCTCCCCTTCTGAGACTACACTTAGGTGTCTGTTAGATTATTTTATATTATCTTACATGTAATTGATGTTCTGTTCAGCCATTTTCTTTCCGTGTTTCAGTTTGGATAATCTCAATTGACTTGATTTTAAGTTTACTATTCCTTTCTTCATTGTGCTCAATCTGATGTTAAGCCTGTAAATTAACTTTCAAATTTCAAATAAGTAAATTTTCAGATATCCAATTTTCATTTGGTTCTTTTAAATTTTTAAATAATTTACCCAGCCTGAGCAAAACAGCAAAACCCTGTCTCTACAAAAGACACACACACACACACACACACAATAGCTGGGCATGACAGCACATGCCTGTAGTCCCAGCTACTCGGGAAGCTGAGGTGGGAGGATCACCTGAGCCTGGGGAGGTCAAGGCTGCAGTTAGCCGTGAAACTGTCACTGGACTCCAGCCTAGGCAACAAAGTGAGATCCTGTCTCAAAATAATAATAATGATTTTTATTTCTTTCTTGTTATTTTATTTAACTTCATGCATTCTATTCATCTTTTTTTTCTGCAAATTTTCTGATGGGTTCATAATAGTTATTTTAAAGTCCTTGATTGACAACTGTGATATATTGATTTTCTGTAAGTTTCCTTCTATTGGTTGTTTTTCTCTTGATTGTTGATCACATTTTTCATGTTTTGTAGTTTTTTACTGTTTAAGTATAATTTTATGGGTTTTTTAATGGATTGATTGATCAAATTAATTAAATAATTATTTTTGCAGAGGGCACAAGTCTTTTTCTCTGTCAGGTGAAATTCACATTTCATTAAGAATTAAATTGAGCTGAAGCCAGGACACAGCTTTAATTATATTGAGTTCACTTCTGGTTTCAAATAGGACCAAGAATGTCTCTTTGCCTTTTATCTGAATTCATTACCTTCCAAGGGAGTGATCTCTTTGATACTTGACGATTTGACCTGGGAGCAAGTTGGGCTGCAGCTTCAAAGAGATTCGATCACTTTGGGATTTACCTCCAGCATGGCCCCAAAGTTCAAAAATCACAAGTCTTCACAAACTTCTCTACTTTCCAGTTGTATTTCCTCTGCTAACTATTCAGCAAAATTTCAGAATGGGGCCAAGTGATTTATCTTTGTGTTTGGGACTCCTCTAGATTCCAATATTTCCTGCCTTATCACATTGACATTTGAATCTTGGCTGGTTTCTCCTATTCTTAAAAATTATTTCTGTCTATGGCAGACCTGATTCTCCATCCACTTTCTTTCTTTTTTAAAAAATAGAGTTAAGATCTTGCTCTGTCAACCAGGCTGGAGTACAGTGGCTCAATCACAGCTCAGTGCACCTTCTAACTCCTAGGCTAGAGAGATTCACCTGCCTAAGCCATGTGAGTTGCTGAGATTACAGTTGTGAGCCACTGTGCTGGCTCCATCCACTTTCATCAAGATGTGGTCTTTGCCTTCAGGTATGGAAGCCACCATCACTTTCTGCTCACCTATAAAGGACTTATTCCTCTCGGGAATTCAGTTTATCAAGACTTTCTTGTATCTACTGCTCTTTGATATTTGCATAATTTGTTAGTTTTTTTTTTTCTTGTTATCATGGGAATATAGGTCTTTTACATACTAACCAGAATGAAAAATGATTGTCCCTCTCTCCTCATTGCAATGTATTATCTTCCCTTTTTGAGTCTCTGCTTAGAGATAGAAGGAAGGCCTATGACCCTGGACGCCCAGAGACCACTTACTTCCTATGTATCAGTTATGTAGGAAAACACCGCTCTTCTTCCCAGATCTTCATGCAAAGACTGATGCTACCTTCTTGCTATATGCCATGAAATGGGCTTGGGAAGATGTCTAACCTCTCAGTGATTTCAGAACATCCACTTTGCACACTTTCATCTAACTTCCTTTTCATACCCGACAGATGTATTTATATAAATTTGCAAATTTTACAGAATTTGCTATTTGTAATTTCTTTCGTGACTGACTTAGTTGTTAAATGCCCTATGGGAGTTTTCTTTTTAAAGGAATCTTGTCGTTAATCCTTTCATAACATGAATAATGAGAGTAACAAGTCACCCTCTACTCTTACACACCCATCTCCATTCCAACTGTTGACTATAACATAAAGATCTTGGACACTGGAGTCAGGTAAATCTGAAATCAAACCCTCTTTCAGCCACTTAGTATGTGTCTAACCTTAACCTCTGTTTGCCTTAGTTTCATTATTATTCAAATTGTTCTTATTGCTAAATATTTTTCCTTTCCATCTTCCATAGTTAGATTCCACTCTTTCTTCTGATCTAAACTGAAGTCATTTCCCTGACCCCCTCGACTGGGTCATATTGGCCTGTTTTACATACTGAGAGCCACAGGTACCTGTCACTTACAGCAATTGCCACAATAACAACTTTATTATTTATTTATGTGATTATTGTTTAGCATCTTTCTTCAGTCTAGAATATAAGCTCTTCCTTATGGAAGGGGCCATGGATGTATTCCCAGTGCCCAGGCCTTCACAGAGTAGGTGTTTGATGAATGAATTCTCATTCACTGAGAATGAGAGTAATGAAGCTTACCTCTCTACAGGGCTGCTGTGAGGGCTAAATGAGCTAACGTAAGGGTGCCTTGGTTTGGGCTCCTTCTAAAACAAGGATTTAGGTACAATAATTTTATTTTGTTTTGATACCATTCAGAATGGTGAAGAAGTGAAAGAGAGAGACAATGGAAGAAGCAAAAGCCACAAAAGGTGGTACCTTGAGGAGGAGGTTACACTGTAGGGAACAGAGCTCTGTCTTACTGGGGACTCTCTGAGAAACTATGTAGAACCTACTCTGGAATTTTCCAAGTGAGGGTTGATGAAGCTGAGTTATTTATTCACCCACTTCCATGTTTCATTGCTTGGGGGGTCTCTCTCCCAGGCATTCTCTCTCCAGTCTCCAGAGCATATGTTTGGGCAGAAAGGTTCAGGAAGCAAGAGCTGTGCAAAAGGGCACTGAATGCAGAGGACCTCCAGGGTAGGAGGGGCACCTTTGATGACCTCTGCGAAGTTAAACTACTCTGTGCAGTGTCAGTGCAGATTAAGACTCCTTCCAGAAATTGTTCTTCCCTCCGCCTATCTGCTACAGCCACTTTGACCCCAGCAGAACTGGGCACAGTGACAGAGCTCATGCCAGGGCCTCAGAGTATGCCTGCTTTTACCACTGACTGAAGAATCAGGACAAGTGGACAGGCTTGCCCTGGGTCCAGGCCCCATTTTACCCTGAGGGAGCACACCTCTCAGGCTGACCTTAGGGACAATTAGAGAACACAAGCAAGGCTGCGTTGGTGTGAATTCTCTGGAGAGAGGTGGGATATTAATCCAACCCTTGCCTGGGATATGGTTACACAACGTGTAGCCAACACAGGCCTACTGTTCCCACAGAGCATTCCACTCAGCTCAGTCCAGGTCCTGCACCTGGGAGGTTTCTAATTAATGCCTATTTAATAAACACTGAATCCACCCCCAACTGAGGTCACAACAGAAGCAGGGCCATCATGGTAAAAATACACCGATATTTTAAAAGGTTACTAGCATAGGATTCATTTGTGAAAATAAAAAGTCCTTTTCCTTGAGAGATGAGATGGGATGATTCCAATTCTCAGAATATAAAATTAAGGTTTCTTTACTTTCACAATGAGATGAATATTTCTAGAACATTTGTGCTGCCAAATTTTAGCTCTGATTTAAAACACCTTTATCACAAATAATGCTGGCTGAGCATAGTCTTTTTAGACTGTAAAGAGCTGATTCAGCCCTCCCTCCCCAAAAGGAGTAGAAGAGAGGAAAGGTGGAAAGAGAGAGAGAGGGAGAGAGGGGGAGAGAGAGAGAGAAAGAGAGACAGAGAGAGAGAGAGAGAGAGAGATTTCTTTTTCTAGCGTTGCAAATGCCAATGTTGCATTTTCATAGCCGTGTGTATCTCCTCACTCATGGAGTTCACTTGTTATTTCTCTTTGACAACAGAGAAAGGATGGTTCCATCTCTTGCTTTCTGTTGTCTTTGCCTTTTTACCTCTGGTGTCCCTGCTTCCCTGCCCTTCTGTCTCTGAAGCTTTTCTGTCTGTCTATTCATCTGCCCACCGTTCCTTTTCTGCATCTCTTTTTTCTCTTTCCCTGGTCCTCTGGCATCGTGTTCCTCCCTTTTCATGTCTTTTGGCATCTGCTTTCTTTCTTTCTATGGTGTGTCTCTCTATTTCTGTTCTTCATTCTCCTCATTCCTTTTCTCTCTCTCTGCATCTGGGAGGTTTCACTCTCTCTCTCTCTCTCTTTCTGTCTCTCAAAATCACACACATACACACACACATAATTTCTTAAAACAAACACAAAGGTATTTTAAGTTTCATCAGAAGAGGAGTGGAATATCTTCAATCTACCTTCTTGAAAAACAAAACAGGAAAACAAATCTAGCTTGCCTGGCTTCCTCTTTCTCTGGCCCTGGGTGAGGCCCTTTGCAGACCCATAGAAAAGATTTGCTCTTGCTTGCCTGACCTGAACTGGCGACTTCAGTCTGTGATTTTTTCTTTCAGCATGCTCACTCTGTTCTGGGCTCTGGACTGAATTTTTGGGGATCCCTGAGTCAGGCAACCCCAAGAAGTCTCCCAGTGGCTAGGGTTGGCCATGCCTGTCCTGGGTGTTGTCTCATGTGTTTGAGGTTCCCCAAAAGTTCAAGGCTCCTTTGCTTTATTCTGAGCAAGTCACAGCACAAGTCAGAAGTGTTGGTTTGAGGAAAACAATGAGTTGAATCATTTTTTCTCTCCCATCCTGCATCCAAGTTCCAGCACCTACTAGCAAGTCACAAGCAGATCCCTTCACCTCTTGGTGCCTGGGCTTTCTCAGCTGTAGAATGAGGATGAAACCTAGGTTGAAAGTTGTTTTCAGAACTTGATGAGGTAAATGGATGCGAAGCTCTCAGCACAGGGCTGAAAGCTAAACCACAGGTACAGTAGGAAAAATAATACTGCCCCGTCTGCTGCACACAATTGCTTTAGGAGTCAAATGAAGTGAGGATGGAGAATGTGCTTTGAAAAGAGTATCATTTACCAAATAAAGTTTATTCTTATTATTGAGGTAAATTTTTTATAGCTAGCAGTTATTGAATACTTACAATAGTAATTTAAAAAATTATTTGGGGTGGGGATATCTGTGTTTTACAGATGAGGAAATGGAAGTTTGGAGAGGTTAAATGATGACCAAATCATACAATAAAAAGAAATAAAAATTTTAAATTAAATGCTTACCATGTGACAGACATCATACTAAGGCCCTTACATTTATTATCTCATTTAGTTACACAATTGCATGAGATAGCTATTTTCTCCATTTAAAAAAATATATATATATTTATTTTTATTAATTTCAACTTTTATTTTAGATTCAAGGGTACACGTTCAGGCTTGCTGCAAGGGTATATCATGGGATGTTTAGGTTTGGGGTACAACTCAACATTGCCCAGTTAGTGAGCATCATACCCGATAATTAGTTTTTCAACCCCTTTCACCCTCTCTGCCACCCCCCTCCTGTAGTCTCCAGTGTCAGTTGTTCCCATATTTATGACCCTGTGTATCTAATGTTTAGCTCCCACTTATAAATAAGAACATGAGGTGTTGGTATTTGGTTTCCTGTTTCTGCATTAATCCACTCAAGGTAATGGCCTCCAGCTCCATCCATGTTGCTGCAGAGGACATGACTGCGTTCTTTTTTTGTGACTGTGTGGTATTCCATGGTGTATATTTACCACATTTTCCTTATCCAACCCACTGTTAGTGGGCACCTAGGTTGATTTCATGTCTTTGCTGTTGTAAATAGTGCTGTGATGATCTCTACAAGGAGAACCACAAAACACTGCTGAAAGAAATCACAGATCACACAAACAAATGGAAAAACAGTCCATGTTCATGGATCGGAAGAATCAATATTGTTAAAAATGTCCATATTGCCCAAAGCAATCTATAGATTTGGTGATATTCCTATCAAGCTATTATAGCAATGTCATTTTTAAACTATTCTAAAATTCATATGGAACCAAAAAAGGGCTTGAATAGCCAAAGCAATCTTAAGCAAAAAGAACAAAGTCAGAGGCATCACATAACCCAACTTCAAACTATACTGCTAGGCTATGGTACCAGTACCAACACAGCATGGTACTGGTACAAAACAGACAGAGACTAATGGAACAGGTTAGAGAACCCTGAAATAAAGCTGCATCCCTGGGTTCATTTATTTTTAGATGAGAAAACTAAAGTTTGGAGAAGTTAATTTGCCCAAGCTCAGGTGGCTAGAGGCAGAATTTGTCAGATACCAAAACTTGTTCTTGAAACTTCTTGCTATCCCACCTCAGAGCTCCTAAAGGGCAAAGCTTGGCTGGAGCCCGGGTCTTTCTTCTGGGGCTGCTGGTGGAGCAGTGTGTGTTGGGAGGTGGAGGAACAGCGGTGGGAGGATGACTCATGGTGTCCCAGGTAAGGGACTATTATCTGAAATGAACTATTATCTGAAAGAACAACAGTGTGTCCAAGTTTGCAGTCAGCTAGGCATGGGCACTCTTACCTCTGGAGCGTGAAGTAGGGAATACAAGTGGTTCTCCTCTTGCCTTCCTTCTTCCTTATTCTTCTTGTTCCCTTCCTTCTTTTTCTTCCTCTCCACATGCCTCCTCCAATTCCTGTCTCATCTCTTTCCCTTCTCCTGCCTTCCTTCTCCCCCTCCTCTGCCTTCCGCTTTCCTCCCCCTCGTCCTTTTTTGCCCCCTCCCCTTCCACTGACTTTTCCTCTCCCTTTCCTTCTTTTTCTCTCTCCCTTTCATCTTCCCTTTCTTTCTCCCCTCCGGATTTCTCCCCAACCCCTCCTCCTCTTGCATCGCCCCTCCCATCCCCCCAACTCCTTCTCCCCTCTGCCTGCACTAACTGATGCCTGAAGAGCGTGCTGCCTGCTGTTGCCATGGAAACACCTCAGCCAGTGTTGCAGCCTTTTCCTGGATCTCGGCTGGCCAAAGACCAATACGAGAAGCCTAATGAAGTGGCCCCAGCATTTTCTTCCTCTCCTCTCCCTCTCAGAGACCACACTCTCTGAAGGCTGGAGCCGCCTATCCCTGAAAGTGTGAAGGGCAGAAACATATGGGGTTGTGGAGAGCTCTGGAGTGGCCTCGGGCATGAGATTGAGCACCAGTCACCTTCCTTGGCACCACCAGCTCAATCTCAAAAGACTCTGCTGAGCACCGTGTGCATGATACAGCGTAAAAAGAATCACTCCAGCACCCAAAGCACATAGAGGTCTCCATAAGGCTGATTTGTACCACCCCTTCCCCTGCTAAATGTCAAGTTTTAACCAATGCTGTATTTGCTGGTCACTTTGTCTTGGTGAAAGGGGTCCCAGCCAGACTTCAGGGGACCTGTGTTTGGCTTCTGCTCTTGCTGGGTAACTGGGAGCTTCACACTTGTCTGTCACTTGGAGAGGTCCCATTTACCCTACGACCCTTCAGGACACCACGGGAGCCAAATCTATAGGACTGCATGGGTGCTGGTGGCTTCTCCCTCTTTTCTCCCTTCAGGAAATCCCTGTCTACACATTCATTCTACTCCAGGGAAAAACACTTTTGTCTTCAGTCTGTTCTCTGCATCTGCTGGAACCACCCAATAGGGAAGAAAAACTCAAAAGACCTTGGCCACTTTCTCCTTCCTTTCACTCCTGAGTCCTCTGTGGCTTCATTATTCTGATTTCAATTTAGAGAATATATATTGATCACCAATTATGTATAAAAGTGCATTGGGCAGTATAAAGCCCACCTTTACAGCCAAATGCATTACTACTTTGCAATGCAGCAAGCTCATATTATCCTTTCCTGTTTCTGTTCCATCAGAGTGGAGAAGGCCTGGTCTATCCCCTGCCTCTGGGATCATGTCTGCATTAGCCAGCGTTTCCTGTGGCAACAACCTCCACCCACTCCTGCCAAATCTCAATGCCTTACAACAGCGAGCCTTTATTTCCTGCTCCCATTATGTGAGGGTTGCTGGTCAGCAGGAGCTGTCCTTGGTTCTTCTGGGATCTGCTGGGCCTGGCTCAGCGCCACGGGTCTTCTCTTATTCCAGGACCGCAGCTGAAGGGGCAGCCCACATATGCAGCATGCTGTTCTTGTGGCAGAGGGCAGAAGCTCAAGGGAGAAAGAGCTCAACCAGAAAGCACATTGAAAGGCTCTATTCAGATGTGGAGTGAGTCCTAGCTGCTGGGACACCACTGGGCAAAGCAAGTCACATGGCTCAGCCCAACATCAAAGGAGCAGGAAGTAGGGCGGCTTACAGGGAAGCCAGGGAACAGATAATTACCAACAAAGAATAGAAGCTGCTACAATGCCTAGACAATCCCAGACAGGAGTCAGCCTTTTCCTAGGACTCTTCTCATTTCACTTTTGAACTGTTATCTGAAAGAACAACAGTTTGTGCAAGTTTGCAGTCAGCAAGACATGGGTTGAAATCTGAGTTTTTCAGTTTTCTAGCTATGTGGCTTCAGGATGGGGAGTTACCCTCTCTGAGTCTCAGTTTCTGCATCTGTAAAGTGGCAATACTAACAAAGATTTCACATGGTTGCTATAGGGATCACATGGTGCTAGGCACATAGTAGGCACTCAGCAAGTCGCAGTTATTAACTCTGTTAGTATATTAAAATGAATAAATTATTTTGGTCAAAGTAAATAAGTAAGGTATAGCTTTGCTGTCTCCTGATTTTTCTACTTATGCAATCTAGGTCATAATAATTGGCTGGTGATGTGAGGGAACAATAATAGCAATGTTAACGGTTAAATGGCACTTGCTGTGTGTGAGATACTATTTAAAGGCTTTACATATTCTAACTTACTGAATCCTCACAAGCCTATGAAATACTGCAACTCTTATCCACATATTACTGATTATGAAACTGAGCTCTGAGGAACACAGAAGGAGGTTAAGTGGCTTATTCATGGCCATATAGCTTCCTAGTAGCAGAGCCAGGATTTGAACCCAAGTAGCTCAGCTGAAAGCTCATGTTCTTAGCCATTGTGCTATGGGGACTCTGAGCTTTAGTCATCAGTGTTTAGACAGGGATGGTGAAGAGCCGTGTGACTGTGGCTATGATGCTTAAGCCTGGTTTTTTGGGCGGAAAGAAAATCTGGTGAGTGACCTGGATTTGATACCTGCTTGGACATGAAATAAAGCAGCCCCTGGAGGCAAGGGCAAGATTTAGAATCTATGGGCCAGCCCCTACTCATTTAGCATGGAACGTGATTCTAGGTATGTGTGTGGGAGAGTGAGGTGGGTTTTCTGGAGTGGAGGGTGACTCTTTTTCTTCCATTCAAATGCTGCAGGCCTTGCTCTCCAGCTAGGTCAGCTGCCCTTTGGGAGGCAGATCTTTGAGATTCCAGGGTCTGACAATACTGTGACTACTCTGTCCATTTCTGCACATAAGGCAGTAGGATGGACATTTCTCTGGGGAGCATCTTCACTGCCCTTTCCCAAGGCAGATGAAAACATTTTCATCCCAACAGATCCACAGTCGCTGTGACATCTGCAGCAAAGGGGAGAGCTGATAACACTGCAAATGGTGCTATAGCCAGTGAACTTACTCATCATCTTCTCCTGTTATGCCAAGAGCTGACCGCCAACTTGCAGCCCTAGCAACTGAGGATAAAAACAGCAGCCAACGTCTGCCTGAGACCGGGCCTTTAAATGAGGCCAGCCCACACTCTCACACCCACAGGACCTTTAACAGGGGTGCTCTGGGCATCCTGGTCTTGTTGACAGCAGAAGTCCTTAACCTGCTGGCATCAACTCACTGTTTCTTGCCTTTTGCTCTCCATCTTTGTCTGCTCAGCTCCTGACATTTTTTGTTTGTTTGTTTTTATTTTTGTTTTTTGAGACAGGGTCTCGCTCTGTCATCCAGGCCAGACCGCAGTGGCGCCATCTCGGCTCCCTGTAAACCTCACCTTCGAAGCTCAAGAGATTCTCCTGCTTCAGCCTCCCGAATAGCTGGGACTACTGGTGCACACCACTACACCTAGCTAATTTTTGTATTTTTAGTAGAGATGGGGTCTATTGGCCAGACTGGTCTCAAACTCCTCACCTCAGGTGATCCACCCACTTTGGCCTCCCAAAGTGCTAGGATTACAGGCATGAGCCACTGTGCCTGGTCTCGTCATATGTTTTTTTAACTTCAAGATCCAAAACCAGGGCTGGGCACAGTGGCTCACGCCTGTAATCCCAGCACTTTGGGAGGCTGAGGCGGGTGGATCACCTGAGGTCAGGAGTTCGAGACCAGCCTGACCAACATGGAGAAGCACCATCTCTACTAAAAATACAAAATTAGCCAGGCATGGTGGCACATGCCTATATTCCCAGCTACTCAGGAGGCTGAGGCAGGAGAATCGCTTAAACCCAGGAGACAGAGTTTGTGGTGAGCCGAGATTGCGCCATTGCACTCCAGCCTGGGCAACAAGAGCAAAACTCCATCTCAAAAAAAAATCCAAAACCACATTTACCCCTTAAATGTAAGGACTGTTTGGGCTTTCTTTGATTTGATTCATGAGTGTGGTTTTGGAGTCACCTTCAGGATCTAACCCCAAGCATCAGCCGGGCTTTGCCAGAACCCCTGGGCTGGCTTGAGCCTCGTGGGGGCCAAACACTGCTCTACCCTGAGTCAGTCTCCTTTGGTCACCGGTAATGTGGGAAACAGGGCCTGGACTTCATGTCAGTCAATGTAGAAATAGCATTAGCTCAATGTCATTCCTTCGAGCACTGCTGTGCCCACTCTCACTCCCACCTCAAAACTAGAAAAGGACTTGGTTGGAAGGAATCATCTGGATGTTTTCTGGCAGAAGGTGTTTTCTTCCTACTTGGTAGGTCCAGTTGTCAAGAGTAGAGTCCATGCCTGCTCCTGCTATGTCACCTGCCCAGTCCTCGAGCCAATGAGGGCCCAGTCTTAAAGGCCATCAGGAATTCCTTGCCCATAGCTCAGTTGGGTCTTCAAATAATCAGTTGCCCTTACATCCAGTGTCCCCAGTGCACAGGGGTATTTAGCCCCGGGGTACCCAGGGAGACATCAGGCTGCTACCTCAGTAGCTTCCATCTCGAGTCTAACTGCCCTCTGTTCAGCTCCCTTGTTCCTAATTTTGCCCCAGGGCTTCTTGTCTAGTCGTAGAAGTCAGCCTCATTATTGAAGCCCCTTGAATCTCTTTCTTATACACCTTACATTGTATATACAGGATATACCATCTCCTTGACCTGCATATTGCTTCTGCTAGCCCTCCCACTAACTTAGAGCCCCCTTTCAAATCTATGACTTAGATACTTATCAGATGCCAAAAAGTGCAGTCATCTAGAAAGTCCACCCAGACCCCTAGAATGTAATATTAAATGAACCAGACTCCATTTGACTACAGCTCTTAGATTTAATGGTTTGGGCTGCCAGCCTCTTCCTCCAGGGAGACAGCTGTCTTGTCCTAGGTGATTTCTCTGAGAAGAGTCTCAGCAAGCTCTTCTTCCCCCAACACAGGCTTTCAGAATCTCACGGCCCTGCCAAGACATGCAGTTATATTATTTCCTGATATGGGGCCTTTCTTGGATTATTAAATTGTCAGAGTTAACAAGAATGAAACATCAGGTCTTTCCCATCAGACTGGCAAAAATGAACATGATTAGCAATGGATAGAAAGGGTATAGGAAAACAGACACTCTCAGACAGCGTTCATGAGAGTGTACATTAGCACACCTTTTTACTCCTTTGGAGGGCAGCTTGAAAATATGTATCAAAATTTTTACCTTGACAATTTTTCTTCTAGGAATTTATCAAGGAGTTAATTAAACAAATTTGCAAAAATATATAGGTGAAAGAATGCTCCTTCAGTAATGTTTCTGATAGCAGAAAAATGTATAGGATTTGTTAGATAATTTATGTTATATGCATACACAGCAATATAGTATAGCTGTTAAAGAGCTTGCTATAAAGCAACACGCATTAATATGTCCACACCACACTGCTGAGTAAAGAAGCAATTTGTACAATAGTTTGTCTAAGACAATCCCAGCAAACAAATGTCATATATGTGTAGCGGGGAGGGGGAAGTATGTATACATATACATGTATTTGCACACATACACATGCACTCAGGGAAGCCACAGTCTAGCAGTGATGGCAGGCACATACAAAAAAGACAATTGTGGAATTACATGGCATATAGGTCATTAGAGAAAAAGAAAGTGATTCAAGGAACTCTTCCCAAACAGAGTAACAGCTAAGCTGAGAACTGTAGAACAATTGAGAGGTTGTCAGGGGAAGATGCAGAGATCCTAGTAAATGGTGGGGTCTGTGGGCTCCAAGAATAGCTATGACCTAGGTTTGGAGAGTCTTCAGGTTTAACCACCAAGATCAAGCTACAGGAGCTTCAGGAAGCATCGCTGAAATGAGTCATATAGTGGGGCCATTGGGCAAAAGGTAGACTTGGGGGGAGCATTGAACTTTGGCCCCATGCCCATTGTGTGAGGCACAGAAAGGCTCCACCTTTTCAAAACAACTTTCAAAGTTATCCTTCCCTTGCCTGCCCTGCTGTGCCCTGCAGCAAAAATGACACTTGGTCATACAATCCATTCCATAGTTAAACTTGCACTTTATTAAAATTGCTCTGAATAACTCTGGGGGGAAAATTGTATCCGTCTCCATTCATCTTCAATGGCTTTTACACCTCACTCGACATAACTGTCTCCTTTGATTAAATCTCCATTAGGGCTCTGTTCCATATTCAGCAGCTCTATAAGCCAATTAACCCACCATTCCATAGGTTAGGACAAAGAGCAGTGCTTCTTCAGAGAGGGAAAGAGAGAGAGAAAAAGGCGGGGGGGAAGGGAGGAAGGAAGAGTAATACAGCAAGAGAAACTTACCTCCCCTGCTACGGCTACAGCTAATCAGTATTTTTCATTATACTCTCATTTCCTCACATTTAATCTAAAGGAGATGGGAGGGACATTGCCAGCAAGATGCAAGGTCAGGCCTGGAAAGTCCATGCTTGGCTTATTCATTATGCCAGGCTTCATAGATGACAAGATGCAATTTCTTTTCTTCTTCTTCTTCT
>NW_012117376.1:6029281-6047591 GCF_000951035.1 Colobus angolensis palliatus
CCTTCTTCTTCTTCTTCTTCTTCTTCTTCTTCTCTTTTTTTTTTTTTTTGGTAGAGACAGGGTCTCACTAGCACCAGGGCTGGCCTTGAACTTCTGGACTCAAGCCATCTTTCCACCTCAGCTTCCCAAAATGTTGGAATTACACGTGTGAGCCACCAAGTCTGGCCGAGATGCAATTTCTTAAATCGAATAGTGTTTGGGAGTGCTCAAACCTGTCAATGCCTTCCTCATCCTGATCAACCAGAATCCCCAAGGATGCCTACCCCTAGGTTCAGCCCCTCCAGACCCTGCCCAGGTCTGCACATTAGAAGGCCATCTCCACTAGTGTGAATCTAGTCTAGTCTCATGGCCCTAAGCCTGGCCCCAGTGGGTGTGGAGGCAGGGCCTGGTTGTTCATAAATCCTCAAGTTATTCCCTGCCCATGAACTACCCGCCTCATCTCCACTTACTGGAACATGTTATAGGATTGACTTCTGTCTGGAGACTTGGCCAACATTTGAATCCTCTTTAAGGGCTGGAGCTCCTACATGCCTTTGATTCGCCGGCTGGTCGTCAGGGACCCTATCCCCTAGCTGGTTCTGCTAGTTCCTTTCCCTGGGGGATGGCCCCAGTGGATGAAGTTTTGCCCTGATGGGACAGCATCTGTTCACATTTTGGTGTTGCCTGAAGCTGGAAAATCCAACTGATTCCCAGGGCCCCACTGACTAAGTACGTGCACACCACTTATGTGGGACCCCAAAAGTCCCAACTACCTGGATCCATGACTGGGCTGAATGAAGTGAACTTGAATAAGGATTCATGTCAGGCCTGTTCTGAGCCCGGATGCTCACGATTAGGGCTCAGAGTTGAAAGGCAGAGGTAAGATTGGAGGTGAGCACAAGCCCAGGATGAGAGAACAAGCTGATTCAGACTTGAGTCCATCCAGCTGCTTAGAAAGGATCTGCTTGTCCCAGTCTGCCCACCTCACACAGGGATAATGGGAGCAGAAAATGCATAGCAGGCTGTCCAGACCTCTCTGCTGTCTAGCAAATGGCCTCGGGAAGATGCTTTCTTCTGTTTTTATATAGAAGTGAGGTTTTAAGGAAGCCACAGGGCCCATAGGGTGGTGGCAGCATTGGGTGAATCTCCTCCAGCCTTCTGCAAGGGGCTGGGTAGAATGGGCTGGAATGGGCATCTGGAATCCTTCACCCTAGTCCTCTAGTCCAGTGATGAAAGCGCAGCCACTGTTCCCAGATCAGCAGGGATATGTCTATCCCCCCTGGATCACCCATCCTTTTCCCAGGCCATCCTCCCTTGATTCACACAGACTTGCTTACCAAGGCGGGGCTCTGCTCCTGCTTTGCTGGTCACCTCTGCTCTGCCCCCCGATTCCACTTCCTGGACCAGGGTTCTTGAGACCCTGAACATTTCTACAGGTTGGGGCTTGTGCATGATCCTGTCCCTGGGACTTGGGAATTTTTGACCTTTCACCAGGATAGCCTAGAGGAACCCCTCTTCCATCTTAGTGTTTGCTCTCCCCACCCGCCACCTTCCTTTCAGACCTGATGGGTCCCAAATGTCATATGCTCATCCCCTGTGGCTCAAGTCAACCTCCTCCTGGGATCCATTCTATCTGCTGTGGCTGCCCATGAAACCAGTGGGCTCAGAGGCCGCATTAGTACAAGTACAGCTTCTGGAATGAAGGAGGTGACTCTCTCCAAGCTGAGCCTTTGTGCTTGTGGAGGGTGTGTGGTATTTAGTCTTGGAAGCCACCAAAGGAAGAGCAAGACAGACAAGCCCAGTGCACATGGTGAGGGTATTGGGGAATGGAGAGTGGGGGCAGGATTTCGCAGGTTTGCTGTCACACATACCTAACTTTCCATCTCAGCTCTGTTGCACACCAGCTATAGGATTTGGGGAAGTTAATTCATCCCTTTGAGCCTCAGTATTCCCAGACATAAAATGGGAAGAACGATGTCAGCTTCAGAAGGTTGTAGATCAGATGAGAACATGTACATTATCTGGCACTTGGTAAGTGCTTGACAAATGATAGCCATTATAGTGAGGGTGGCAGAAAGACTCAAAACCATTTTTATTAGAAATGTTTGGGAGGACCGGGATGATCAACCTAGAAAAGTCTAGGGGGGACGTGATGGGGATTTTCAAACACTGGGACTGTGCTCAGAGAAAAGGATTAGAAATGATGGAGTGCCTGGTGTATTTGACATCTAGAGAGGATAACTTTTAACAACCCCTTCCTCTGTCCAACAAGGCTTTTTTCAGTAATAAACGCAAAATGAAACAAATGCCAATGGCCACAGAGGAAAAGCAGACAGTGAAAATTTTCTTTTGTTAAACTTAACATATATGATCATACCAGTAAACAATACAATAAATATTACAGCATACAAGAGAAAAAACTAATGGATTAATATTTTTATTGTGTTAGTATAGCTTTTGAGAAAAGGGAAAACATATCTACATTCTGTTGCAGTAATAAATAATAACAATTACAGTTTTATTTTCCTGATTAACTCTTCGGTTAAAAAACAATTGGCACTTCAAAAAGAATGATGAATTTAAGTTTTAAAGATATTATTCAAATTCAATACAGATAAACTAAAAATCACACTTACAGAACAAAAAATAATTGTACCGTGCAGTTCTCACTGTTTCACTGTTTTAAATTAAAAAAAAAAATTTCAAGGGCTCATATAGAATGTCAGAATTGAAGTAACTCATTTTCTGTTTTTTTTTGTTTTTTTTTTTTTGTCTTCACCATTGTGATACTTATTTGAAATTTACCATTTAAACTCAGGGATATGTAAGTACCACAGGAGGTGAAGAGATGAACTGTGCTTGAAACAAACTGTAATAGATTCAAATCTTAAGAATTTACTCTTGAATGAGCATTTATAGCTGAGTTTGCATGTGTTGGGGCCAGTTGTATAACTGGGGCTTCTCCAAATTAGTGCCCATGTAGAATACTATGTCATTAAAGGAAAAGTAATAAAAATGTGCCAAATGGAAGCTTATTACATCTATTATTATTATTATTAAAATGCAACAGTAACCATAACAATTACTTAGTACTTGACCAACAAAAGCTTTTGTTAAAGGGGAGTATTTTATCACTAACATTGTTCAGAGCTGCCAGAGAATGGTGGTAATAATAAAAAGCATACTGGCTTGTAGTCTGTTTTATTATTGTTTTCACATTCTCTACAAAAAACATTCCCTCTATTTTCTGCACCTGGGGGGACTGCTACCCGAAGCCACCCTTGATGTGCTCTGATTAAAGGGGTGACCCTGATGAAAAGCAGAACTCAGCTGGGGCTCAACGTAGGGGAGAGTGTTCCAACTGCCAGAGCTTCCCAAGATGGACTGGCCTGCCTCCGGAGGTAGTAAATCTCTTGTCACAAAAGGTGCTCAAGCATAAGATGGCCTTTAAGGTCTCTCCAACCTGAAGGCTCAGTGACTTCGTGAATCAGGAATGACAGAGCTTCCTTCAGTCATTGGGAGAGAGTTGGGGACTTAGCTGTGTCTGGGGCTGGTGTATTGGCTGTGTTCTGCAGAGGCACAACCCCAAATTCTAGAGCCAACTTCACCCCCACCACCACCCCCACAACTCCTGCTTTTACCAATAAAGGCAGCACTGTCCATGGCCAGAGACCAGAAAATTCCTGATTGCTGGTCAGAGCAAAGGCAGACCAGCTGGAGCATCCTGCAAGGCCGTCATAAAGAAGATGGTTAGTGGACTTTCCTGGATGTTACCTCTTCTCTGGCTTAAGTCCTCCCCTCTGGGGTTCCTCCTGCCAGCCCGGGGAGGGCTGGTGTGTTTCCTGCTGTTTGCATCTCAGAGGTATGAAGCAATTTTGGAGGAGTATTGACCCTAAATTCCAGTCATTCTTTAGTCCCCTTGTGGGAGGTTCCCATTATCTCTTTAGCATAAAACACATTATTAATGGATTATGCTTTCAACAGTAAAGGTCTTTTTAGAAATGATTTTAAGAATTCCAACCTGGATTTTCTTTTCAGAAATATTACTTTCATGGCTCTGGCTATGAACGTCAGCATATAGAGAATGGATCACTACCAAAGAAGGCACCCAAATGTGTCTGTCTCATCCTGGGGAAACTCATTTATCTGTACATGTACTCAGCAAGTGTTTGCTGGCATCTGGTGGGTCACAGGGAGTGTTGGGCCCTGGAAGCTTAGAGATGTGAAAGAAGGCTGGACATTCAAGGTATGCACCCACACCTGCCTAGGGGACTCGGATCTGCAAGTTCTGCAAGTTCTGATAGAGGTGTGGGAAGTTCTGATAGAGGTGTGGGAAGAAATGCTCCAGGAGCTCAGTGGATTGGTGAAGTTTGCTTTATTCATTTAAGCAATTAAAAATGGATTCTGGATACATTCAGCAAAAGATGCTTTGGAAGGCAAGAAAGATCTTGATCACCAAGCTTATGTGCTTGATCTTGTGCTATCCAGAGGGCCTCTGGCTAATTCATTGAACTTAAAGATGAGAGATACAATTTTCTTTTACAAAAAGACAAGTTTTCCAAATTTGCTGACCTTTCCAGTGATGACAGGTAGCTGTTGCTATTAGATATTTTTGAAAAAGTAAACATCTGTAATCTGCCCTTTCAAAGTAAAGGCGATATTTTTTAACAACGAGTGAGAAAGGAACTGTTTTTTGAAACAGGTTTGTGTGCACAAAAGATAGAACATTTTAAAATGGATGTTTGAAGTGTTTCCACCATTACATGATCCTATTGCCTAAAATTTTGTCAGCGTGTCACTTATAAAAACTGTTATATCTGTGTTCTATAAAAACTTGGAAACAAAATGTTCTAAAGTGTTAAAAAATCTCCTACATAAAAAAACCTGGAGGACTTTGTACACATTTGTTCAAAATATATAAATGCTGCATCTTCCAATTCATTAGCAGAAATGAACAATTGATACGTGGAATATGGAGATCTAGTAGGCAAATGTTCACATCATCTGTTTAATTGGTAGATGGGACTGAAAATGGGTCTAACATGTACAAAGTGCAGCCAATAAGTATGTCTTCCACTGTGGTCTCCATGTCTTTTGCATGCCTTTCAGCCTAAGTCATGAAAACCATGTACTAAATAAACATACTTTCAACTTGACCTTCAAATGATTATATCAAAAAGTGTTAAGCTAAGATTTTTTAAAGTATCAAAGCATTTATGATGAGCAATTACACAGCTCTCATTGTTTTATTTAATGGTTGAAAATTATATATATAAATATAAATATATTTTATAATTTTCAACCATATGTATCTTCTCCCTTAAAATTTTCTACTTTTTGTGCAAAATTTCCATGCTACTTAGCACATTACAGGTATCTAATTTATAAATAAATAAATAATCAGACATGTTGAAGGTGAATTCTCAAAAAGTTTTGACGGATGGGATGTTGATCATGAATCTGGGAAACTTCTCCCATCCTCAATGGGGTCACCCTAAAGGAAATTAACATACGGGAGTGACAGGACACATTTTTGTCTTAGAGAGGTGAGTTTTGCAACAGTGTGGAGAATGATTGGAATCAAGGAGACCAATGAAAAGGGTGTTTTGATAACTCTGGTGCCATGTGATGAGGGTCTGAATTAAGGTTGAACAAATGGGAAGGGAGAAGCCACTTAGGAACAACTCTCCATCTACTGCACCTGCCTAAGTCACATTCTATTCATTCATTACATCTCATGCCTTGTCATCTACACCAGGAAGCCTTCCCTGATTTCCCAGGCTGGCGTGGGTGCCTCTCCTTTGGGCTCCAACAGCACCTGTGTTTTTCACAGTGTCGCTTTCATCATACTGTTTTGTAATTGTTTCTTTACTTGTCTGCCTGCTACTCTGTGCACCAGAAGCAGAGAGCTAGTTAGTGCCTGACTTTTGTTTCTGATTCATGGTAGGAACTTTGTCAATACCTCTGGAAGAACAATGCAGAATTTGACAAGACTGACTGGATGTTGAGGAAGTAAAGAGAGGTTGGAAATTTCTGAGCTCAAATTTTTCAAAACAGAGTTGTTCTACTGGGCCCATGGACACTTTTACTTTGCCTTCATGTTGCTCTCAAAGCTTTTTAATTAGCTGCCAATCCTAAAAATTTAGAAAGTTGCATATTAATATCTGAATTTCCAGCTTCTTTAAAAAAATCAGAGGAGCAGGCAACACTGGGTACATATTTCTATATGGCAGCATTAGCTGCAGTTGGCAATCTGCTGCCCCTTTTAACTGGGCATGCATGCCTCCCTGCAACCCAGCACTCTTCATTCGAGTTACTTGCCTGGCCTGATCAGGCATTTTAGCTAGTGATGACTGCTTTCTGAGGGTGTGCATTTTAAAAGTGGCAATGCTTAATATAAGAAAGAAAACTACTAAGCGGTTATTTCAAGCACCTGAAGAGAAAATGTTTTATGGAAAGGGAGCTTTCTGCTCCCTAAAAATTATATGATAGAGATGATCATTTGTAGATCAAACAAATCTGCGTATCAACCTCCCAAGGAGTGTACTCCTTTTCATTTGTAACTAGCCTTGCCTCTCACAGAGCCTTCAAAGTAAAAATTGCTTCCTCCCTCCTAAAGAGAGGTAGCTTTACATCCTTTCTCTCTGACAAAGTGAGCTGGTCACTTTTTGAATCCTTTCATGGCACTGGATCTCCTAACTCCAGGATTCCCTTGCTTTCATCCCAGAATAAGAGAACTAAGGTCAAGGAACAGAGAAGATTGTCTCCCTTCTCATTCTCTGTTCCAGGGAAGTCTGTCCCAGTCTGGGTTTTCCCAAAAGCAGAGCTTGAGACATGGGCATATGTATATGAGTATTTTAGTGAGGGATATGATACCAGAGAAGAGAAGTGAAGGATAGGGGAAAGGAGGCAGGGAAAAGAGAGTCAATATAAAGATGCATTATTAGGATGACCACTACTATGGTTGACTAGTTGGTTGATTCCCCCAAGACCATCACCAAGCCATATGAAATGTGGTTAAGACCATCCGACTAGGGATAGAAAGAGAGAAGTATTTATACATCATCTTCTTGTTACTCTTTGCCCAAAAGTTTGCCTCACGGGGCATTAACTCTGCCACACTTCTAGGTTGCACCTGCCTAGGTACTGAATGCATTTCCACAGTAGCCCACACTGCAGCATCAGCAGAGAATCTCAGGATGGGAGGCAAAAAGTATACAGCACAGGCTTAGGGTAAGGCACTCTTAAGTTTCTCTGGGTAAAGCTGAGTGGGGTTCTGTGGGATGTTGAGCTAAATGAAATCTCGTCTGTGGACCACCCCGTGACAGACGACTGGAGGGTCAACATCGTGCCGGCACAAGCAAAAGCGTGCTGTTGTCCTTCCCATGTAAAGATAAACTGCTTTTGATCATCCTAACTGATCAATATCCAGAATAATGTATTTGACAAATTAATAATCACATACAAATACTAGATAATATGTTGATCTGCTCAATAAAGATACTGCATGGCAGCTGGGATTGGGACTCCCACCTTATTAAGTGTAAGACAGTTCACGTTGATCTGCCAGGATCCATTTTCTTGAGAAAGTAGAATTGCAGAGGAGAACATCTTTACATTTTTGTGGTGGCATTGATCTCTGCGATTCCTCCAAGGGTGCAGGAGAGCATCTGATTTACTACTGTATTGGGATACTGGAGTTATATATCAAGGGTTTTTTATGGGCAAGATAGATAGAGATAACCAAATATGGCTTCATTTGTATAAATTTAGGGGCTTCCAGTTGGTCCTTATTACAGTAATGATAGTTTATAGGCTATAGAGGAAAAATGTCCCTGAGCCTTCTGAACCCTTCCTTGATACTATGCCAAGGCAATCCCAGAATTTTCGTCTCATTTATTACAGACTGTGGTGATTTCCAAGCTCCAAGTAGTCATTCCAGTAGATTGTTAGGAGGGGCTCCACCAGTCTTTTCAGAATATTGAACCCCAAGCTATAGCTAAGTTCCCCCATGTCAACAAATTCTCCACTATTCCACCTTATATTCTAACACCCGCTCTAGTCTAATACCCTTGAGATCCAATTCCACACATGTTCCCCAAATTCGTGCTTACACATATAATCTGGGCCCTGATATTTTCTTTTCTTTGCTTTTCCTTTTTTTTTTTTTTTTTTTTTTGAGATGGAGTTTTTTGCTCTTATCACTCAGGCTGGAGTGCAATGGCACGATCTCAGCTCACTACAACCTCCGCCTCCCAGGTTCAAGTGATTCTTCTGCTTCAGCCTCCTGAGTAGTTGGGACTACAGGCATGCACTAGCACGCCCAGCTAATTTTTGTATTTTTAGTAGAGATGGGGTTTCACCATGTTGGCCAGACTGGTCTCGAACTCCTGATCTCAGGTGATATCCACCTGCCTCAGCCTCCCAAAGTGCCAGGGTTACAGGTGTGAGCCACCACACCCGGCCCCTTGATATTTTCTCCAGGAGCAGATCTACGGCTACAGAGGCTCTGCTGAGACCCGACCTTCGTAATTGTTCTGAAGCTAATGAGGGGTGGAAGGGACAGATATTTAGAAGGACAAACCGTGTTTTGCAAGTGCCTGCCTCAGGGGAGGCTATTGCAGGACCTCCAGACTGGAGAAACTGTTCTCCTGAGGCAAGGGAAGAGGGAGACCTCTGCCAGCTTAGAGAGTTAAGGCAAATCTGGAGGTTTAAGAGTTCCAGGTTTTTCCATTCAAAAGCTCCCACCCCACATTGCAAGATTTCACACCTTTTCCATCAAGGCCTTGATTTTGATGTAGAAGACCTATTGAAGCCGTACATTCGATTTCCTTTGTAACACTTGTCACTCTTTCAATGAGATCCTGGCCAGGTTTTGGCCCAGTCTGCCCCGTGGTTACAGGAAATGAAAGTCACTTCAAAGCTTCCATAAAGGCCTTCTGGTTTTCACAGCATAGCCTGAATCTACAGTTGGAGATCTTGTGCCTTTTGTTCTCTCATTTCAAGGTGTTCAGTGCAGTTAACAAAAGGCCGCCCCACTCTAATCTGTATAATTATTATTGTTTCTGCACATTCAAGTACCGTAAGCACCATAACCCACACCTCACCTTCCAACTATCTCTTCATCTCCATCAGCCTCAGGTGGAAGTCTTAGTTATCAGGATGTCACTGGGTGTCAGGGGTCATCACCCCTCTGCTTCCCACTGATGCAAGGGTCCTTATTGCCATTGACTGGTGAGTGATTAAGCACTAAGATCCCATCCTGGAGGGCTGAGTTCCAGGCCACTGTGGGAAACAACCATCTTAGGCTGGCCCCCCTGAAAGCAGAGCCTGAGACAAAAGCCTGTGTACAAGCACATTTTTGGGACTATGATCCCAGGGAGCAGAAGTGAAGGACAAGAGAGTGGAGCCAGGCAGGAGAGCAAGCCGGTGCAAAGATGCATTAACCTGGCTACAGTCATAAGCAACTGGTCCTTCAAACCCACAAGACCATCTGAAAAGTCCTCTGAAATGTGTCTCAGCCAACACACTTATAGGCATAAGAGGGACATTTATCTAACGATTGCTGTCACCCATGGGTCACGGCATTGCCTCAACAATATTGATTCCACTGCACCTCCTGGTTGTGCAAGTGTGGGGTGCTGGGAAAGTTTCCCACGGTATCACACATCAAGAGATCAGAGAGACACTCAAGGGAGATAGCCGAGAGGTGCACAGTGTGGCTTGAACCAGGAGCTGCCAATTTGTACCTGCATAAAGCTGGCCAAAGCCTGTGCCTACCTGGTCACAGCAATAGAGGCTGTGATTTGGAGACAGATAAGGCCAGGAAGATCTGAAGTATAGCATAGAGGTGTCTGTAAGGTCAGCTTGGCAGGGACTTGTGTTAACTGAGCACCATCTAGACCTGGTGGGGGTACAGCAGGGAGTCATTGTCTACCTATTAGGCTAGGTAAATCTCCGTGAAAGGAAACATGCAAGGAAGCTATGGGGCATGCAAGTGTGTGTGTGTGTGTGTGTGTGTGTACATGTGTCTGTATGCTTTGTGTTGCATATGTGTATTTGCATGGAAAGGCAGTGGCAGATGCAGAGGAGGCCTTTAAAGATGTACCTGCCATGTGTCTGATAGCACCACCAGAAAGATAGCCACAGAAGGATGCTCATTAAGGGAGCACCATCTCCTGGTAACGAGATCACCCAATTGAAGCCAGTTAGCCAGCACAGAGAGAACCAGTTCTTATCTGCTGTTGCTGCTTTAAGAAGCTGAGTGATACTTCAGCAGTTTTCCTCCCTCCCAGATCAATAATGATAATTGGGAACAGAACCTAGCTGAGGAGCATGAACAGAAGGTGGTCAGATGTTGATGCTAAATTCTTTGAAGTCCATTTCCTGGAAAGTTCTTTGGTAAGACACAAGCTCACTTCCCTGCCTCCAGCCATGCAGAGACTCAGGAAGACTGTGGACTTCTGTTTGTGCCAGACATATGCTGGATTCTGCGGTGGGGAGAACAGGGGTGGATGGGATCGAAGGACAAGATGCAGTCTGATAGGAGGCCCTGAACCAAAGACCGAGAGTCGTGCCTTCCCTTGAATTGGAACAAGCTCTTTTTCTGGATCAACTGCCCTCTCATTGTGGAGCCCTAGGCACAATATTCTCCAATTTGGGCTTCAGTTTTCTTATCCACAAAAGGAGGGTACTGGGCTGGGTTGTTGTTCCCCACCCTATGTTCTCAGTGGTACACAAGATGCCAGTTCTCCAGACTTACGTGGTGCCAGAGGCTACCAATTGCTGGGAACCTCCTTTGTTCAAGACATGTGCTGAGTACGCTTTGCTCCTGATCTCGTTCAGTGGTTACAGAAAGCTTCTGAGGGTTCTGTTATTGTTTCTGTTTTACAGATGAGAAGTCCAAGGCTGGTAAACTAGAGTCCAAGGGCAGAAAGCTGGTAAGTTACACAAGCAGGTTTCTTCAAACTCAAGTCTGTCTAACCTCAGAGACTTAAACACTTTAACGCTGTGCTAGATTGCTGTGTCAGAGTTTTGGAAGGTGACTCATGATGTAACTGGGCAGTATTTCCCAGTCTTCAAAAACCCACTGCCCTTTTGGTTAGATGTGGAAATCTCACACTTCCCCCACAGAGATTCTGGTATCTCCCCCTAAAGTGGAATACTAACTTGGTGAGAATCACTGGGCCAAAACATCTCTAAAGTCCATTTTAAATCTTATAACTCAGTGAGAGAGTTCATCTAAAGGACACAGTCCTTGACACAGAGCAGGTCCTCAATCTCTGGCAGCTTTAGTAGTCCATGGCTGCCTGCCTCCCTAGCATCTATTTCCCCCCTCCTTCTTTACAAAGGGATCTCAACTCTTCCATTTGTCCATGGAGGGTGGATGTAACCACTTCCAGCTCAGGGGTGGGCCCTGATTGGCTGAACATGAATGACGTGATCTCTCCCCCCTGCACATCACATTCTTCCAGCCATGGTTCTCAGGGATGTCCTTGTGACCCAAATTGGTCCGGTTAGAGAAAAATCCCAGGACTTTGTTCAAAATCTATTTTTAATAGTTGTGAATATTATATATCTCCAGGTATGTAATAAAATCTCCAAAGGAAAGATCTGGAAAACATTTGTGACACCATTATTACCCGAATGGGAGACCACAAAACCATGAGGAAATAATACGGGTCCTACGAGTTGGATAGGAAGGAGGGGTCTTTCCCCTCATCCCTCTACGTCTCTTCCTCTGCCCTCTCGCCCTCCTTACAGCTGAGCCAAACTAAATGTGCAGTTCCATCTCTCCCAAAGATCCCAGGCCAGCCTGAGCTGAACGCAAGAACTGTGTAAGAATCCTCAGCTCCTCTTCACTCCCAGGTGTGAGGGGTTAGGGGTGGGGAGTAATGATCACTCATGACTCTCAGATCACCTTCCAGTGTGACTCAGGGACCCAGAGCTGACCTAGAGCCCTTGAAATGTTACCAGAGTCACAGGTTATTTCCTCTTGAGACCCCAAGGTCCCTGCCGTTGTTAATAACTCCCCCCGACCCCTGACACCACCACCACAATATACAACTGACCTTTAGCTTTCAGCCCTCTTGAAATAAGTTCCCAGGGATTCTTCCAGTTCCCAAGACCCTGAGGGGACTCAGGCTGGGCCTTGCCTAAGACCCTGACCCTGAACTGTACCAGGCACCTGCTGCGTATGGACTGACCTCCCTGCTGATGGGGGATGCCTGCTTGGATATCAGCAAACCTTGCCCACTGCTCCTGGGACAACCCTGAGGCTTGAACCAGGACTGGACACTGCTATGCCCTGTGTTGCTGTATTTTCTATCCTCCCCCATCTCTGAACTGCTACCTCCCAGTGTTTCTATATTCCTCACACCTATGGTCCTGGACTCCCCCGCCCCACCTCTGGCCTTGCAGTATGTCACTGTAGATAAATGAGCATGTGTCCTCATGGTGATGGGTGACGGTGACAGGTATAACCTGCCGAGGACACACTGAGATAGGGGTGGATTCAGATATCCCCAGGTGAGAACATAGGCTGGTACAAGAGCGAGAAACACTTTGAAAGGAGGTGATGGATGCTAGTTCGAGGAGCTGGGTTGTGCTGGTCTAAGCTGGCAGCAATTTTCCTGTTTCCCTGGCTTTAAGACGGACAAGCTTGAAACAGGGCCTGGCACAGTGGCTGGTCAGCTCAAGTGCTTTATTTTTATTTCTTATTCTCAATCAACAATTGTACTGCTTTTATTAGCAATCAGTGCTCTGACTGGAGTGCTGACGGCAAGAGACTCAGTGGTGAGTCGAAGTGGTTGGCTCTTAGACAGAGAGTTGGCTGAAAGGAGGAGAAGGAGGACTGTTACTCCAACAGGCTGAAGGGAGCAGATCCTGTGGGGCTGCCAAGTCAGGAAGCTCTGCAGGGCTCTAGGTGAGCAGAGTGGGGATAGAGGGGCTGCCTTCTATCCACAGCCCGTTTCTCCCGACCCCTGTCCCAGCCCCCTGAGTCTCCGGCAGTCATGGCCTTAATGGGGACTCAGTTTCCTCCAGTGTCTGCAGCAGGGTGCTATTTCTAGAATGATTCCTTGTTCCTTTTGCCTAGGAAGGGTAAAGGTGAATGGACACATTTTGATCAGAGACCACCAAATCCTGTGAAGGCATTAGTAATGGAAGAGCTCCAGGGTGAAAAGAGCATGCTTCCGTTCGGGAGCTTGGAGCCTAGATTATGGCCCCAGTCCTCAGTAGCTCCATTCGCCTTTCTTTTCTTTGTTATTTTTGGTAACCACAAAAAGGTTCTAAGTCTTGTTACAGCTGGAGAGCCAACCTCTTGGGGATCTGAGCAGAAACTCAAATTCTTAATTTTCTGTAGAGCCATTAAAAAGAAGGAGTCTGGGCTCAGGCCCACCTCTGTCTGCATCCTGACTCTGTCCCTCATTAGCTGCATGACCTTGCACAGATGACTTAACTTCTCTGACCCTGGGCCTCTTTATTAGGAATGTGGAGGGTTAACTAAGAACCAGGAGGCAAGTTGGCAGAAGGGCCCTGGGCAGTCATGTTCAAAGACCGGCAGGAGTTCAGAGCCCCGTTCTGCCACCTAGTGGTGGTATGTCCTTGGGCAAGTCACTAAGTCACAACCTCTGGGCCTCAGTTTCCTCATCTGATGACAACTGTAACTTCCTCCTTGGGTCCTTGTGAGGGCTAAATGTCCGCGAAACACTTAGAATAGTGTCCAGCTTATAGCAAGCCCTGCCTGAGGTTAGCTAGGTTAGTAATCTCCTAACATCATGCTTGGTATCATAGGAGATTTGGTAGGTGTGACAGCAGTCGTGACGTTATTAACTAAGAGGTTATCTGGGCTCTGCATCAGAAAGGGAGTGGCCAGCTGTCCTCATCACAATGTCTAGTAGCAAAAAAGGTTTTCCTCCCCCTGCCCTGGAGTCTTCTATCACTGACTGTTAGAAATGGGGTCTTGTTGGACAACTTGGAAAGGACATGCCAGTTGCCAGCACTCTCTATGAAATGCCACGCTGCTACGAACCCCCCATAGCACCCACTCGGTGGCATTTACCCCACTCTCATGTCACTGCCTGTTTACTTGTCTCTCTTACTGGCCTGTGGGCAACTTGAGGGCAACATCTGTCTCAGTCACTGTGGAGAGATGGCAAAGTGTCGTGGTGAAGTGAGACAGCCAGGCCCCAGTCCTGGCTCTGCCACTTACCAGCTGTGTGCAACCTCGTCTATATGTCCTAACCTTCCTTTGAAGATGCTTCTCCAAATTTCATTATGTCCACATAGTCACTTGGGAATCCTGCTAAAAATGCAGATTCTGATTCGGTAGGTCTGGGGTGGATTTGCATCTCCAACAAGATCCCATTTCTAACAGTAGGTGATGGAGGGCTCCAGGGTTGGGGGCAGCAAACCCTTTTTTCTTTTTTTGCCACCAGATATTATGATGACAGTTGGCCACTTGCTATGCCTCAGTTTCTTCATGCATAAAAAGTGCAAAATAATAGTCTCTATCTCACAGGGTTGTTGTAAAGATTAAAGGATTAAATGAGCGCCAGGCAGTGTGCTGAGTATTCAGTCAGAGTTGGCACCTTCTATTGTTATTGCTATTGTTGTATTACTGTTGTCATTGTATCCCTAGTACCCAGCCCAGTGCCAGGCACCCAGTAGACACTCCACAAACATTTATTGAATAAATAAATGACTTCAGCTGGGTGCACATTAATGTTTTTCACACGCTTGACATTGGCAAGGCTTTTTCCAATATTGAACACTGAACTCTGTTTCTGTTGTGTGACTTGAATTCCCCAGGGAAGATGAGTGATTGGGAGCAGACTCTCAATGTCCTCTGAAAAATAACCTGCTGAATGGAGAAGGCCATGGTGACCTCCGTCTTTGGGGCCAGGTCAAGGAAGAAACAGGACTTTAAAAAAATATGGTGATTATGGTTTAGGGAGGCAGACCTTTAGAGTCAAGTAAGTACAATCTGGGTAAAACAAATGTCGCTTATTTACATGTAAGGGGCAATGTTTCCATCCAGCAGGAAAGTGTCCTCTTGCTCTTGAACAAGACATTGTGCTTTCAAAATTTTATTCTTTTTCATCCAGGGTCGATGGCTGGAGGAAGAAATGAGGATCTCCATACCGAGGCCTTGGCTTCTATGTCCTTTCTCAAAGTGGTTGGAGTGCAGATTTCTGTTTCCATGCCAGCCTCCAGGGACACAGTACGCAGTATACTGGGAATGATGGTGGGTGTTTGAGGTACATTACTTCCAGACAAAACATGGCTGCAGAGGGATACCAAAAGCGTCCTCTGGTGGCTGAAGCCCTGTCTGCACAGGTGTCTGTGTTCTTCAATGGTTCAGGCAAGCTCAGACAGACCCTCTGTTTCTCTTAACTTGAGGCACTGGTTTTCCTAAGAACTGTGAGCTGAAGGTTCCTTGCTGTGTCCCCTACCTGGCTGTGAGGACTTTGAGGATAATTATCCTATCTTATTTGTTGCTGTGCTCCCAGAGTCTTGGATGGAGCCTGACATCTAGTCAGTGTTAGTAAATGTTGATGTGGATTGAATTTTGCAAGGATCTGCAGCCCTGAGAAGAGGGGATACTTCTTGGAAGCCGCTGTGGGCTAAATTGAGGGTTAACAACAGGGACTGAAAGGCAGAGATTCCAGAGTGATAACCACAGTAGTTACCATTTCATGAGAGCCTCCATGTGCCAGCTTCTAAGCTAGGCCCATAACATGCATTACCTCTTGTCCCCACTTTACAGAAACTAAGGCTTAGACAAGCTGAGCAACTTGTTAAAGATGAAACAACTCAGTATGTGTTGAAGTCAAATGAATGCATTTTTTTTTCCATTTCTCTCATTTACTCCACTAATGACAGTACTTAAATTGTAGACTAGGAATTAAAATAGTAGAAGCCTGACTTGAGTGGGCAGAACCCCTGCGTTCGAATGCCTGAAAGTCAGTCATGGGTGGAAAGAACAGTCTTGTAGCAGAGCTCTGGGGAAGGGAGGAGCCGTGAGCAGGTGGACATGAACTCGCTGTGACAACTCTCCAACAGTGAAAGCAGGTTCCCATGGAATCCAGGGATATTACTGAATAACTTTCAACACAAAAATGTGTGCTAGTGAGTCGTAGAGCCTCTATATCCCCCCAAAACATAGTATGGGGGCGGGGGGGGGGAATTCTGAATTTGCTGTTGTTGTTGTTGTTTTTGAGATGGAGTTTTGTTCTTGTTGCCCAGGCTCACCGCAACCTCCACCTCCTGGGTTCAAGTGATTCTCCTGCCTCAGCCTCCTGAGCAGCTGGGATTACAGGCATGCGCCACCACTCCCAGCTAATTCTGCATTTTTAGTAGAGATGGGGTTTCTGCACGTTGGTCAGGCTGGTCTCGAACTCCTGACCTCAGGTGATCCGCCCACCTCGGCCCCCCGAAGTGCTGGGATTACAGGACTGAGCCACTGCGCCTGGTCTAAGTAAATAGTTTGGCAAGCTGCATCCAGTAGTCTCTCTTGAAGATTCACAACACACCCTAGCCTGATAACTATTCTAAGAAGTCCTGGGAAAAGAATGCTTGTTTGACTTTCTTGAATCCAGTGTTGGCCACGTTTATTTGACTAGTGAGCAGTTTGTTTGTTTGTTTGTTTGTTTTGAGACGGAGTCTAGCTCTGTCGCCCAGGCTGCAGTGCAGTGGCCGGATCTCAGCTCACTGCAAGCTCCGCCTCCCGGGTTTACGCCATTCTCCTGCCTCAGCCTCCCAAGTAGCTGGGACTACAGGCGCCCGCCACGTCGCCCGGCTAGATTTTTGTATTTTTTAGTAGAGACGGGGTTTCACCGTGTTAGCCAGGATGGTCTCGATCTCCTGACCTTGTGATCCGCCCGTCTCGGCCTCCCAAAGTGCTGGGATTACAGGCTTGAGCCACCGCGCCCGGCCTGTTTGTTTGTTTTTTAAATGACACTTTTTAACATTCTGAGGCAGTAATATTGCACTGAACACATGGGGAACCTTCTGTGGAAGTTTGGCCTGGAGAACGTCCTTTGTGTTTCTTCTTGCCCTGTGGCCGAGTGAGTGTGCTGTAAAAGCTTAGTGAGGGAAAAGTCCCACTTAGCCTATTTGTAACTATTTCCTAAACTGGGTAAATAACTCATCTGAATGGCCAAGGTGATAAAGGCACAGGAGGAGAAGATGCTGGAGGAAGTGTTGTGTGTCCTGCATGTAGGTACCGCTTCACCTCCCGGCAAGGCGATGCTGATAGCAACGTTTTCCTTGGGTGCTGAATTTTCCATCCTGCAATTACGTCTTAAGCCATAGATAAAATTCACATCCACGTTTCACTCAAGATAAATCTAACATCATAATAATACAGAAGATTAATTCATTGGGGAAAAATAGAGGAAAAATGCTCATGGCTTCAAGAGAAGTCAACACTTAGAATGTGTAGAAGGGTATTTCTTCTGGACCACACTCTGTCCACAACAGTGGCATGTGAAACTGCATGTGGTTCACTTTAGCACAAACATGTTTGTGCATGTCCCACTGACACATCCACAGTGTGACCCATAGAGGTCCACTTTTAAGGCCCCTAACTGTGAGTCTAACATACCTTTTTGGACTCACTGCAGTCATTTCTCTCTGAAGTCTTCCTTGACAACCTAGGCATCATGAATTTTTATCTTCTATGATCATCTTAGAGAGTGTATCCATAAGCTATAATCACAATCATGCTGCATAACAAAACCAAAAACTCAATGGCCAATAACAATTAACATTTATTTTTTGTTTTCATGTCTGCAGGCCAGCTGGGAGGTGGCTGATCTAGGCTGGGTTTTGCTCTAGGTTAGATTTGGTCTAGGTCGGCCTCACATGTCTCTCATTCTTCAGGTGTCAGGAGGCCACCATGGGCCTGATCTTCAGGACAGGATGCCTCTTAAGACCTGGGTTTTGACTCATACACTGTTACTGCCACCCACGTCCTGTTGGCCAAAGCCAGTTTCATGACGAAGCCCAAGACCTGTGGAGTAGAGAAACGCATTTTGAAGGGGAGGGAGTCAATATTTAATGAGCATCATGATGCACCACAGAGCATTTGTAGTCATGTGCCTGATTTAAATGCTTGGTGGGGTATCTCTGTGCTCTTAGGAATTGTGTCTCTCTGTCTGTCAGAGGTGGTAACATTGGAACTGAGCCTTTCAGGCCGGGCGCGGTGGCTCACGCCTGTAATCCCACCACTTTGGGAGGCCGAGGCGGGCGGATCACGAGGTCAGGAGATCGAGACCATCCTGGCTAATACAGTGAAACCCCGTCTCTACTAAAAATACAAAAAATT
>NW_012117376.1:6051616-6071186 GCF_000951035.1 Colobus angolensis palliatus
GACCAGGATTTTTTTGTTCTCCATTTGCTTTTTTTTTTGTTCTCCATTTGCTTGGTAGATCTTCCTCCATCCCTTTATTTCGAGCCTATGTGTGTCTCTGCACGTGAGATGGGTCTCCTGAATACAGGACACTGATGGGTCTTGACTCTTTATCCAATTTGCCAGTCTGTGGCTTTTAATTGGACCATGTAGTCCATTTACATTTAAGGTTAATATTGTTATGTGTGAACTTGATCCTGTCATTTTGATATTAGCTGGTTCTTTTGCTCATTAGTTGATGCAGTTTTTCCTAGCATCGATGGTCTTTACATTTTGGCATGTTTTTGCAGTGCCTGTACCGGTTGTTCCTTTCCACAGTTAGTGCTTCCTTCAGGGTCACTTGTAGGGCAGGCCTGGTGGTGACAAAATCTCTAAGCATTTGCTTATCTGTAAAGGATTTTATTTCTCCTTCACTTATGAATCTTTGGTTGGTTGGATATGAAATTCTGGGTTGAAAATTCTTTTCTTTAAGAATGTTGAATATTGGCCCCCACTCTCTTCTGGCTTGGAGAGTTTCTGCCGAGAAATCTGCTGTTAGTCTGATGGGCCTCCCTTTGTGGGTAACCCGGCCTTTCTCTCTGGCTGCCCTTAACATTTTTTTCCTTCATTTCAACTTTAATGAATCTGACAATTACGTGTCTTGGAGTTGCTCTTCTGAAGGAGTATCTTTGTGGTGTTCTCTGTATTTCCTGAATTTGAATGTTGGCCTGCCTTACTAGGTTGGGGAAGTTCTCCTGGATGATATCCTGAAGAGTGTTTCCCAACTTGGTTCCATTCTCCCCATCACTTTCAGGCACACCAATCAGGTGTAGATTTGGTCTTTTCACATAATCCCATATTTCTTGGAGGCTTTGTTCATTTCTTTTTCCTCTTTTTTCTCTAGACTTTTTGCTTCATTTCATTCATTTGGTCTTCAATCATTGATACTCTTTCTTCAAGTTGATCGAGTCAGGTACTGAAGCTTGTGCATTTGTCACGTATTTCTCATGTCATGGTTTTTGTCTCTGTCAGTTCGTTTATGGCCTTCTCTGCATTGATTATTCTAGTTATCCATTCTTTCATTCTTTTTTCAAGATTTTTAGTTTCTTTGCGCTGGTTACCTAGTTCTTCCTTTAGCTCTGAGAAGTCTGATCAACTGAAGCCTTCTTCTCTCAACTTGTCAAAGTCATTCTCCATCCAGCTTTGATCTGTTGCTGGCGATGAGCTGTGTTCCTTTGGAGGGGGAGATGTGCTCTGAGTTTTTGAATTTCCAGCTCTTCTGCCCTGCTTTTTCCCCATCTTTGTGGTTTTATCTGCGTTTGGTCTTTGATGACAGTGATGAAGTGATAGGGTTTTGGTGTGGGTGTCTTTTCTGTTTGTTAGTTTTCCTTCTAACAGTCAGGACCCTCAGCTGTAGGTCTGTTGGAGATTGCTTGAGGTCCACTACAGACCCTGTTTGCCTGTGTATCAGCAGCAGAGGCTGCAGAAGATAGAATATTGCTGAACAGTGACTGTTGCTGTCTGATTCTTGCTGTGGAAGGTTCGTCTCAGGGGTGTACCCCACATGTGAGGTGTGTGGTGTCAGTCTGCACCTAGTGGGGGATGTCACCCTGTTAGGCTACTCAGGAGTCAGGGACCCACTTGATCAGGCAGTCTGTCCATCCTCAGATCTCAACCTCCATGCTGGGAGATCCACTGCTCTCTTCAAAGCTGTCAGACAGGGTCATTTTCCTCTGCTAAGGTTTCTGCTGCTTTTTGTTTAGCTATGCCCTGTCCCCAGAGATGGAGTCTACAGAGACAGGCAGGCCCCCTTGAGCTGCAGTGGGCTCCACCCAGTTCGAACTTCCTGGTGGCTTTGTTTACCTACTTAAGCCCCAGCAATGGCAGGCACCCCTCCTCCAGCCTCGCTGCTGCCTTGCAGTTAGATCTCAGACTGCTGCGCTAGCAATGAGGGAGGCTCTGTGGGCGTGGGACCCTCCCGTCCAGGCGTGGGATATAATCCCCTGGTGTACCGTTTGCTAAGACCCTTGGTAAAGTGCAGTATTAGGGTGGGAGTCACCCAATTTTCCAGGTGTTGTGTGTCTCAGTTTCCCTTGGCTAGGAAAAGGGATTTCCTTTCCCCTTGCACTTCCCAGGTGAGGCGATGGCTCGCCCTACTTCAGCTCTTGCTGGTCGGGCTGCACCAGCTGACCAGTACCGATTGTTTGGCACTCCCCAGTGAGATGAATCTGGTACCTCAGTTGAAAATGCAGAAATCACCTGTCCTCTGTGTCACTCATGCTGGGAGCTGGAGGCTGGAGCTGCTCCTATTCGGCCATCTTCAAGGTTGGTGTGAGCTTCTTTATGCACTTGCTGAAAATGAGCCATCAGGCCACTCCTAGTGTGCCCTGGAGCAACTTGTTCTTGTCTCCAAGTCCAGATGGAGAACACCTAACTCCACTCCAGTTCATCTCCAGTCCCAGCCCATCTTAACTCATTTCCCACTGAGCCAAGCCACCTGAGTGTGTTGAGTTCACCTGTGTGCTCTTGCCATCTCCTGGGATGGAGTCCCCACAGGTCAGAACACTTGAACTCATTGTGTAGAACCAGATTCTCTCTCACACTTTTCTCTCTCCTCTCAGAGGCCAATTTGTTCTGCAATCAATTCTGCAGAAGTTAGAAATAAAGCATGGTGACCAATAAGGGATGAGAGAGGGTGTGGTTGGGCTGAGAGTTACTTTTCAGAGCTTATGAAAAGCTGCAAACCTGGCAGATGGCTTACACTCTTTCCTCAAGGCCAACACACTGAGTGAGAGGGTGCTGGAGGGGGATCCTGGAGAAAGGAGCTTGTATTCAAGGAGGCCCATGGTGTCATTATTTACAGTGTGACACCTGATCCTTCCAATGACCACATCTCTAGGCTCTGGAAATTAGTGGTTAAGAGCATGGCTTTCAGGATTGTTCACATACCAGTTGTGTGACCTTGGCAAGTCCTTGTGCCTCAGTTTCCTCATCTGTAGAATGTTGGTAGAGGAGGATATTAAGAGTAACTACCACATAGTGGTGCTGGGAGGATAAAATGATTTAATAGATGTGATGGGCAGCTGTGGGGATGGCTCCCAATGATCCCCATCTCCAGGTATCTATGCCCTTACTTGGATATGGCAAAGAGAATATGGCAAAATTGATAGGCTGTCCCTTCCGAGATCAGGTTACAAGAGACTGTGAATTTCCTCTTGCTTACTTTCTCTTACTCTCTCTCTTATTCCAATGGAAGCCAACAGCATGTTATGTGTTGCCCAGTGGGGAAACCCACACTACGAGAAACTGTGGACGGCCTCCTCTGGTCAATAGCCAGCTAGGAATAAGGCCTTCATCCAACAGCCCATAAGGAACTGAATCCTGCCAAAAACCACACACGTGAGCTTAGAAGCAGATCTTCCCCCAGTAGCGCCCTGAAATGACTGCTGCCCCTACCTGACACCTTAACTGTGGTGTGTGTGAGACTCTGAAACAGGGGATCTAGCTAAGCCATGTCCATATTCCTGACCCAAAGACACTTTGAGATAATATTGAATAAATACTTGTGGTGTTAAGCCACTAAGTTTTAGGGCAATTTGTTAGACAGGGATAGATAACTAATACAATACATTAACAATTCTTAAGATACCACCCAGTGGATAGTAAACCTTCAATAGATATTGACTGTGTTTATTATTAATATCTCAGTTTCACAGATGAGACAAATGAGGCTCAGAGTGACTTGCCCAGAGTTAGACAGTTAATATGCAGCAGAGTAGGGGCTCTGCCTTTGTTCTATCTGACTTCAAAGTCAGTGCTCTCAAAGTATCACTGTTTGGAAGACACAGCTCCTTGAGGTGCCTAAGCAGGATCTGTAGAAAAACAGAAGGCAGATTTCCATGGGATGCCTTAGTTAGGTGAATGACCCCTTAAGGCTTCAGAGGGCCAGGCCTAGGGCTGGGGAGAGCCATGGTCAGCCCTTCGGGAAGTCTATATGGGTAGGAGGACTAGCTCCTGTACCCAACCTTTGCTAGGAGCTAGGCCTTCCAGCACATAGGAGAACCAACACATGGCTGAGTCTGTTCCAAGAGTTTGTACGATGCTGTGGACTGAGGAATGGAGCTCTGGTCTCTCTTTGCCCTCCACTATAGTTTCAATGTGTCCCCCAGAAAGCATATGTTGGAAACTTAATCCCCAATGCAACAGTGTTGGGAAGTGGGGCCTAATGGAAGGTGTTTAGGGCATCCATTTATCCTCAAGAATGGATTAATGCTGATTATAAAAGGGCTTGAGTCTGTGAGTTCATTCTTTTGCTCTCTCCCACAATGCTGTCTTGCCCTTCCACCGTGAGCCATGGGATGATGCAGGAATCATCCCATGATTGCTGGTACCTTAATATTAGACTATATTGGACTTCGTGGTCTCCAGAACTGTGATAAACAAATGTCTTACCAGTTACCATGCCTCTGATATTGTGTTACAGCAACACAAAACAGACTGAGACTCTTTCTCTCATTCCTTCTGGGAGCTCATGAACCAGGAGCCTGAGATAAGCCCCATTCAGAGGAGTCTCATCTGAGCAAAGGCCATTTTTATTGCTATCCTATCATGCTATAGACAGTGATGATGAATCAACTTAGCTGATTGGAGGGCAGTCATCACCATCAGGAAAAACATGTCCTCTTAGCATAGTAACTGCTGGGAACATCTACAAGGTTCCTCAGGTTGTATAGGCAGCAGACACAGGGAGCATGCAGAGAGGCAGGTGGCACAGCCCCTGATATGTGCAGTGGTGAGAAGCACAATGGGAGCAGATTCAAGCTTCGCCACACAGACACTCAAAGAATCAACAGATACATGGAAACACGCAGGCACCTGCATTAATACCCATAAACTCCCAGACACACAGCAACACTCATAGACAAACCTACAGAATGACACACTCAGATATTCAGTGAGAAAGACACAAATGCTCAAATAAATGCCCAGATGATAGGGAAGAACATTAAAACCCACAACTCATGTTTCCAGGGAGGGGAGGACATTTCCATTGCACCATGCAGGAGGGAAAAGTATGGAAGGAACACTTATTACCCTTGTCCATCCCCTCGCCCATTTCTTCCCAGAGGAGAGATGGTGAGTTTGGGGGAGGAACAGAACATGCTCAGTCTAGCCTCCCCTAGGGCTTCTCTGTCTTCTACCCTGCTTTCCTGCAGAGGGGAAACAATATTCTCATCAGTCTTCTGGTACTGGGTGGCCTCTCAGGGTTGCTTTGGCCCCTCTGGGGAGTTGCCTGGTGTGACCAGTGCCTAGGGACATGTCTATCTAATTCATTGGGGAAGAATTTGCAGACCCATTTGGCTACATATCCAAAGCCACATTCTTTACTTGACTGTACTGAGTAATAGGGCTGATATTCTGATCTTCACCTCTGTCTCTGGGGCCTTATTTCTCAGTTGGTGTCAAACTTGGGATTCCCCTGTCCCAACACCAAATATTCCCACTTAGAGGAAAAACAAAAACATGGACAGACATTCAAAGACACAGCAGAGAAATAGACGAGATGGTACATTTGCTCTCCTGAGTGGAGGAAGGGTGGTTAGAAGAGCAGTTCATGAGCCTGGCTGGGTGTTAGAATCACCTGGGAAGAGTTACAAATAGGTACTGATGTCTGGGGCCTATCCCAGACAAAATGATTCAGAATCTACTGGGTCAGGGCCTGGGTAGTGGTCAATTTTAAAGCTCCCCAGGCGATTCTAACAGGCAGCTTCCCTACTCCCCAACATTCCATGAGGAGCAAAAGAGTGTTGGTGATTGGGGGCCTAATCCGTGTGTCACAGACCTCCCTCAGACATCACTTACTTCCAGCTACAGCTCCAAATTTCTCTCCTACAGACATTCTGGGGATTCTAGTAGCAGCTGAGGGCTGTGCTGTAAGTAGGCAATTGCCTGTGGCTGCTGCTCTTCTGACTCTTTTTTTTTTTTGAGATGGAGTCTTGCTCTGTCGCCCAGGTTGGAGTGCAGTGGCCAGATCTCAGCTCACTGCAAGCTCCGCCTCCTGGGTTCACGCCATTCTCCTGCCTCAGCCTCCCGAGTAGCTGGGACTACAGGAGCCCGCCACCTCGCCCGGCTAGTTTTTTGTATTTTTTAGTAGAGATGGGGTTTCACAGTGTTAGCCAGGATGGTCTCGATCTCCTGACCTTGTGATCCGCCCGTCTCAGCCTCCCAAAGTGCTGGGATTACAGGCTTGAGCCACCGCGCCCAGCCCTCTTCTGACTCTTCTAACTCTTCTGATGGACCATGGGGGCTGTCTCATCACTCTTCAAAAAGAAGTCCCTCACTCCTGCCTCGGATCCCCAACATGTACGGATGCATAGGTCAACATGGTATTTTGCCTCTTGCTTTCAGTCTAGCTTCCGTTGCATCTCTGCTTGGCTGGCCCCTGGCAGTGCAGGTGCAGAGGACACTGAGTGGAGAACTGGCTCCAGTGATAGTGTCTCGGCAAATTCTGTTCATCCCATAGCCAAAGGCACTTTCCTTGTGATGGATGGAGGCCAAACTCCTCTGCCAGCAACAGAGAAGCAAGGCCAGGCTGATGGCTGCAAAATGGTGAGGTTCACTGACCTTGAACCTGGAGCTGTCCAGATCCTTCTCTGCCTTTCTCTATGCATTGGAGGGAGCCACTGGAATTCTGACCAGGAATCTGGTTTTCTTCATCTGCCCCTTGCTCTAGGCCCATAATTCTCAAACTTGCATGTATTTGAATTACCTAGAAGGCTCATTAGAACACAGATTGGTGGGCCTTTTGGGGTTTCTGAGTCAGTATGTCTGGGGTGGGGCCTGATAATTTATTTGCATTTGTGACAAGTTCCCAGGTGATGCTGATACTGCTGGTCCAGGGATCACACTTTAAGAACCACTGCTTGAGGCTACTTCTCCTCTGGCCTGCTTGGTGTGTGTGTGCATGTATGTGTGTGTGTCTGTGTGTGTGTCCTGTCATCTGAGGATCCAGGAGGGAGGCACTTAGGTAACTTCAACAAAAGGGATCATGATCAAGTTCCCTCTATTGAGTCCTTACTATAAGCCAGGCACCATGCTGAGTGCTTAATATGCATTATCTTACAGAATTCTCCCAGTTGCTCTATAAGGAAGGCACTACTATTTCCCTCATTTTATGAATGAGGAGACTGAGTTTAGGTATTTGACTCAAGGTAACACAATGCAGAGTTAAGAGGTAGCTGAGCTGGGACAGGAACCCAAGCCAGTTATAGTCTTAAAATACTCATTCATTCATTTGTATATACATAATGAATGTATTTGACAAAAATTTCTTAAACATCTTCTATATTACCGGCACTGTTCTAGGTCCTAATGATGCACCAATGAACAAGACAGTGCAGATGGCTGCTCTCAGGAAGCTTAAAATCAAGAGGAGGAGGAGACAATAACTCGTGTAGTTTTAAAACACACATGAATTTTAATCAATTGTTCCTTTGTGATTCACAGTGAGGGAGGACTTGACTCGGAGTGAGGGCAGGATTTTGGGAGGATCCTCTGGGGTGGAGTAGTCAGTGTGATCTTCACCTGCCCTTGGACTCTCCCAAGTGAGGTTGATGGGCAATACCTGGGTCAAGCCCAGCCTTGGGGTCAGCATTTATCAGCCCCCATCTCAACACAACTCCATCCCGGTCAGAGAGCCACTGGATTCTCTCCAGACTAAGAGATACTTTGTCCTTTGGTAAATTGCAGCCCCGGTCTTGGCAATATGGCTCAGTCTGGGCAAAGATCACCTGATATTCATAGTATAAACAGAAATGGCTTATTGAGCTGCTTCACTGAACTCATTCACAAGGTGAGCAGGTGAGGGGCCTGCCATGTAGCTTATTTTAGAAAGCAGCCACCAGCCTAATCTTTATACAACTCATATTGAATACCCATGCAGATAGAGTGCTAAACTGTCCATTGGCTACACACACCATCATGACAGTCGCCTTCTAGCTCTCTCCATCACTTATCAATATATGTCCTCGAGTTTACTGAGCATTGCCAATTTAGCTGAACGTCAGAGGTCTGCTACTCGGGGACTCTGTGAAAGCACTGAATGGATCTTAAAAAATCTTAATTTCTGCAGTGCACACCAGAGTGCCTGACACTTAGATTTCAGTAAATGTTGGATGGATGGATGGATTCGAGAGTGAATGAATAAATGAGATACTCCCTGCCCCCTTGCCAGTCCCTGCTGCCCCTGGGGCTGCTCAGTTGCAGACACTAACAACCTCCAACATGCAGGTTCAACGTTATGACAGTTTGACTGCCTACGAGGAGGCCAGCCACATCAGCAGTGGGATCTGGGATTAGTTCTGTGGCTCTCAGTGTGGTATCTGGAGGCAGAGGGAGTGCCTGGTCCTGAGTCTCCATGAGCCCCGAGTGCTGCTCCCCTCATTATCCACTGAACCTCCTCCTCCCAGCTTAACCATCTTAGTATGATTGCATGCTGCCTCAGTTTCCCAGTTGCTCACCTGTCCCCTGCAGGGACTAAGAGCTTGCCTTGAAGTCACCTGCTTTTCTAAAACCCTACCAGCTTACTAGATCCTTTTTTTTTTTTTTTTTTGCGACAGAATGCTCTGTTGCCCAGGCTATAGTGTAGTGGTGCGATCTTAGCTTGCTTCAACCTCCACCTCCCGGGTTCAAGAGATTCTCTTGCCTCAGCCTCTCAAGTAGCTAGAACCACAGGCATGTGACACCATGCCAGGCTACTTTTTGTATTTTTGGTAGAGACAGGGGGTTTTCGCTACGTTGGCCTAGCCTCAAGTGATCTACCCACCTGGGCCTCCTGAAATGCGGGGACTACAGGTGTTAGCCACCATGACCAGACTTACCTGGATCTTTTTAGCTCTTTATCTTAGAGGCTGAACCCTGCTTCTGTAATTCCAGCAGGTGGCTGGTGGGACCATCGGAATCACAATGCCTCCAGGCTCCTGCCACTTACCTCTCTGTACACATTGAATCCATAAACACCTCTAGGCTAGAGCTGCTGTATCTCTTCATACCTCAGCATTGGGACATGGTCACTCTTTTTCTGCCAGGCTAGGCACCCAAGATACAGTGAATGGGTTCAACTTTTCTTTTCTCAGTGACCCACTGACACGTAAGCCTCTGTGGTTATAGAGCCTGTGCAGGTCAAGCTATCCCGGTTTCTCATCTTCAGTCACTTTCATGATTCTCCCTCTCTGGGCCAAGGAAGGTTTGATGGGTGTCTTCTTTCCCCTTTCTACTCACTCTGGGCCAAGCCCTTTGCCTACTACCCTGACCTTCTATTAATCTGACACTGTAAATGATCTCGATTTCTCTCCTTCTCACTGCAGCTTCCAAGCAGACCCCTGTGCCTTCTGGGCACAGTAAGCCATTTCAAACAAAAATCCAGTCTTCCCAACATCGAATATATTCTTGCTAATCTGCTCACAGGTGCTTTTGGCAATCCCAATGAGAAAAAAACATACTTTAAATATTTAAGAAGCAGTCAATGTGTCCGTTAACTGCCCCATTTCTGGTGTCAGACTGCTAGGGTTCAAATCCTGGCTCTGCCACTTTCTATTATATAGCCAAAGGCAAGCTAGTGAATCTCTCTGGGGATTGACTTCCCCATTCGTAAAATGGGGATAATAATGGTAACTGCTCTTGGGGCTTTTGAGAGAATATGCATAATAAGCACTTTATAAATGTGAGGTATTCTGGTATGTGTGCTGATTGTGATCAAAGAGCTGTTTATTCATCTATGCAAGGTACAGTTATTAAGAACCTACCATGTGTCAGGTCCTATAGAGCAGTCAAAGATGCATGAGATAGGCTCTGGAGCTCCAGCATGAAGGGAAGCAGACCCAGACTTACCCCATGCCAAGGAGCGAGTGTGGGCATAGAAGAGTGAAGTGAAGGGGTCAGGAGGACTGAGGATGGCACAGCCCCAGCTGGAGGGTTGCACATAGAGGTGCTGCATGGGGGTGGGTTGGGAGGTGTCAGTGTGTCAGTTCCACTCTGTCCTTGAGGCAGTGTAGAAGATAAAGAGATCCCTGGGTCTTGTGACAGAAGATCAGGCTGAACAGGGAAGCTCCTCTCAGCCATGGACTTACGAAGCACCATCCCCAGGGCTCCAGAAGTCATGATCTCAACATGTCATCATGCCTCAAACAATGGAGCATCATTGACTGGCAAGGGCCCAGGGGGACAGTCTCACCAAGATGTTGGTGCCACATGTGGGCTTGTGTAGACTGGAGCTTTCCAGGTCAGTGGATTTCTGGTGTGGGAGCATTTGCCATTACAGGATGGGGCTGATTTCCTATCCAAGGTTTTCTTCCAGGGGACACAAATGTTTCCTCTCCCTGCTCGGCAACCCCTGCACTTACCCTTCTAGACAAAACATTTTGAAAGGGGCTTTCTTTTATTTGCTCCTCAGCTTCTTTTTTGAAGCTTCCGGCATTAGAGGCCTTTTATTTTTTCTGAATTTCATGGAAAAACTACGGTGTCTGCTTGCCTCTCCATTTTGTTCATGATTTAAGTCAGATTGCTTCTCAGCATTTACCTTTTCCTGGCTATTTTTTCCGCTCTCTTGAGTCAGCCCACTTCTGTCACCCCTGTGCCACCTCTACCCCTTAATTCTTTTAACAGGCCAGTCTATCTTCAGAGGGCTCCTTGGAAAGGCTTGGAGAGTTAACTCTATCTTGGGGCTGATTCCAGGCCCCAAGCAAAGCTGTCTTAACTGCCAGTGGTAGATTGCTACCTCCATTTACACAGAAGGTGCAGGATGTTAGACAGTCCAAATAAACTCAGCAGACAGAAAACGAACATCTCAACAGAGAACTCACAAACATGCAAGGACTTCATTATCCTGAGATGTCCCTAAGAGATACTAGACATCTGGTAGAAAACAGTAAAAGTCGACAATGGCTCCATTGTCAGCAAATGAAGCTTGCAGTTGAGGGTAGACCACCCTTTCTAGAAGTTCCCTAGTGGAAAGAGGAGGAGAATAGGGCGGTAGTTGAAAAATAATTGAAAGAGGATTTTCTTTGTGTGGGGAGACTTGAGCTTGCCTGGAGATTGAGGAGAAGGATGCGGACGAAAGGGAGAAGTAGAAGATACATGAGTGTGTGCATGTGTGTGTGCGTGAGTGTGAGAGTGTGTGTGTGTGTGTGCGTGAGTGTGAGTGTGTGTGTGTGATTGATGGATGGGAAATAGGACACAGGGTGCATGTCCTAGAGGTCATCTCTGGAGAGGGGAAGGGGAAAAAGGCCACCAGTCTAATAAGAAGCCATATTTATTTAATTTATCTTATTTATTTATTTATTTATTTAATTGTTTTGAGATGGAGTCTTGCTCTGTTGCCCAGGCTGGAGTGCAGTGGTGCGATTTTGGCTCACTGCAACCTCCACCTCCCAGGTTCAAGCGATTCTCCTGTCTCAGCCTGCTGAGTTGCTGGGATTACAGGTGCACACCATGGTGCCTGGTTATTTTTTTGTATTTTTAGTAGAGATGGGGTTTCACCTGTTAGGAAGGATGGTCTTGATCTCCTGACCTTGTGATCCACCCACCTCGGCCTCCCAAAGTGCTGGGATTACAGGCGTGAGCCACCGCGCCCAGCCAAGAAGCCATAGGTATGGAAGGCTCACTGCACTGCAGACACCATGCTGAGAACTTCACACGGATGGTGTCCTTTCATGCCTCTGATGGGCACCGTCATGTCCTCATTTTCCAGATGAAAAACCCAAAGGCCAAGGAGGTTAAGTGACTTCCTCAAGGTCCCAGAGCTAAAAAGTGACACGGCCAGGACTTCAGAGTTCACGTTCCCACTGTTTTATATTTGCTTAAGTGTTAAGCTTCTTGCATAAGAACAATAATCAATGCTCACGTTATTCACCTCGTACCCTGTGCTAGACACTGTGTTTTATGTGCTAACTCATTTGCTCCTCAGCAGCTCCATGAGGTGGAAGACACCATTGCTGTCCCTATTTTACTCATGATGTGACTTGCCTAAGGTCACACAGCTAGTAAGAGGCAGACTTTGCTCTTGACTCCAATGGACTGACTTTAGATCCCAACACTTAATCCATGCTCCACTGACCTCTTCTTTTAAAAAGGGAGCATGGTGTAAAGATGGGAGCAGAGGTGGGGTGTACCCATCCAGTGGCTTTGATGCTTCCATGAATATGGAGGTTAGAGAATCTACTGGAGATGGATGTGGAGTGGAGTGATGTAGGCTAGTGGGAAGTGGAGGTAGCAGACTTCCGGAGAGTAGAGGGAATAGGGAGAACCCTCCCTACGAAGCGTGAGCAAGGGCAAGGGACAAAACAAAGGGTGGGCTGTGAGGCAGACCCAGTTGAAGTTGCCCTTATTGTTTCAGCTTGAAGTTTCCTTCAAAGTCCTCAGCAGAGAGCTCAGCAGAGTTGATGCCCCTGGGCCTGAGCTGGGTGATCAAGAATGCAGCCCAGGCAGTCCTAGATCTCAGACTCTGGGAGCTGATTAGTATCCTGGAGACCCCATGTTAGCTTTGAGAGCATCCGATGAACAAAAGGAGCTTTGCACAGAGAAGAGACCTTGTGAGGGTTAAGAGGCCATTAACTCAATGGAGAGACCCCCAAGAATGTGTCCCTGAGGGTAATATGGGTGGTGGCACAGAGAGGGTATTTGTCTTGGCCCATTTGACTACCGGTCTCCTCCAGCCTCAGGGAGCCACCCAGACATAGGCTTCCTGATGAGAAGAGTCCTGGGCATTTAGAGACTCCGCATGCTTGAGCAAACCGAGTCTAAAGTATTCGTGGTCTTTAAAATCTTCTGGGTAAGAGCTGACTCTTCAGAATAAGGTGCAGTAAGAAAGATTCAGAATTAGTCAGATGATCACAGACTCCCTCTCCCAGGTCTCGCCTCAGTCTCTTTCTGTCTTGGCTCTTTCTCCAGGGGCTGATTTCTGGCTCCTGGACTTGACTGGTGCACCTTTTGGTCTCTATCTCTGGTGGCTCATCTCCTTGGTCTTGGTAGCTCCATGACTTTCTGGAATGATAAACTCAACCTGGTTCAGAATAGGCCACTTCTAGGCCGGGGCCTGACCTACCTATGCTGTGACTCAGTACAGTCATTGCCATCGGAACTTCCTCCCATCCGTGTTCAGTGCCCAGAGGAGACAACCAGCTATGGGAGCTCCAAGAGGGGCTGAGGCAAAGTTCCATCCAATAAGCCTGTGGAATTTCTCTCTGGACAGCTGTGGACAGATGCGAGGGCAGTGACTGTTGATACATAGCGGTCCCCTGGAGTAAAAGCCTCAGGGGCTTTGTTCAGCTCTTGTCAGCTGGGAAGAGAGCAGAGCCTAGCCACATCCTTGAAAGGAATAGCAGATGTAACGGCCAGAGGAAACCATGTGCAGGGATGCATCTGGAGAGCTCAGAGGACTCATTAGAGCATCATCTTGCTCTGATAAGTTGTTAGTTAAAAGTTCACCTGGAGGGGCTTTTATTGCACCCCACTGAGAATTCCTACCTCCTGCTAGGAGTGCATATTGGGAAGGAAGAATTTTATAGATGATATAAATGGCTAAATGTCTGAGTGTTAGTTATTCAAGCCTCACATAATTGTGCTCTTTGGACCTATAGAAACCCAACCCTTTGTTGACTGTGTGGCAATCACAGGAATAATGCTAGTGCAGAATTAGGGGCTAACCATTGTAATCATAATAACTGTAATAAGAATAGTAGCAGTAATTTGTGGAGCTTCTATATGCTAGGCACTCTGCTTAGCACCTGCAGTAGGCTGAATAATACCCGCCTAAAATATCCAGGTCCTAATCCCTGGAACCTGTGAATGTTACCCTATGTGGCAAAAGGAACTTTGCAGATGCAATTAGGTTAAGGATTTTGAAATGGGGAGATTATCCTAGATTATCTGGGTGGGCCCTAAAAGCAATGATAAGTGTCCGTATTAGAGGAAGGCAGAGGGAGAGTTGGCATAGAGGGGAAAAGGAAATATGACAACGGAAGCAGAGAGTGGAGGGATGTGGCTAACTGCCAAGGAATGCCACAGCCACCAGAAACTACAAAAGGAAAGGAGTGGATTCTTCCTTGAAGCCTCCAGAAGGAACCAGCCTGCTGACACCTTGATCTTAGCCCTGCAAGACTCATTTCAGACTTCTGGCCTCCAAGACTGTAAGGGAATACATTTCTGTTGCTTTAAGCTACTAAGTTGGGGGTAATTAGCAACAGCAGCAATAGGAAACCAAACACATATATACCTTGGCTCATTGACTCCTCATTCATCCTGTGAACTAGGCACTATTATGATTTCCATGTACACATGAGGAAACTGCGGTTCAGAGGTGCCAAGTGGCTGCTTGAGGTCAACAGTGCTAGCTAGTGGAAGAGCAGAAAATCAAACTCGGGCCTGTCTGTCTCTGGATCTCATGTCCTTCACCATAAGGCTATATGCCTTGCAACCACAACTCAGTATTGGCCATGGAGAAGACGGCAAAGAAGTTGGGCAGTCTCTGCAAGGCTGGGCCAAGGAATCATGGAGTCAAGATCGAGACTACTTCATGGAGTGTCCTTGGGCACAGACACTGTCATGAGAGAAGCCCCCTGAAGAGAAGGAGGAGACGCAACTACAGGTGTTACAATCAAGATGTTGCAGGGAGGGGAAGTGCATGGAAGTTAGGTTCTGGGATGGACATAGTGGGAACTCAGCCATGGGGAAATAGAGGTAATTGAGGTACCAAGAAGGATGAGAACGGGGTGGAGGTGCTGATCCAGCATCAGAGTCTCTGTGAGCACCTCTGTATGACTGAGCCAGTGTTAAAGGTGTTATTTCCCAGAGAACCCACGCTAGGAGGGGCTGGGAGTTGTGTGTGACTGCAGCCCCTCAAGTCAGATGGGCACAGTGCTTCCCATCCAGAGAGCATATTGCTCAGGTGCTGCCTGAGGAATGAATGAGGCAGAACACCAGGTCCAAGACCTTGGTACAGGGTAGAGCTGACAAGGGCCAGTGGGGCATTAGGGCCTCCTTTAAGTGTTATGGATTTGAGGACAGGGCTCCAGTCCCAAGGAGACAGGTGCTTGTTCAGGAAACCAAGGCAGAACTCAGTTACCTGGGTTGAACCCACTCTGCAGAGGCTGGGAAAGCATGTGCTTCACTGGGCATGCAGATGGCCAGGCCCTGTCCCAGGCCACCAGACTCCTGCTGTGCTTGGCTAAACTCAGCAGCAAGTTCGGCCTGCAAGTGAGGGGCTGGGGCTGGGCTTCCTCATGGGCTTCCAGCTGTGCTCAGCACCAGCTCAGAGGAGGATGCTGCAATTGAGTGGGGCAGGAGGGTGGGGAGGAGAAGGCAGGCTGGCAGCAGAGTCCCCTCGGATGGATCTCCCAGGCATGACCATTCAGGAAGGTCTGGGGCACTGGTTCTCAAAGTATGGTCCCAGACCAGCAGCATCAGCATCACTCGGGAATTTGTCACACATGCAAATTCCTGGGCCCCACTCCACACGCACTGAATCAGAAACTCGGACAGAGGCCCATCCATTTGTGTTTTAATAAGCCCTCTAGGTGATTCTGCTACCTGATAAAGTTTAAGAACCTAGACCACCATCTAGGAGATCATGGAGTAGCCCTGGGAAGACTGGGGTCATGGACTGATTCTTTGTATTTTCTTCCGCCCAACCCAAGCCACGCCAGTGGCAGATTTTCCAAAGATGTTCACAGCTGTATCCAAGGCAATCCTGTGCACAAAAGGAGGCTTTTTATTTTTCTGCTTTCAGGGATGTGAATTCCTATCAGCAGATGAGTATCTCCTTTCACTGGGGCTTTTGAATTATACAGGACTGTGGGAGGAGTTCAGGGAATCAGATATATTAACTAGACCTTGAAATATATTTTTTCCAAATGGATGCATAGTCTTTATTTAAATAGAAAGCATTTCTGGCTAAATTTGGTGGCTCATTTGTAGGAAAACCAGCAAAAACCTGACTTCTGGGAGTCTCTATGATTTAAGCCATGTTAATATTAGCTGCTGGTTGAATCACAGGGAGAAAATCGACAGATTCATTCTCTTGGGGGCAGGGAGGAGAGGGAGCTCCCAGCTGAGCCAAGAATCCGCCAGTGCTGCGTCTGAGTGATTAATGGCATTAGACTTTAGTGCCCTCTTTAGCGGTCCAGCCAGTGGCCTTAGGGAACTCCCACAGCATTGGGCTTGTTTATGTGAAGCAGCTCTGAGGGTCGGGGACAGGATGTAGGGGCATCAGGGAGGAGACCAAGGCAAAAGAAATCATCTCCATCTTCCCTCCCCAGCAGAGCTGCCGGCCTGCAGTCTTGTGCGCCATGAAAAAATGATGACTTGACTTCATTAAAGCCTTGTCATCTTCCCCCTACTGACAGCTTGAAAAGAGCGCTCTCGCCTGAGCAGAACGGGATTCCAGAGGCCACTGGGGGCACAGAAATCACAGACTGAACTTTCAGAAAGAAAAATCCTTCTCTCCCTGTTAAGCAAATAACTGAATATGAAAATGAAGGAGGGTGGGGAGGAAATTTCATCTCAGTTTCAGTGGTGCAGGGGCCTGTACAGCAGGGAAGAGGACTTAGGTATGTCCTGCCTAAGGGGATGCGGTGCCATCAGGCCCCTCTCCTGCCATCCTGGTTTCCTGAAGCTTGACCCTGTCTTGCTGTTTTGATCTGATTTCCCTCCAGCCCTTGTGGTTCATGTTATTGATATCCACTGAGCATCTAAAAGCCCCATGGTGGGCATAGCCTCATGTCATCCCCCTAATGCCCTCTTTGAAGGTGGTATCATTACCCCCATTTTACAGAAAGAGAGGCTGAGAGAAGGGAAAGGGGTAATTTGTTCAAGGTGACACAGTAATGGGATCATATCTGGAGTTCAGGCTTGTCTGACTCCTGTGGATCTGCAGGTGATTGAGAAACAAGGAAACCCAGAGAGAATGGAGAGCTTCGGTCTTGGACAGAAACGTAGAGAGATCTAATGCCCTGTTGATAGCCACTCAGCTCATGAGTGGGGAGACCAGAAGAGACCCCAAATCTTTGGCTCATGGCCTGATGATGTTCTCATTTATTTATTTATTCAGCAACTTTAAAAAATAGCTATTTTAAAAATCTTAACTTTTATAAGTGTTTTAAAACAATGTACATGGTTAAAAACAAGTCAAATAATATAAAAAAGTTTATAATGAAAAAGAGCAGTCCCTGACCTAATCATTTTAAACTATTTTGGGGTGTTTTTCCTGGCATTAACTTTATATCTGCATCTCCATGCTTATGCCTATACAGGACTTCTATTTCTTGATTTATGGGAGGGAGAAATTCACTGTCTCCTTACACCCTACTTCACCCCAACCCCAGCATCCTAATATAGTCCTGCTATTGTTTTCCCTAAAATAAGTGATCAGCGTTTACTGTATTTCCCTTCTTGAACAGATTTTGATTTTCTTTAGAGTTAATAGTTGCCTATTTCGCTTGCTTATTTTTTCACATGTCTTTAAAGTTTTCAAAATTAATCAGGTTACAATCTACCTATTATTACATTTTACAAAAATTCCATCATATCACATATTTTGTGATATTCCCCCATTAAAAAAATTGCTGGAGATCTTCATTATAAAGAATTTCTTCCTCTTATTTTCAGTTGTACCAGTTAATCTACAGGGCTTTTGCACAGTTATCCTCCATGGACTTCCTTTGCCTTTATCCTGGATTGGATCCACCATTTCTTGATCCTTTGTCTTCCTCCTTCTTAGATTCCTCCCTAAATTTGCTGGAGCACATCCTTCAGCAGTTTATAAAGAAAGGGTGCATAAAAGTTATTTTTTTCTGAGTCTTTTAAGTCTTCAAATATTATTTTATCTGCACACAATTTCTATTGTGGCTGAATGTAAAACTTAGGCTGAAAATAATATTGTATTTAAAAATGTGATGGCATCTAGCTTCCAGTTTTTTTCTTAGGAAGTTAAATGACATTCTGATTATTATTTTGCATATAGCTTTTTTTTCTCTTTGGAATCTTTTGGGATCTATTCTTTCTTCCTGGTGTTCTGAAATTTTATATAAGCCCCAAAGTGGAAGATGCAGCCTAGTTCCAGGAAATATTATTCATATCAAATCAATTTTGTGGCAATTTCTTTCTCTCCCTTTTTCTCTGTTCTCATTTTATATTTCCCCCATTAGTCAGATATTGAATTATTGGATTGGCTTTCTAAAAGCTCTTATGTGGTTTTTAATATTTTCCATCACTATCTTTTTCTTCTTCTTTCTAATAGATTTTGTTATCTTTATTATCTATACCTTTTATTTAAGTGTTTTGTTTTTTTCTCCTATTCTTAATTACTTTTTAAATTTTTTATTATACATTATGTTCTAGGGTACATGTGCATAACGTGCAGGTTTGTTACATATGTATACATGTGCTATGTTTGTGTGCTGCACCCATTAACTCGTCATTTACATTAGATATATCTCCTAATACTATCCCTCCCACCTCCCCCCACCCCACAACAGGCCCCAGTGTGTGATGTTCCCCTTCTTGTGTCCAAGTGTTCTCATTGTTCAATTCCCACCTGTGAGTGAGAGCATGCAGTGTTTGGTTTTCTGTTCTTGTGACAGTTTGTTGAAAATGATGGTTTCCAGCTTCATCTATGTCCCTACAAAGGACATGAACTCATCCTTTTTTATGGCTGCATAGTATTCCATGGTGTATATGTGCCACATTTTCTTAATCGAGTCTGTCACTGATGGACATTTGGGTTGATTCCAAGTCTTTGCTATTGTGAATAGTGCCGCAATAAACACTTCACAGAATTGGTAAACAGAACAGAAATTACAACAAACCATCTCTCAGATCACAGTGCAATCAAACTAGAACTCAGGATTTTTCCAATTCTGTGAAGAAAGTCATTGGTAGCTTGATGGGGATGGCATTGAATCTATAAATTACCTTGGGCAGTATGGCCATTTTCATGATATTGATTCTTCCTATCCATGAGCATGAATGTTCTTCCACTTGTTTGTGTCCTCTTTTATTCCATTGAGCAGTGATTTGTAGTTCTCCTTGAAGAGGTCCTTCACATCCCTTTTAAGTTGGATTCCTAGGCATTTTATTCTCTTTGTAGCAATTGTGGATGGGAGTTCATTCATGATTTGGCTCTCTGTTTGTATGTTATTGGTGTATAAGAATGCTTGTGATTTTTGCACATTGATTTTGTATCCTGAGACTTTGCTAAGTTGCTTATCAGCTTAAGGAGATTTTGGGCTAAGACAATGGGGTTTTCTAAATATACAATCATGTCCTCTGCAAACAGGGACAGTTTGACTTCTTTTCCTAATTGAATACACTTTATTTCTTTCTCTTGCCTAATTGCCCTGGCCAGAACTTCCAACACTATGTTGAATAGGAGTGGTGAGAAAGGGCATCCCTGTCTTGTGCCTGTTTTCAAGGCAAATGCTTCCAGTTTTTGCCCATTCAGTACGATATTGGCTGTGGGTTTGTCATAAATAGCTCTTATTATTTTGAGATACGTTCCATC